>NW_023270265.1:26311643-26704629 GCF_011800145.1 Mirounga leonina | reverse complement strand
CTTCTTCTTCTTCTTCTTCTTCTTCTTCTTCTTCTTCTTCTTCTTCTAAGATTTTGTCTATTTGACAGAGAGAGAGAGAGAGAGCAGAAGCAAGGGGAGCAGCAGAGGGAGAGGGAGAAGCAGGCTTCCCACCGAGCAGGGAGCCCGATGTAGGGCTCGATCCCAAGACTCTGGGATCATGACCCGAGCCCAAGGCAGATGCTTAACCAACTGAGCCACCCAGGTGCCCCATAACATCCCACTTCTGTACAGCATTTCCCTTTCAGGGTGGGCATAGGCAATGTATTTACATATTCTTGCGCCTACAAAGACAGTGTCTGGGGGAAGTTCTTGAAACTGTTCGCAGTGCCCCACATCCACCTTCTGGGATTTGACGTAGGGGAGGTATCAGGGAATTATTACTTTCAACTTTATAATCTTTATTCTGTTTGAAAATTTTAAAGGTGGTTTATAATTTTTAAGAAGTAATTTTTTGTAGAGCTTTTGAGGATTTCAGTCGGGCAAATTTCAGGATTTATACTATTTGGAAGCTTGTCCTTGAATGCTAATTTCAAATAGGAATATGGACTTTAGTTTTCTTATTTCTGCCTTCACCCAGGATGGTGGATAAAACTGCAGTATTTCAGGCACATGCCAAATATTTACAATGACCATGTGCTAAGCCACAGCAGGATTAAGAAGATGCCAAAGAACTGATAGCATATAAACACTCTCTGTCCACAATGTAATAAAATCAGAAATCAGTAACAAAAGTACCACATTTAAGTAATAGTTAAATATCAGTTGAAGAGATAGTCTAATTCTAAATTCTCTAACAGTGATAACATAAAGGAAACCCTGCATTAATTAGTTTTCTCTGATTTTTACTTTTCCCCTTAATTATGATAAAGATGTTTGCTTTTCCTAAGTTGAACTAGCTGTGAAGAAGAGAACTAGTCAATTTATTTATTTATATCTCATCTCTTTCTGTTAAGGTTTGAAGGCAGTTCAGTTGCTTGTGAACTCAGGCTAAACATGGAGGAAACTTCTTTGTCAGTCGTTGTCACACTAATGTATTAAAGCCATGAAATTCCTCCAAGATCCTCACCCTTGGCTACAGGCACCAACATTTGAAGGATCCTGTTTTTCTTTAGAAAGGAGCCTACAGCTGCCAGTCACAATGTTGTTTAGATACTGACGTGGATGGATGCCCAAGATATAGCTCATATGAAAAACAAAACAAGTTGCAAGACAATGTGTACTGTACTTGGTGTTAGATGGCCTAATTGCAAACCGGGCATACACTTGGGGTGCCAAGAAAGCAAAAAAAAAAAAAAAAAGGTTGGAAGAATACATATAGTTTTTAAAGTACTGAAATAATAATGAAAGGAAAAATCAAAACTTTGACTTCCACGTGCTTGTTTTACTGTTTAGCATTTTTCTTTTTGCGTGAAACACGAGTGAGAGAGGGGGACACCATAACCATTTCCAAGCTTAGGGCTGCTGAAGCTCTAAGTCTGGCCGTGCGATTGCAATACCACAAGCCCGGCCTGAGGGCTCACCCCTGATTCACTGTAACGTGCTAGAATTTCTATGTCCTACTGCTACTACCTCTGACCTCTGGCCATACTCTACTTGTCCCCTTGTCCCGCTGGTCTCGGTGGACTTCCATCTGACTGTTAAGATTCCCAACAGTTTTTCTCTTTTCTAGCTTGGATGGACCCCTTGAATATTACCTCAGACCTTCTAATTAAACCCTACCTCTTTTTTTCCTATATAAACAGGGCTTCTGGCCATTTTCTTGCATGATTCAAAACTTTACATAAATGCTCTGGCAAGCTGGCTGAGTGAAAAATGTGGGTGCAGCCAATTAAAGATACTGAACACAGTAAATTCATAAAGCTGTGTTTGAATGAGAGGACAGGAGCCAAAGCCAGCCTCTCGCAGGTAGAGGATGCTCACGGACTTCCTGACAGTCTCAGGATGAAGGCTAAAGCACTGGACCAGAGGAGCAGGACAAAAAGTGGCCTGTTGGCAGTGGGAGGTGGGGCTATCGAGTGGTGATGGGGGCTTTGGCTCGCTGGGTGGAGAATTCATCAGAGTCTGGAGCTGCCTGAACACAAAGGTTGTTGGGACCAACGGGGATTTACTGGGCTTTAGCCAATTCTTGGCTCTGAGACTTGCAGATGACCTGTCCGGCCTATTTGTTGGTATGTTATACAGAGACCAAACCCAGTCAAAGGGAGGCTGGGAGAGCAGAACTCTCTGAGGTAGAAGGACCCTTCCCCAAGGTAAAGCTGATGGCAACCCAAAGTAGCTCTTGCTTGATGAATGGTTGGCCACCCCAGGAGAGAGAGATGGGAGCACGAAAGGGGAGTGTGGCCGGGCAGTGAGCGCTTCTGTTAGCACATTAGAAAGGAGTCAAGAGCCAGGCCCAGAAACGAAACCTCCTGACACCTGTATGATTCTTAATATGTGTGGCTTCCCCAGTTTATGTGTTTCCAGGTCTGTTTCCATGGTGATTAACAGCAATCAGTAGCAGTAAAGCAGCCAAAGCTTTAAAATAAAATATGTTTGTTTTGGGGGGCAGCAGGGAAGGGGGGTTTGGGGGCCTGGCAAAGGCACCTGCTGAAGGAGACTAAGAAGGAGGCTGGCCCGGGATCCACAGTGACATGGGGCAGGAGACCTGGACCTGGCAGCAAGTCTGGGCCCAGGGGAGCCTGGAGGGCTTAGTCAAAAACAAAACAACAAAAAACACAGAACATCAACATAAACAAGAAATAAAAAGCCCTCCTCGGTGGGATTTCTCACCCCTACCCTCATTTTACTTATCCCTCTATTGTGGCACTTATTTCATGTCTAATAGGAGTTAATAAATTGCCCTGTGACAATCTGCTTTTATATTTCCAGCTAGATATTGGAATGAAACCATGTCTCGCATGTTCCTATGTTCCCGAGAGCCTGCTGCAGAACTGGGCATGTATCAGAGGCTCTTTATTTATTTTTTTAAAGATTTTATTTATTCATTTGAGAAAGAGACAGAGAGAGCACACAAGCAGGGGGAGATGCAAAGGGAGAAGCAGGCTCCCCGCTGAGCCAGGAGCCTGATGTGGGGCTCGATCTCAGGACCTGGAGCTCATGACCTGAGCCGAAGGCAGATGCCCAACCATCTGAGCCACCCAGGTGCCCCATCTTTATGTTTTTTTAATTAAAATAAATTTTACTTTTATAGACATACATCTAATGTATAAACGTGCCCTTTTTATTTTTTTTCCTTGGCTCTCTCCTTCTTCTCGTATTTATATAATCACGCACAAACAGAATGCACACAAACATGCACACACACAGAGGTTTTTTGGGTCGAAATATGCTTTACAAAAATATAATGATGTCACCTTACACACTTTTCTGCCTTTTGTTTTTCTTCTGCAACCACCGCTCTTGGAAATCGACCAAGGAAACTTCTTTTTTTTTTTTTTAAGATTTTATTTATTTATTTGACAGAGAAAGACACAACGAGAGAGGGAACACAAACGGGGAGTGGGAGAGGGAGAAGCAGACTCCCCGCCGAGCAGGGAGCCCGATGCGGGACTCGATTCCCGGACTCCAGGATCATGACCTGAGCTGAAGGCAGTCGCTTAACCAACTGAGCCACCCAGGTGCCCGACCAAGGAAACTTCTATAGGATCATCTCCTTCTCCTTAATGGCTGCCTAATAGTCCAAGGTGCAGCTGTGCTGGAGCTCCCAGTGGATTGTTCACATCTCTTCCCAGCCCAGGCGTTCAGTGACACCAGGCTGGTAGCTCAAAGTTAGGCACTGGGACTGGTTATATACTAGGAATCTGCAAAAGCTACAAACCAGGGCATTTTCCCTATTTTAACTAGCCCATCACTGAGCCTTATTAATAGGTTTTAGTTTGTGTCTGGCTTTTTTTCTGAGGTGAGGGGTGTGGAGGAGAATGGCCAGTGTTTTCATTTCTATTGATGGGTCAAAGTGAATACATATTTTCAATTTCAAGAGATGTTGCCAGATTCTAAAGAGTTGTAGAAATTTATAATTCTACCAGCAATGTAAGAACTGTTTTCCACGAATCCCTGCCAGCAATGGAAATTACCCTCATTTTAATTTTTGCTTTTGAAAGGTATGAAACAATATCTCATTGTACTTTAATTTGCATCTCTTTGAGTACTAATAATTTTGATCCTACGCATGTTGACCATCTACAAATGCTCTTTTGTGAGGTGCCTTCCAATGGCTTTTGCCCGTTTTTCTGTTATTTGTCTCTGGTCCATTTATGAAGATTTTCTGTTTATTTTTGTTCTTAATTATCTGTCTGTCCTGGACATTATGAATATTTCCCCCCAAATCTATTGTTTGTCTATTGATTTTGTTTATCTATTGCCATACAAAGTTGTTTTTTTTTTTTTATTGTTACCAGGTGAAATATGTCGATATTCTCTTTTTTTTTTTTTAAGATTTTATTTATTTATTTGACAGAGAGAGAGATAGCGAGAGAGGGAACACAAGCAGGGGGAGTGGGAGAGGGAGAAGCAGGCCTCCCATGGAGCAGGGAGCCCGATGTGGGACTCGATCCCAGGACCCTGGGATCATGACCTGAGCCGAAGGCAGACGCTTAACGACTGAGCCACCCAGGCGCCCCTGTCCATATTCTCTTGTATAGATTCTGGACTCCAGTTTTGTTTTACAAAGCCCCCTCCCCTGACTCCTATATTGAACATGTAGACTCCTAAATTTCCAAGATTGGTATTGTCTCATTTTTCACATTTGTCTTTAATCTACATGGAGTTTAAATTTGTATGTGGTATAAACTAGGAGTCCGGTTTTATTTTCTTCTAGATGGAAGTTGCCTTGGCACCATTAAATAATCCGTCCTTTTTCATAGAATTGAAATACCAACTATGTCATATAGTAAATTCTCATATATACACTTGGTCTATTTCTGGCTTCTCTATTTTATTCCAATGATACATTTATCTATTCCTATGCCAATATCAAATTGATTTAATTATAGTGGCCCTATAGTACATTCTGATATCTGCTAAGGCAAGCCTCACCCTTTATTTTTCTTTTTTCCATTGTATTTGCCATTGTAAAGCATTTATTCTTCTGTATAATTTAAGCTTATTTTACTCAATCCACCCCATCAAAAATTTCTTGTTATTTAATTAGAATTGCATCAAATGTGTACATTAATTTTGGAAAAATTGATCATTGTTATCAATATTTTTTCCAGAGATATTCACTGAGTATGTACTTTGTGACAAGGTCTGGGGATATAGCAATGAAGAAGACAAACATGATGTCTGTCCTCTTTGAGTCCGGGTAATTGTTTTGTTTTTGGATTTTATTTTTAAGTAATCTTTATACCCAATGTGGGGCGCCAAGTTACAACCCCGGGATCAAGAGTCCCATGCTCTAATGACTGAGCCAGCCACATGCCTCCAGGTTATTGTTTTTAATAAGTAAATGGTCCAGCAGTTGTACTCTTGTGTATATACCCAACAGAAATAAGTGCACATCTACCAAAAGATGCGTACAAAAATACTCATAGCCGCTTTATGCATCATAGACAAAAACTGGAAGTAACCCAGCTGTCCCTACAGTAGAATGGATAAGTAGGTTGTGGCACATTTATACAATGAAATATCACACTGCAATGAAAAAGAATGGGCCAACAATAGTCACAACATTGTAGATGAATCTCATAGATAGCAACACCAAAAAGTACATACTTTATGATCCCATTTACATGAAGTTTGAAAATTGGCCAACTTATCTAGACATAGGGTAGAGTGGTGGCCACTTTTGGGGGGTGGATGCATAGTGACCATGAGGGGACACATGGGAAAGTCCCAGGGTGGTGGTCATGCCTCACATTTGGTCTGGCTAGTGATTGCATGAATACATATAGACATCCATCAAGCCATACATTTATGAATAATCCACTTTGCTGTTTTTAAGTTATATTTCAATTAAAACAAAAAAAGGACAAAAGGGAATTCGTCCTCCCAGAACAGCCCTCCTCCCCTTCTGGGTGCCTAGGATGAGCAGCCATCTGCCCACCTCTGTCTTCTGCCTTCTTCATCTCTGAAAAACTGAGCTTTCCAGTGCTTTCTAGGCTGGGCTATTGCAATCTTGAAGGACCTGCAGCTGCTGTTCCCATCACAATTTTCTGGCTCACTCCCCTCTTTACAAAAATATATATTTAAAAATAATCTCTTGACAGAATACAGTACAGTCTTGTGGAAAAGCAGCAGACTTGGACCAGCCAGCTCAAACTCCCTCTCCCCCACTGGTCAATAAGAAACCCTGGGTTTTTGTGCCTTACCCCCAAAAGACTTATAAAGTTCAGTAAGTGCCTGGAAAGCAAACAAGACTCTGCGATGCAATCTGGATCACCCATTACCAATTTGCTTTGCTCACCCACCGTAGTGGCTGGGCCTTATGCTTCCTAGGGGAAAATGAACAGTTTGAATGCCTGCCTCCTCCTTCTCCCTTCTCCCACCTCCCCCACTCTCTTCCCTTTGTTCTCCGTAAATGGTTCCTAATGTGGGGGTGCCTGTATTTGTGGCTCCGTGGGGAGAAAACTTTGAGCCCAAGTTGGGGTTTCACACGTAACCCCAAGACAGCGAGCGCTGGATACAGCCCGCAGCAGTTACAAAAGGCAGATTGCCATGCGGTGCTGCTGAGTTGCAGTTATTTTATGCCATTTGGTATTTCTACCCTCTAGGGTAGTGACTCACTGCTTTCCAGTTCACTGTGAGGACATGTCCCACGGTGTTGACTGCCTGATGCTCCTGGAGGACATTCCTAACCCACCACTCACCAAGTTATTAGAAATCTAACTCTGAAATCACTAATCCCCAAATAGCCTCTATTCTCTCAACTGCTGGCTTCCTTGCTTTGATTTTATGCACAGTAGTTCTAAACTCAAGGCCAAAAATTCTACCCCATGCCGAGCCACTTTCAAAGGAGAACCAATATGCTAAGACTAGAGGGGGATTTGAATAGCGGCTAATTGTCAGTTTGTCTAGTGAAAAAAGCTTCCTCTCTCCCCTGAGCGGGCTGGTTATTTGTTAAAGTTTGCTGGGGTTTCGGAGCACCTCGCTGTTAGGGGCAGCTCAGACTCAGCAGTTTTAATTATTAATCAGGTCAAAGGCTGATGACAATTTTTCTTCTCTTCAGGGGAGGGTCTTGAAAGTTCACAGGAGGGGATGTCCAAGCCCTTGTCCTCTGATGGGTGGAAGGGAGGGAAGGAGGGAAGCGATTCAAACCAGATCAGCCCTGAGTTCTTAATGGTTCCTTGCCCTAGACAGACTGGGTTGGAAAGTTGCTAAATCTGCCTCTGGATTGATCTTAAGTGAATATAGGTCTTTATCCTTTCCAGGGCCTGCGGGGGGGGGGGGGGGGGGGGCGTGTTGTGGCTTTCTGAGTTGAGCAAATTCCAGACTTGACAGCACATGTGAAAGCGTATCCTGTTGCACCCTTGCAAACTGGAGTGCAGAAAAGGTGGTACACTCTTCAAATTTGTCCACTTCGGGGCATCAGCTCACTCCGGGTGGGGTTGGGGAGGGCTCCTTGCTTCAGCACATTTTGGGAAAGGCAGGAGGCTTTTTCCAGTTTAGGTTTGTGATGTTTCCAAATACGCTGACTCTCTTCCTGCCCTGCCTCCCACGCTCCCCTTCTGGTCTCTGAGGGTCTGCTTTCTCTCTTTTTGGCCTGAGACCCCAGCTTGACAAGATCCAGAAAGGTCTCCTTCCCGTCAGCCATTCCACACGATCCAGCAAGCCCCGCCTCCCGCCCCTGTTGCTAGGCAGATTCCCCTGTTGCTAGGCCACCGCAGCTTCTTCCCTGCCTCCAAAAGAGGCACAAATTCCCGGTGACCCGCTCGACCGTCCACCCACCCACACACTGACAAAACAAGTGGATCCTAAATACCTAGCCTCTGTGAACCCCTGTGCCCAGGGCAGAACGATTCCAGATGGGGGAAGGGACAGCAGAGCCAGAGGTGTCAGATATAGAGGTGACCAGTTGTTCCGGGGATGGTGAGCAGGTCATCTCCTGGGAGGTTTCTCAGGGGACAGCCATTAACTTGGAGACTTTTCTCTGGTCCAAAATTTGACCCCCAGCCTCATGGGCTCAGAAAACTCATTTTATCTGCAATCCGAAACAGATCCTTGTCTGGTAGCAAAAGCATATTAATCAGGCTTGAAAGATGGATGCCTAAAACCAAAATGTGAATTTATTAATTTATAATGAGCAGTCTCTCTCATGGATCCAGGAGACTCCTGCAGGCATCACGGTCTCTCTGAGGAGGCCGACTTTTCTGGAAAAGATGGCATCACTGAAGGATATTGGAGAGTAGATATGGGACACCAGTTTGCTCATGAAAGGGAGCATATCTATATATCTGTTTCTACACTTACATCTATTTTAACATTCTTCCTATATGTCAGGCACAATGCTAGATGTTTTTCAGACGTAATTTTATCAATTCCTCACATCAGCCATGAGAGGGCGCTACAAACACTCATCCTCGTTTCACAGAAAGAAAGCAGTTCAGGTTAAATGACTTAACTGAGGTCATCTCGCTAATAGGTGACAGAACCAGGGTAGGAACCTGAAGCCCATGGTGGGACCAATAGATCCCAGCTAGCTGGCAGTGGTGGGGTGACACATTCAGTTGAGGGTGAATTGGAGAATGGATACTGAGGTGCTGATGAATCAGCCAGATGGGGAATAATCCTCCAAGCGAGGGGTCGTGTGGAAGTGGGACTCTGCTGAGCCAAGATCTGGAGACAGAAACTCAAGGCATCAGCCGGCAGACGCCTCACTTCTTCTGGAGGTTTTCTGAGAGAAAGGCTTTGACATTCTTATTGACAGTGGGTAAATATTTGTGCTTTTTAACTCCACTGTAGTATCAGAATGCAGGAAGTTCCTTTGGGCTGGGCAGGCATCTGAATGCGGTAGGACAGGGTACCTGAGGGAGTTGCCCAGGTAGAAGCTCAGAGGACAAAGGCTTCTAGTGTAGTGACCCCAATGCCATTGTGCCCATCCGTTAGCAACCCAAGAGGCCAAACCCCTAACCAGACCCAGAGACCAAGATCTTAACTTTAAGGAAAGCTAGAATGCATTCACTGAGCTCTCTGTAAGGGACAGCCTAGAGCCTGTGTAAGAAGAAGGCGACAGAGGAGTGCCTTCCTTGTTGGGGGCTTGGGGGGCCTGGTAAGGAGCCCCCACCAAAGGGCAACGCAGGTAGACGGCCTAGCCCCAATCCGGGGGCTGGATCAAGCCAGTGGCCTGGATGGCAGAATGTCAAACAACTTAGAACTCTGTCGGGCATGGTGATGGGGTTAACCTCTGTCTCTGGCTAGAGCGTGAGCATTTTGTTTTGTATCCGAGCCTTACAGAATTGAGGAGGAGTGAGGAGCAAGGCGGTGGGGGTGGTGGGGGTGTCCAGCAAGCTGGAGCTTTCCTTGCCTCCCTCCTTCCCTCCCTTTTATTCACCTAGTCTTGCCACAAGCTTTCCTGGGACTAGACTTGAGTCATTCTGGGAGAAGGAATCTGCGCTCTCGAAGCTGTCAGTTTCTCTGCTTTTGAAATTTACTTTGTTGGCGTTCCCCCCAGTTTCCTAGCAAAGTGCTTTTTGAACAATCTCAGCCTTGTCTGGATGCCTGAGATTTGCCCACATTTGGGCCAAGAGAGTCAAGGGGTTCCAGGGCCCCTGGAAATTTAGCATGGTGGGCCAGCAGCTGTCTCAGCTGGATTTGCAGGGAACAGCTGGTGGAGCCAGGGCAGGGAGAGGTGAAGCCCTGAGAGATAAAGGGATTGCAGAAGGGAGAGCCATGGGAGCAGCTGCGGTTGCTAAGCTCTTCCTGCCCAGGCTCCTCGATCACGGGGTGGGGGGGTTCCCCAGCTCCAGTGCTCCCCACCCTGGCTTTTCTCAAAAAGAAACAAACAAGTGAGAGTGATGCCCCGGGGACTAGAACCAGCAGACAAGGACAATATCTGACAGAGAATCAGACGCAGGGCTCTTACCTTAGAGCCCAGGTTGTATTCACCAGCAAAGCTTAACAGCACCCTGGGTGGGATTCAGCCGGGGGCGGGGGGGGGTGGATTATGCCCCAGACACTAGACCATGACTGTTTGGGCCTGAGATCCAATCAGGGGACTTGGCATTCAATCGAAATCGCAGAGACCTAGAGGAATTTGGGCCTCTTCTGTTAGTTTAGTAAACTGAGAGTCCTCAGACATTTGTGCACAGCTCTAGCCTGCATCTGATTGGAGGCCCTCCCCACCCCCATCTCTCTGACTTGAGCGAGCATGACTTTTTACTTAAAGACTCGAGTTATGTAATAACCAGACAAAGACAATGATTTCCTCGACTTAATGCTGGATGGCCCTTTGGAAGGAAGGGCTGGAGTTAGGAAGATCTCAGAGCCACTCAGAAAGTTTTTTTTTTGGGGGGGGTGCCTTCTCTGAACCCACTATTTTGCAGACTCAGGATTGGTTCTTGGGCAGCAGTGGTTAAATTGAAATCTTGATTCTCTTGGTAACTTGATGGCTTAGTTTAGGCCTCGGGTTGCTGTTCCATGAACTGCCTTGAAATTTAATCACCCAAATTTATTTCCTAGAGTGTTTTTCACCGTCTCCTCCTGTAGGCCCATTAGTCACCATCCCGTGACCTGACAGAGTGATTATTAAAGACCCTGTGGTTCCCTTTCACTAGATTTAGGGGTCTTGGTAACTCTGGAGGCAAGTTCTAACTTGAGTCACAGTTGGGTGGATTTTCCCTCAATCGGTTGTGAATCTTCCCTCAGGGCAGCCTCTTCAGGCCTGAGAGAGTAACACTGGGGACGTTCTGTTCTTTCTTCAAAACTAGAGAGATGGTTACTGGGTTCTCCTAAGGCTGGTGTTCTTCGGCTGAGGGTTATATTATCCTTTGCCCTGAGGCACATCATTGACCATTTCCCAGCTTCAATTTCCCTGTTGGTGAAATAGGGATGATGCACAGAAAGCTAGAAGGGCTGAGCCTGGCACGTAGGCATGTGACACATGTTAGCTCCCTTCCCATCCAGCGGGGACAAGACCCAGGCCTTCCCTTGGGAGATCTTGGAAGAGAAATTTCATCAGTCTGATTTGGAAACATTCTTATAAAATTTTATCTCAAGAGTAGTTCTGTAAATGAAATGTTTAGGGGGCGCCTGGGTGGCTCAGTTGTTAAGTGTCTGCCTTCGGCTCAGGTCATGATCCCAGGGTCCTGGGATCCAGCCCCGCATCGGGCCCCCTGCTCCGCGGGAAGCCTGCTTCTCCCTCTCCCACTCCCCCTGCTTGTGTTCCCTCTCTCTCTCTCTCTCTCTCTCTGTCAAATAAATAAATAGAATCTTAAAAAAAAATGAAATGTTTGCTGTACCCCCTTCCAACCTAGTCCTCCTCTAAGGTAGGAGTTGCAAACTTACCCGGTCACAGGTGTCAGGCAGGTAATATAAATATAAGTGAGCTGGCTGAGCAGCTGGGTGGGTGGACAGGAGGCCGTGAGCCTGTCGAGAGAAGACAGTGTCTATTGTTTCCTGGTGAGAATGAGGCCCGGTATGATCTTCCCATGTTTAAAGAGAAGCCAGATATCACCATATTTTGGTGAAATGTCTCAAATGTAAATGCTTTCAACAAATTAAAAAATTTTACATGTGGGGTGAATGAAATAGAGTTTGACTGCCCGCTTGTTAGAGTCATAACCTCTGCTCTTGGTGGGTTCTGGAGGGTGAGTTATCCCCTCCCTGTAGGACTGGGCATGCCTACTCTCTGCCTGGTTGACCTCTGGAGTTATCTTTGCGGGCCTGCTCCTGTCCTGCAGACATGCTGGACCAGTTAAAGGTTATTCTGTAGAAACCTCAACCAACAAGTCAAAAGATGAGTTTCCTGCTCTTAATAGATAATTTTTATTGGTTTTGCAATAAACGTATGAAATAGAAACAATAGCAATAAACCAGCTCAACAAGAAATCGAAAGGCACAGGCCCCCAAAGCCCTTCCCGCCTCTCCTTAATGAGTCTCTAATTTATAGACTGACTAGCAGGCCCACTTTTCTTTTTCCAAGCTTTGCAAACTTTTCAATCTTGGAGGCTTGAGGACCCTGGGGGCCGTGCACTCACTTCCACATAGTTGCTGAATGGAAGCCAGGGCAGAGCGGTGCCGACAAGAAGTGAGGGGACTACTTTGGAGCTTGGGAGTCCGGACCTAGCCCTGTTTCCTCTGACTTTGAGGGTCTGCCCCCTTTTAATTTCATATTTATCAGTGGAGGGCAGAAAGGGAGAGTACTCAGAAGGAAAGCTCATGCAGAGATGGCCAAAGGCCACAGTTTAATGTAGGGAGAGCAAAGTGACCGGGGGTAGGCATGAAAAGCATCCAAAGGCTGAGGGAAGGTGTCTTTCACTTTTTAAACCTCTGCCCTTTATCTTGTGGAATGTGCAGAATATTTTTAGTTCACGGTGCTAGGCCTTTCCCAAGGCCCTCCATCAGCATGCCCCTGTCTGCTAAGCAGCACCAAGTGAGGGTTGTGAGGGGGAGGGTAATCTGCGTGTATTTGTGACACTGATGAGACCTCCTTGCTGTTGTTCTCAGTGGCAACTCAAACGAGCCGGAGGCCCTGGGTCCCTGCCAGCGAGTATTTACTTGTGGGGTTCCTGGCAGTGTCAGATGAGTGATAGCTAGGGTCCGAAGGGCTTGGTGCACCATCCACCATCCGCACATTTCCCCGGAGGCCTGTAGCCCAGAGAACAGGTTATCTGTGTTCCTGATCAAGCCTCAAAGAAAATGCAGGCCTCCTCAGGCCTCACACCTCAACAACGAGAGTGCAAAAATGGGATCAAATGGGTTTTCCAGACCCGGCCCTTCAGCGATGGCCTACCCCAGGGGCTGCGTGGGTGACAAAGACCCTGGCAGCCTGTGGCAGGGGGCATGGAGGGCTTTTGCTTGGGATGTCTGTGGTCCCATCCCCGGGGCCAGCTTGGCACCCCAACACTGCCCCCTTGCCCCCTTCCCACCATGCCCCATATGAGGAAGGAGCTGTTGGGGAATCTGTCCTGGGAATGCCCAGCGAGGGGAAGGACTGCACATTTCTCCATTGCCTCAGCTCTCTGCCCCTCTCCTCCTGCTCACCCCCTCTCCCCCCTCCTCAGTGGGCTTGGGGGAAAAGACCGCTGACTTTGCAACCCACAGCCCCTGAAAGTCCCCATCTATGGCGTGCTGTTATGCTTCGAGGACACAGGACTGTGAACTCGAAATTGTCTCGCCTTTGTCACCTCCTGGCAGGTCTTTAGAGCTCGGGGAAACAGCCGAGCGGTACAAATCGCAGCGGCGTGGTAGAGCCCCCCTTACTCCTGATGGGTTGCCTGACTCATATCCGTTTCCCTGGCAAAAAATAAGTTTTTGTTATTGCTGGCTTGGCAGAAGCACGGAAGAGTGCACGAGGATCTACTGCCCCATGCATCACTGGCCAAATTGCCTGAGAAATCCCAGCTCTAGAACTTTTCATCGTTGGCTGTGATGTACGGAGCAGAACGGCAGCTCCGTTTCCCCCGCGTGGGGCTCAGCGACGCCGGCACTCCGCAGACCTGCCCTGCTTGCAACTCCCAGCCGACGTGGTCTCTTCTCTCCCTTCCCCCCCTTCTCCCTTCCCCTACTCTTGGCCCCTTGCCCCCCCCAGCCTCCATCTCCCCCCCATCTACTCATCAACCCCCGCCCTGCCTCTGCCCAGCAGGGCCATAGCTGGAGAATCAGGAGGAGGCCCACCATGTCACTTCCCCATCACTCTGCAGATGTCTCCACACTAATGTTCTTTCACTGCT
The DNA here is from genome assembly GCF_011800145.1 of Mirounga leonina. Lineage (NCBI taxonomy): Eukaryota > Metazoa > Chordata > Mammalia > Carnivora > Phocidae > Mirounga > Mirounga leonina. The sequence continues at coordinate 26,690,782 of NW_023270265.1, read as the reverse complement.
GTGATGCTGCACTAATTAATAAGCATCCTGCACAGAGGCCTGGCCTTGCCTCCCTTCCCCTCTCCTCCTCTTCCCTCCCGGCCCCTCCCCTCCGGCCCTCAAGAAGGCCTCATGACATCCTGGCATCTGGCAGCAGAGAAAGGATTTGGCTCCTCTACCTGGGCTGCCTGATATTGCTATGAGAGATAACTGTATACGAACCAATAATCTAGCCTGACAATCCAATTTACTGACCAATAGCGCACAATCCACCATGTCATCGGCTGTGGGGAGGCCCATAAATTAGTTCCTAGTAATTTATTCTGATCAATAGAATGGGCAAAGTCACTTGTCTCTTTAATCAAAGGCCCTCTCCGAGCTGTCAGTACAGGCTGCTGTGTGGGAGGGAGCAAGGCTCGGTGAGCGACTGGCCGGTGGGTACTTGGCACCACACCCGGAGCCCTGGCTTCCAGATCCAGCAGGAGACCCCCCACAATGGGGCTGGTGTGGGAGGGACGCAGGGTCTCAGCTGCCTACACTTCCTTTGGCCACCCCAACCATAAAACATAAGCCTTCAAACAAGCTAACGGAAGAGGTAGCCGGGATGGTGGGTAGCAAGAGATAGACTTGAGGAGATACTGCACTGGACCCCAGGGACATCTTGTCCCTTCTGAACGTTCAGAGTCTTCCTTCCTCCTCAGGCCACTGGGGCCCCAGCGGCCCTTGGGCTAGGACTTCTGTAAAGAGGAGGTACATAGCGTGGTGGGTAAGAGCCAGATTGTTTGGCTTTGAATGGTGATGTCACCACTGCCTAGGTGTGAGGGCTTGGGCAAGCTGCTTGCCTCTCTGACTTAGTTTTCTCTTCTGTAAAGTGGGGCTAATAATATTACTCACCTCATAAGGTTATTACAAATATTCAATAAATTAATATATGATGTATATTAAATTGATAAGTTAATATTTAAAGCACTTAGAACAGTGCCTGGCACACAGTAACTGCTATATTGAATATTAAAATAAACACAAAGAGATCAAGGAAGAACGTTGATGTGCTTCGCTCTGAAGATATGCCAAGTCCTTGAGATCTCTGCTTCCTGCAAACTTTTGCTCTTTCCTACCTGCCTTTGTGTCTTGTTCCCCTGTCCAAAATAAACAGACCAAGAAAGAGTCAATTGATGCTCTCTCTTTGAAATGACAGAGAAACTCCAAAGGCCTCTGTGCAAGGTTCTTCCCCTCCTTTGGGCCCTCGGGCAGAGCCAGGGCATTGAGGAAAGATGCTGACTTTGCTTTAGAGAGAACCTGCCTGTTATTAGAGAGCAGGGGTGGGGGTGGGCAGGGTGGCCTGTTACCTGCGTTGGACTGACACATGAGGGAGGCAGAGCGCCCTGACATGAGCCAGATAAACAAAGGAAGACACAAGACAGTGGTGCCAGGGTCTGTCACTTTGAGTTCCAGTCCCAGCTTTGTCACTCCCTAGCTGTGGGGCTTTGGCCAAGTCACTTCTTGTCTCTGACCCTGATTCTGTATCGCAGACTTGAAGGAGTTGGACAGAACGTTCTCAGAAGTCCTTCCTGGCTCCGACACTCGAATTCTATATGATCAGTAAGGAGTCTGTTGGCCTCTCTCTGACTCCCCTCAACCCTGCGCTCCCCACAATGATCATCTGAAAGTCTCTGAAACCAAGTGCCATAAGGAAATCCATGATGTCTCAAACATTATAGTCGCTAAATGGAACTGATGTCACTGATGGAACAGGGACGGGAATGAGAGCCAGCTCCCTGAGAAGAGGGGCTCCTGGGCCTTTGAGCCCAACTGTGACAGGGTCCTGGATGTGAAAGAGGCCAGGGGATTCTGTTCTGTCATCAAGGTCAAGGGCAGGACTTTTGATTCTAGGGAACCCTTGGGGCCCCCTCTGCTCCATTCATCAGCCCTCAGGGCTACCTCAGAGTACAGAACCCCATGCTAAGCGCACAGTCTCACTGAGCCAAAATCCCACCTGAAATTCCAGGCTCCAGCAACTGTCCCAGGGTCCCCAACCTGGCCTCTCATCTCCTCATAACTGAGCCCCGACATGTACCCAGCTCAGACCTGGTAAGCTGGAGGGCTGGGGTAGAGAAGTCATTGAGGTGATGGGGCCAGGTTGGAGGCCTGAGGCTGGCCTAGGGCGGCTGCATGGCAGGTGGACACAGTTTCTGGTGAGCAAGAATCTGGCACCCTCTGCTGACCCCGCGGCAGGAGACAGCTGGTCAACCAGGCTGGGACTGCAGCCGCCGGGAGGGGGAGGGGCAGGGCCCAGGACCAAGCGGCAGCTTACTAGTCAAAAGAGCAGCGCCCCTCTCCGAATAGATCATTTTTATTGGTTTTGCAATAAGCTTATGAGACAGGAACAATCGCAATAAACAAACTGAACAAGAAATCGAAAAGATGGGCTCCGAAAGCTGTTACTGAGCCCTTCTCAACCTGCTCTTAATGAGTCTCTAATTTATAACAAAGTCATCAGCCTAGCACCTCCAGGGTTCCCTGGCTCCGGGCTGAGAACCCATGGCTTCTGCCTTGTGTGTGTGTGATCTGCCATCTCTAGGTGCCTAGAGCCTGTCTCCAAAAGTGACAGGAGACTCCAGCTAGAGGAACTGATCCAGAGAAGTCTTGGGACAGGCTTGGGACTTCAATCACGGTTACTTCTGAGAGGCTTGGGGAGGTGTGGTTCTCCCCGACCCTTCACCAGGCCTCTTCAGAATGGATGGGGCTGGCTCTGGAGCCAACTACCCCCTACTTCTTCCTCAACCCTCTTCCAAGCCCTAGGCTGCTGATGTAGACACAGAAATCATGTTCCTTTCAGACTTCCAGACATGGGAGGCTGGGACAGCTGCGGGCTTCAGAACCCCCACATTGCATGTTCCTCAGATAGGACTGGTATCGCTGATGACGCTGGGGTTTTCCCCTCCTCAAAATTAGAGGCTCCCTTGGAGCAGCCATGTGTCACCCCCAAAGGCTTAGTCTCCCTGTGAGGGGAGCCAGACACCGCCCATCAGACTGCTTGCATGAGCCCAGGGCTGAGTCTCTTTCTTCAGGTGGAGGATCCCTGGGGAACTATTGCATCTCCTCCCTTGGACTGCAACCCCTGGTCAGGGTCATGTTTCCCTGCCTCAGACTGGGGCTGCAGGGTGACAGGGCTATGTCCCCTCCACAGACTGGAGCTCCCCTGAGCGTTCATTTTTCTCCAGTCCCTTTTGTCATCGAGTGACCCTGAAGCCTTTTCCCAAAGCAGCCTCCTGTTCTTACACCGGCCCCTGCTCAAGGTACATGTCAGTCTCCTGTGCCTTCCCTGGTTGCTGAGCCTGGGACAGGGCACCCAGGGATCAGATCCACTGTCCTACCAAGTATGGGCTGGGTGACTGGTAGAGCTGTATTTCTCCACAGGGGTCCCAGTGCCGCCCTCTGCAATGCCTGAAATCCTAGTGATGGCCACAAGATGTCAGTGTGAGGCCGTGGAAATGGCTCCTGTACCGGGGCTGAGCTCAGAAGGAAAATCAGCAGCCAGAAAGGGGTGGACGGGTGGGGGGCAGTCTTGGCAGCGAGCACTGTGCTTTTCTCTCTGTCCCCTCTGCATGTCCCAGCCCTTGCCCTACAACACCTCCTCTCTTAAACTCACATCTGCTCCATCCTCCCTGCTCTGTCCCCAATTCTTCGCTCACAGAAAAGTGGGTTCTGAAGCTCCCTGACATCCAGCTTTGGGAAGGATGAGGAGCTGCTGTCCCTGCTGCAGGCACCCTGGTTGGGAAGAGCAGCACCTGCAGGTGTGATCCTCCTGCATGTCATCGTGTCATCGTGGCCACCAGGCACTCAAAAGCCCGGGTGCATGCACTTGCTTGGGGCAGCCCGTGTGTGTATGTGTGTGTGTGTGTGTGCATGCATGCAAGGATTTGTATTTGCCACAGACAGAGTCATTCAGACCTGGAAGGGGACCTTAGAAATCTCCTGGTCCAACCTCTTGTTTTATAGATAAGGAAATAGAGGCCCAGAAAGATCCAGGGGCTTCCCCAAGTCCATGTAAGCGAGTCTGTGGCTGAGCTGTCCCTGGGACCCAGGTCTCCTACCTTCCAGCCAGGATGCATACAGGTTCTCATCTGGGTGTCTCCAGGGCTGTGTGTCTGGTAGACTTCTGTCTCAGTGATTTACTTCCAGTGGGTCCTGGGAAGCTCCCCGACTGATCGCCAGCCAGCAAGGTTCTGAACAGAATCAGAAGGCAATGGAGAGAAGGGATGAGATGGAAAGGAAGAAAGGAAAGGCAGGGATGTAAATATGGGTGTGGGCGCCTGGATCTTTATGCTTCACGAGAGCATCGTGTAGGTGCCAGCGAGAGGGTGTGTCAGTCTCTCACTGTGCCAAGTGAGCCTCCGTGTCAGATCATGACTCTAGTGTGTGGGTTTGAGCTTGTATGCGTGTTTGTGTCTGAGTGTGCGTGTGTGTCCTAGGACCTGTGTGAGTGACCGCTGGGAGTCCAGGCCTCTCGGGGAGGTGTTGATGCTGTGGGCTGGAGAGTGTGAGTGATTGTGTGTACCAGCCATTGGTGTGCATGTCAGTGACTCGGAGTGCGCATCAGTCAGAGGCTGCGTGAGTGACTGTGGGTGTCAGTGTGGACATGAGTGTGTGTGTGTGTGTGAAAGAGAGGCTGCTCCCTCTTCCCCGCCTCCTTGCCCCCACCAGACTGTCTGTCGTGGCCCTTAGGGTTTCTGTGTCCCCGCCCCAGCAGCAGCGAAATCCTTTATCGGTTGAGGCACCAGCCCCCATGTAGGGATTTCAAGGTTCCTGTCGGTTCCATCCATCTTCCGGGGCCTCCTGGTATTAGCATTGATCTACAGGGGAAATGGAGAGCGCGGCTGGGTTATTACGCACCCGCCCGCCTTCCCTGGGCCGTGATTGAGTGCACACAGAGAATTTTTGAAACATGGCCACCCTAACTTATTCTGTCTTCCTGCCAATAGCGTGGCGTGGGTCCAAATTACGGGTCGATACCAGCTGATCTTTTTATGTTAAACTGTGATGAAGTCGCTTCTATGTGGAGATGGGATTAAACCCTGAGCCCTCTTTTAGGGGAGAACTCTTGCGGTGGAAAAGGGGGAATCAAGGAGCGGACAAGGGGAGCGGTCCTTAGGCACGACGGTGGCGGGGATCAGGGGGCAGGCAGCCTGAGCCGGGCACGCGTGCGGGGCGGTCAGAGCTGGCTGCACTGGCCCCTGGCCTCTCTGTTCCTGGCTGGTCTCTTCCCTTGTGACACTTACCACACCGGGGACCCCTTGCGCTCCCCATCAGACTTTCCGTGGTCAGCCAGTCTGGCCCTGGTGAGGCCCCCTCCCTGCTCCCTCCAAGGATAGAATTCCATTTCCCTCCAGCCCCCTCCACCCCACTCCCCCCCTCCACACACCTGCACCATCAAACGGGTTTGTCTTTAACCTCCAAACAGGGAACTTTAATTAAAGAGACAGTGACCCCTTTTATGAGTTTGGTCGAGTTGGGTTTCAGGGCCTTGTTACTAGCGGCTCACATAACGCTAACAAAAGCTTGCAGGCCCCAAGAGGAGCCGGTCTCCTTCGTAGACATTGCAGCAGGGGCACAAGGTGGGGATGGGGGGGGGCAGGGGGCAGGGGGAGGCATCTTGGGGCCAGGAACCCAGTGACAGCCTCAGGAAAGTGGTCACTGGGTTGGAGGTTGGGGGAAGGGCCAGGCCTGGGCCTGGGTGGGGGGGACTGACTACAGCACCTTTGCAGCACGATGCCCATCCCCCAACCATCTGGGTCCAGCGCTGTGGTGGCTGCTTCCTGCGTGGAATGGCCAGGTTTCCAACACGCACCAGTGCAAACGTCCAGGGCTCCCAGCCCATTTGCCTGTTGGCATGTATTCTAAAACTAGAAGTAATTTCCAAGAGGAATAGATTGGCTAGAACTTACTCTAAGAACAACTGATATTTTCTTACTCACATATTTAAAGGAAAAGTGATTTTATGATAAAACATAATTGCTAATAACTATAATAACACCACTCAGCATATGGCATGAAACACAAATTCTGTCCTGAATCTGGAGGTGCAATCTCTGCACAACACGACACGCTGCTTGGAAGGGGTCCATCCCTCCGTCCCTCCATCCCTCCCTCCTCGGGCAAGAGGTGGATCCGGGCAAGAGCTGCCTCGTGCCTCCTCTCTCCCCCTCCCCCACTTCCATCTTCCTTCAAGACCCCCAAGGTGGACCACTATTGGGTTTGTGTTAGGAGTTTGAAGGGCCCTTATCTTATGTCTAATCACCTCTTAACTGTTGAATTTTAACTAAGGGCTTCTTTAGGTCCTGTAGGAGATGTTTGCTTGCCCTTTGATCTAGTTCTTTGATATCCTTTGTGAATTCTTGAAGCTGAAGAGGGCTGCTCAGTCTGTCACACTTATTCATTCAACAAACATCAGGGGCTATTAAAAGGAACCTGTGTGTAATTGATTCCTTCCGAAAGGGTGGGTTTTCCCTAAGTGGGGTACACTCCCATTAACCAGAGGCTAAGTTGTCAATTATCCGCCCAGGGACTTAGCCACCTAAATGGTAATCCAGGGTTGCCTCTGACTGGAAACTAGGGGTGAGCCCAAACTAACAGATTTGTGGAGGTGCTACTCAAGGCCCAAACTGAATGAAGATGATCCACAGCAACGCCCCCCACTTCTGCTTCCACCTGTGGGACCCTGACTCCTCCTGGTGACACATGCGCTTGTCACATGGGGCACTTAGGTGGGAGGTAGGGATACCTGAGAGGAGTCATCTGTGACAGGGGACACCTGGGAGAAGTCAAATGACCCACACACAAGGGGAAGAGCGCACAGACCAACATGTGACCCACCATCATATCCAGGCCTGCTCACTCCCACGCATGGGCCTTCCCCGGTGCACACGCCTACCCACGTGAGCTGTCTGTGTGTGTGCACGCCTGGAGTGCAGGCACCCACAGAGAGAGGTCACAGCCCCTTCCCTCCTCCCTGGGGGAGGGATCCGGAGGCCAGAGGGGTTGGGGAGTAATTGGTTTTGGCGTTTCCTACCTCTCCTGCCCGGGAAGCTTTCTCTGTTTCATCTTCAGCCTGATCAATCCCCAGTCATGTGCCTTTCCACATGGGCGCCCCCGGCCCCCCAACTCACCACGCTCTTGGAAACTTCGTTAGTACCATTAATCTGCTGACCCAGGCAAATCACCAACTCTTCCTGCAACTCAGCCTCTCAACTCATCCCCCCAAGACCACCCCCCAGGATCTGCTAGTCACCACCCGCCCCAACCCCCGCTCCCCAGGCTGGCCCACTCTCCCCTTCCTCCTCCTGTTCCTGCTTATGCCTTCTATTTGCTGGCCTCCCTCACCCCATCATCCCCCATCTGGGACCCTCCTTTCTCTTCATTGCTGTCCACATATTCACTGACTTCTAAGTGTTTCCCCACATGTGAGCACCAGTACTTTGTCTGCAAGGCAGTGAGCCCATGTCTGCCCCCAGCAAGCACCTGCCAAAGGAGAGGGTCAGCTGAGCCTGCGGCCTGGTGGTGGCGGGTGTGGGGTCAGGCTCTGGCTGTGGGAACCATACAAGGCACCGTGCTGAGGTCTTCCTGTTTGCCAGGCACTGTGCTAGACACTTTTATCTAGTTAAGGAATCTAATCCTCACGACCCATGAGACAAGCACTATTTCCCCCATTTTAGAGATGAGGGGAATTGAGGCTTGAGAGACGAATTACTTGTTAATGAGTAGCAGAGCCAAGACTGGGATTGACTCAGATCAGCTTGATTTTAAAACCTTGTGTTTTTTTTCAGCTATATAGAGGGAAGGGGACGCCCATCCTTGAGCTAGCTTCTAGATATCTCCCCTAGAAACTTCCTGTGTGCAAGAGTCCCTGACATGAGGTTTGTCCCAAATTTTCCTCTGCTAGAGTTAGGTCTTGAGGTTGGGGTGTGTGTGTCCCCTTTTCTTCTTAGCCCAGAAAGGCCCCTGGTGCCCAGGCCCCTGTCTGGAGCCCCAGGCTGCACCCTGAGCCACGGTGCACCCCTCTCCACTGGCTCCAGGCTTACAGAAGAAGGCCCCGCTTCTTCCGTGGCCTCCGTGGCTGATGTGTTGGGCCCATTGTCCAGGCGGGAACAAAGACTGCGGATTTAAGCTGAGTGACCAGGCGGCTCTGCCAAGCAGAAAAGACCACCCCCCTCGAAGCTGGGCCCAGCCGGGGGCAGGAGGGGGACCCGAGAGAAAGGGGACAGGGAACCTTTGAAAGTAACTAATTAAAGGGCCTTTGCCTGCCCCCTCCTCCTGGGCGCCTAATCTCTCTGGGGCGGCAGCCAGACAATGTGCCCCTCCACCCTGCCCCCCTCACCGGAGTTTTAAAACAAGAGACAACTTGAAGTTAATGAGCGCCACCTGACGGGGGTCCCCTAATGAGAGGGGGCTGCTGGGCGGCTCACACATTCTCTGGTCCATGAATAGCTCCCCCCACCTCCTGAGTTTTATTCATCTCAGGCCAGGGGCAGGGGACAGAAAGGAAGGGGGGCCCTGCTCAGCCTGGAGCACGTGGACTGTCGTGCAGCATAGGGGCGGGGGGACCCCCCATGGCCCTCCCCCATGGCTGTGCCCAGTCTGTGGCTGAGCCCCACCAGGCTGTGGCCCGAGACCTGGGAGGCCCAAGGCCTGGCTGGGTGACTCGGGCCAGCCTGCTCTGTAGGCCCTTGGTCCCTGGTGTTGGCTGCTGGCTTTTCTCCATGTGGCACTGAGGCAGAGGAGGGCTGCTTTGGGGTTGCTGTACTTGGTGGTGGGGGCCGGGGTCAGGAGTCATTTGGGAGTGGGACTGAAAGGCTCTCTGGTGTATTCGGGCAGTTTCCACCATCCCGCCGCCTCTTCACTCCCCCTCCCTGGTCCTGGCCTGATCTCTGATTCCTGTCCGGCTCCCCTCTCTGATGCTCCCATCCCCCACTTCCCCAGATCTGACCCCCATCCTCCCCAGCCCCCGCCGCCCTCCCTGTTACCAACAGGGGCTCTTCCCTCAGACTCAGCATCTTCTGTTTCCAGAGCGGGTGGGCAACTTGTCAGTCCCAGAAGACAGGCCCGACCTCTGGAGCTTGCACGTAGGTCTTGCCTTTGTGACTGTGTAACAGCCTGGGGAGTAGGCAAGTGTGGAAACACTTTGGGTGATTGGGGCAGATGGTGAATGACCCCCGCTCTCTGCCTCATTCCAGCATTCTGCCCCAAATAACTCTCCCACAGCCCACCGCCCATCCTGAAAGCCTACCCCAAAGTGCACTGGAGCCCACGGTGGGGCCCTGATGGCAGGCGAGGAGTCTGGGAAACAGAGCGCCAGCGCGGCCTGGTCTCTGCTCTCAGAGCCAGAGATGACTACAAGGGCTCCTCAGAGCAATGCCATAGAATTCCCCCACTACCCCCCAAAAGGTGGGAGCTGAGGGGGTAGCATTTGAAGGGCCCAGGACAGTCTGACGTGGAGGGGAGGGAGGGGCCAGACAGAATGGGGGTCTCCAGCCAGCAGAGAGCCATGGACAGAGGTGACTAATTTCCCGACTACTCATGGTGAAAATATCACATTTCATGCTTTGTTGCCGATTCATAGAAAAATCCTATTAAAACCGGGTGGATTATTTATACAGTTTAAACAAATGATGATCAAAGATTTTACACGTTTTGAAGACAACCCAGAGTTATGCAGCCTGGCTGGGGGCTTATCCAGAGTGTGGCAGACAAGTGTGAGGTGTGTGGATGACTCGGTAGGAGGTAGGAGCGGGGTGCGGGTAAGTTAGGGGCAGGTTTAGACGGCGGGGCTTGGGGGTTGGGGAGGTGGGGCGTTATGGCTGTTCTATCCAGTAGGGGGCGCCCTCCCCACGGTGTTGATACCCCCTCCCTCCACCTAATCAAAGCCCCACAGATAGGCGATGATTTCATGTCCCGTCTTGTCTCTTCGTGGACCTGTCTCAATGCCCCTGAAAGCACAGCTGGAGGCATTTCTGTTTGTGGATCTGTGACTGCGTGGTACTGGGCTTTGCACCCGGACGTGCACCCCGCAAGCACTGAGGGGGACGGACTGCGTGCCAGTCCAGTATCTGCGCATGCGTCCGTGGGGGCCTGCGTGCGCACGCCAGAGTCTGTGGCGCGTCCCTGTTTGTTTCCTCTATTATTCACCTTGCTCGGTGTCATGCTGAGGGTGTCCCCACCCATGAGCCTATTCCTCTTGCACACGCAGCGGCATGTGCACACACAAACAGGTCACACTTGTGCTGAGGGCCGCCTTTTGAGCGGCGGCCCCCGAAGGCTCAGCTTCGAGTGGTGGGAAGTGGTAGGTGGCTGGGAGAGGTCCAGGTCCCCTTCCTGGCCGACTGTGGGGGACCCTAGCCTGGAAGGCATTACCTCAGGCCGTGGCTTCCGCGCCCCAACTCTAAAGACACACAGCAACCCCTTGAATCGGCCCCACCCCAGCTCCTTTGGGGATGTAGCCCCCCCCCCGAGTTGCCCCACCGTGAGGAAGGCTGTGTTCCAAGGGCTTGAGCTCCCTGATGGGAGGTCTGCCCTCGTGGCTCCCCGGTGGGAGCTCCACGGTGAGAACCTGGAGCCCAGCTCAGCCCCAGGAGTTGGCACAGGGGGTTGGAGGGAGAGGTGGCTGGTGCCCGCGGCAGGGACACAGCGGCCCTGCATCCCATGCCCTTGCCACCTGTCCCTGCCCACCAGGCCGTCCTGCATCAGCAGTTTTATTACTCAGGGGGAGATAACGCCCTGGGGGGAGGCAGCCTGTTCTGAAGGGGAATGTACTCCCCTCCACCCATCCCAGCCTCAGGGGCCAGGCCAGGGCCTCCTTGAATTTCCCGTCTGATAGATCCTGAGGGGCTAAACTAGGGGGTTCCCCTGGAGAGGCTGTGGACAGACCTGGAGGTCCTCATAGGAAGGGGCGGAGGCAAAGCAAGAGAGGGAGAGGAGGCAGGGTCGGGGGGAGGAGGGGGCTTCCCTTGGTGGGAGGAAGGAGGAAGTTTGGGTAGGGCAGGTTTAGAAACAGCCAGAGGTGGGGGTTTCTGCCTCCCTGGAGATCTCCCAGCTGGAGTAGGGGAGAGTGGGAGTAACTGAGGGCGCCCAGCCTGGAGGGTTATTGCGGTGGGTCAGGGCTGCAGATGGGTCTTAGGGACATGAAGCGTCTTCACCACTTGGTTTGCTTACATATTTATTTCTTCTTCCTTGCAGCTGGTTCCAGCAGTGACGTTCCAGCAGCTAGCTAAGGAGCAAGACCTGGTCTAGGGAAATTTCCTCATCTCATCCTGGAGACCCTAGCTTGTTATTTGTTTTCCTCCTGGACTCCCTCCTCCCTCCTTCCCTCCCTCTCTCCTTCCTTCCCTCCCTCCCTCTCTCCCCGCTCCCTTTCTGCCTTTCTTTTTGTTGAGGAGAGATAGCAGGCCACACCAGACAGAGCAATGACATGTGCCTGGAGCGTCCATCACAGCCCGGTCCTCCAGCAGCCCGGCCCGGCGGGGCTGCCACCTTCACCACTGCCTTCACCACGGCCTGCACTTTATTAGAATTTATACACTGCCCCGATTGAGGGGGAAAATAATTAACACCCCTACAAATATATCGTAAACAAAATATTTATTAGAAATAAATAACTCATTTATTTTACATATTTCATTTCAACAATAACATTACCCAATTTATCATTTAACATTTTTGCAAGACAACTTAACGACTCCTTATTAGCATTTCCATTTTTCACCCGCGCACCATAAAGCACGCGTGCTCCCTGAATGGCCTGGCACAGGCCGAGCCAGGAGCTCAGGAGACCCCGGGGAGGGCTGTGGACCCCCTTGGATCTCCCTCTCTCTTCGGCACGTGACCATATGCAGAACAAACATCCCATAACCAGTACATGTAGTCACCTTCAACACAAACACTTTTTTCTCACATAAATCCACTCAGCTGCCCCCCCAGAGCAGACACCCCCAGAAAAGAGACATACAGGCACACAAATTGATATCCTGTCTGACTCCAAATATTCATGCTGATGTGACCCCCAACATCCATGCGTGGCCCACACCCAACTGCACACAGAGTCACTGACCCTGCACATTTGTGCATAAGGGAGAGGAGTCACCAGCTTGCCCCTCTTGCTCCACAAGGGCCGGGGTGGGGCCCGGGCTAGAAGCTCTGGGTGGGCTCTGGGTGGGCTCCGAGGCCCCTCCAGTGGCCACCTGCGGCTCTCTGGCCCCCTGCTATGCCCCTCTTCTATTTCCCCTGCTCAGCAAGCATTTCCTGGGATGAATATTCATTTTCACTCCAAACTTTTGTCTGGGGAGGAGGGGGTGGTCACGCTGCAGAGCCCAGCCTGGGTCTCTTCGTGCCCCAACTCCAGTATGTTCTCTGGGAAGGAAGTGTGTTCTCTGGCCTCAGCTCCTTGGGCTGTGGGCTGTGAGTTCAGGGCTGGGTTCTGAGTGACAGAGGAAGAGTTTGGATCTGGGTGAAGGGAGGTTGAACCCTGTGCTGATGTTCGTGCATTTGAGTCTCTTCCCCACCCAGGTCATGGCCCAGCCTTCCTCCCTCTGTCCCCATCCTTCCCCTGGCAAACACTCTCTCCTGCCTACTGGATGAACAAAGGTGGTGGGGTGCCAGTACCCCAGGTGACAGCTTAAACTGGGAGATACTTCCCTATCCTCCCAGCCCCTAGCAGTGACCAGGTATCTGGCGGGGGCAGACGGTGTCCCTAACTGCTTATGAAATCAAACTCTAGCCACCCCCCCCAATGCCTAAACGCTACCCATTCCTAGAGTGGTCTGCGTGGCTGTGTGCAGAGATGAGCTGAGGGAACAGATGGGTGCACACCCCGCAAAGACACACATGGATGCACAAAGATGTGCACACGTGTGTGTCACTCTGTGTATTCTGCCCAGGCTGACTCATGGCCCCACCCCCTGGCACCAGTCACAACATCTGGAAGATTAGGGTCTGTTTGGGTGCTGAGGGCCAAGGCTGAGACATTCCTCCTCCAGTGCATAGCCTCTCTGCCCTCTCGCTGGGAGGTGGAGGTGGGAGGCTGGTAGCTGGGGGGCCTGGGGCCCCGGGGGATGGGGCAAGGGGGCTCTTCAGAGTCAGCCTAGCCAGGGGCTGGGGGCAGGGCCCGGGGGGAGCACACACAATGGCTGGAGGTGGAGGGTCTGAAACTGGAGACTTTAATAAAAGCCACTGACAGCAAATAAAGCTGCCAGGGGAGTCCCATTACCCACAACAAGGACCCTTTGTGAGCTCCACAGGGCTGAGCTGACCCTTCTCCACTGGCCTGGCCCCATACCCACCCGCCCTGGGCCCCAACGCACTGCCCGCAGCCTCCATAGCCCCCCTCCCCAGCCCGGCATGATCTGGCTCAGGGTGCCTCCGAAGCCGAGGGAGCCCTACCTGATGTTCCCACAGACTGCAAGTTCTTCTCCATGCCTACCCCTAATTTCTCTCGTTTCTGATGCCCCTGGCCTTTGGTTGCTTTGTCCTCTTAACAAGCATTCAGGCACTCCCCTGCAGGAGCACCTCCTGTTCAATGAGAGGGGAAATTGACCATGGTGCGGGCTCCACCCACCCTGGTCCGGGCCTAGGCAGGGGATGGAAATCCGTGGTTGTCCTGACCCTGATACAGACCCTTGTGTGGTTCTTAACCCCAAGACTGCCCCGTCCCTCTCTGGAGCCCTGAGCTGACCCCAGCACTGATGGATCAGAAAGGCTGCTCCACGGGGGTCGGGAGGACATGGCTTGAGTCCTGGAGCTGACACTGAGCAGTTGTTTGACCCATTTCTCCTCTCTGAACCTCAGTTTCCTTATCTTAAAGTGAGGTGGATTTAAAAGGGCTCCTATGAGGATTTGTGACTTAATAGGTGTAACACTTATAAACTTTAAATCACCCCACAAATGAGAGTCGTTATAACTACTTACCTCAGCCTCAGTTTGAAACCAAATTGTGCCTTGAACATCAATCTTTGCATAGATCCTCAGTCCTGCTCTGATTCCTGGGCTGGTGACAATATTACTAAGGATATAGGAAGCTCGATGAGTAGCCGTTCAATGGGAAATTGAAGAAAAGGGTGGAACATACTCTCATCCCTAACCTCAGCTAAGAAGTCAACTAATTGGTGGAGGGTTTGGGGGAGCCATGCAGGAAATAGAGAAGTTGGGGTCGGAGCACTGGCCTGGAGTTTGAGGACACTTTGGGAAAATGGGGAAAAAAGGGTTCAAGGCAGTTGGGGGGCTCTGAAGCAGAGATGGGGTGTGTAGAGAGAAAGTTTTGAGGTTGGAAAGGGTGCCTCCCAGGGGATTTGGAGTTGCTGCTTTAAGGGCGAGGTGGGGCCTGAATGGGGGTTGGAAGATGGGGGTCCGGCAGGAGGGGATTCTGGTGCGGGGCGGGGAAGGAGATTAAGAGGCGCTCTCAATTGCCTTAATGGGCTCTAAGAGGCGGGATCCTATTACAGCTCGGGGTGCCCCGGGGTGCCTTGCTGGGAAGACAAGCTAATCTGCCATGCAAATTAAATCCTGCCTCAAGACGCAAGGCCTGCTTAATGTGATCCATTACACAGTTTACTTGTTTATATCTAATATTGGAACAGGCAGCCCGGGCGGGCGGCAGCGGCAGGCGGAGCGGCCCAAAAGCAGGAGAGTAAATTACCAGCAAAATGAGCTTTTCCATCCTCAGCGCCGCCACCACCACCACCGCGCCTTCCCGGCCCTGCTCGGCCTGGGCGCCCCCGCCCGCCCGCCCGCCCGCAGCGTCCCCTCGCCCCGCCGCGGTCCCGCGCTCTCCCTGTTGGTCAAGTCTCCTGCTTCTCTTTGTCTTTGTCTCTCTCTTTCCGTCCTCTGCCTGGTGTCTCTGCCTCTCTCTGTTTCTTCATCTCCTTCTCCCCGTCTTCCTCTCTGCCTCAGTCTTCCCTTGAGTCTTTCTGGATGTTTCTTTCTCCCCGGCTTGGGTTTCTGTCGCTCACCTGTCTCCTCCTGCCGGAGGGACAGGGACCTGGAGCCATGCCTGGCGGATGCGGGATGCTGCGTGGGGCAGTGGAGTGTGAACCAGGCTTGGGGTGCCCCCTTGCGCACACATACCTGGGGGAGCCCTGGAAAAGGCTGGGCCTTGGAATGCCTGGCCTGGGGCTCAGTGAGCTGCGGAGCTACTGCTTTGCTAGCAAGCTTGGCCCTGATTGCGAGGTTATTTGCGTGAGTGACCTTGAGGTGTTTGTTTACATGGGGAGCGTCGCCGTGCCCTGTGTGGGGGGTGGCGGCTCTGGCGCGCGGGTGTGGATGTGACCTGTGAGTGTGCGTGTGCGGGTTCGGGGTAGTGTTTTAACCAACCCTGGGCGAGGTTCCCGGCCCTCTGCCCAGCGCACCTTCGGGCAGGGCTTCCGCCTCGGCCCCTCGGCTTAGCCTCACGGGTGGCAGGCGGCTTCCCTCCCTTTCCGGGCGGGGCCGGGGGGATCTTCTTGACTCCCAGGCCGACTTCCTTTTAGCTCCCGAACAGCCCGGAGGCCTTCATTGCCCAGGATCACCTCACTGTCCCCTGTGCAGTCCCCGGGGTCTCAGTGTTTCGCCCCGCCATGTCCAGACCCGCACCCCGACTCTGGCCTGCACCCCTCTGCAGAGCCGCTGCCCCTCGGGTGGGCATCCCCGAGGCCAAGCCTGCCCCGAGCGGAGAGTCCGAGGCCAACAGGCAGAAAAAGGAGAGAGGGAGGAAAACCAGCACAGAGGTGAAAGAGACTCCCGGGCACAGCAGGGCACAGGCGGGGGACAAGGGAGGCAGGCCGAGGGGCCACCGACACCGAGCCGGGTCAGGGCCCAGGAGTCCGCGCCCGCGGGGCTGGGGCGGCTCAGGGTCAGCACCGGGGGCTCATACTCATGCTCACCGACGCCACAGGCCCAGCGTTGAGGGGCCGGTCCGGACCCTGAGGCTGCTTGAGGGGCTCTGAGGGGCTGTGAGAAGGGGGGCTCGCCGTCCCCTGGGCTTGACCCCGCGCTGCCCCGGGGCCTCATGCTCACGAGGAGACATGGGTCGCTCCAGCCCAAGCCGCGGGCCCCCTGCTCTGTGCCCGCGGTCTCAGGAGGAGCCAGCCCACCGCACGCGCACGAGGCTCTGAGAGCCGCAGGCCCCAGGACAGACATGGCGCAGAGGGCGAGGAAGCCCCGACGGCCGGCACCGCGCCCGCCCCGCGCATGCGCACACTCGCTCCCGTGAGCCACGGACCCGGCTGGAGGCTTGCGCGTGAGTCTCCCCTGCCTTTGGTCCGTGTTCCTGCACCAGGGCCCTGGCCACATTCCTTATACCCAGGACTCCTGACTCCCTAACCTCTGGCTACCCAAGGGCCCTGTGCCTCCCAGGCCGGCGACTGAGCCTGATCCCTAGTCTCCTATCCCTCAAGTCCCTGGGACTTGGGCCTCACGATTCCTTCTGATCCCCGAGAACCCTGGAGGCCCCAGCTCTCCAACTTCCAGGCACACGTCTTCCCGTCCCTGACCCTTGGCTCTGGTTAGGGGTGGGGGGATCCTGCCAGGTGGGGAGGGGGGTAGGAGGGAAGGTGTGAGTCTGTATGTCTGTGTGGAATGGGGGCTGTTTAGATAAACAGATGGCAACAAATGGCATAAAATTATATACCCATAATGTCAGTTCATAACATTTTGTTCGACATACTTGATTTAATCGCTTAGCTGACGATTTGGCTTTTGGGCCCATATGGTGGGGAATGAAGCTGCGTGGCACCCGCTCCAATCTGGCTCTTTTATCACCGAGGCTGGGGGGGCGGGATGGGGGGGGTCGGAGAGGGGGAGGAGAAGGGATGCAGATGGAAAGAGAATGAGCTGCAGGAGGGGAGCCGGGGAGGGGGTAACTGTAGGGACTGAAGGGGACTGGACCCTGGCAGGGGGCCGGAGGATGTCTAGAGACAGTGTGGGCAAGGCCCGAGTCAACTAGGACAGAAAGACTATCCCCGACCGGCCTCATTGGACTCTCTAGGGTGGTGGCCAGAGATTTATCTCCCAGCAGCCTGAGATCATCTCTTTCTCTCTTCAACACCAAGACCCAGACACCCAGTTCTTAATCTCCGGGGTTATCCCCAACACTTTAGCCAAACTGACTGATTTGAGGGTGCATGCACGTACGCCTGCCTGCTTATGTGGGAGGGGAAAGAGAGACCGTGAGACCCCTCGTGGGATGGGTTATGTCTGTGCGGATTGTCTGACTTACACTCTGAGCCCCTGGGAGAGGGGTGAATGAGTGTTGGTGGCCCTTTGTGACGGAGCGAGTCTCACTGAGTAGGATGTCTGGGTGGGCCTTGTGACTTGGGAAGTGTGAGTGACAGAGCATGAGTTGTGTGACGAGGAGGGTGTGTGGGTATGAGGAGGTGTGACCACGAGGGAGACCACGGTGCATGTGGGATTGATCTGTGGGGAGTGGTGTGGGTGTGGCTGAGTGTGGGAATGGTTCAGATGGGCTGTGGTACACAGTAGGTGCTCAAGCAGTGCTGCTGAGTATATCCAGCCAGCCACCTCATGGTGGTGTGTCCTGGGCCTGTGAAATGGTGTGTGTGCACGCACCCCCTGGGCAGTTCCAGGGGGCTACCCACACACCCCCGCTTGCTTGCCTGTGACCAGCCCTTCGGGGCGCACGTCCTGCATTCTCTGCAAACCGAAGTCTGGCTCCGGGCAGAGAACCCCTCTCAAGTCCCCCAGCTGCTGCCCTGAGTCCTTGGTCACTAGAACTCCACTCAGTGCTCAATGAAGAGAGCCAGGCATTTCTCCAGAGAGATACCCCCTTCTGATCACCGGTCCAGCTCCCAAATGCCCAGTCCATCCCTCCTCCTGGTCTCAGAGCTGTGCCAGCCCCCCAAGCACCGCGAATCTGGGCCCAAATCAGTGCCCATCACTCACATCGCAGCCTCATTTCCCCCGTGCTGGGTGCTTGGCCCGCCAGCTCTGGAATCCAGTGGGGAGCCAGCCTAGAAGCACCTGCAGGAGACTGGGAATAGCTCTCCTCTCCTGCCTCCCTGGGGCCCTGTCCTCCAACCCCAGATTTAGCTTTGTGTGCTCCTAGTTTCCTGGGTTGTGCTTGGGGTCTTGCTGCCCATCTGCCCTTCCTGTGTCTCTGCTGTTGTCTCTCTCTGTCTCCTTCCCTGGTCTTCATGAGTACTGCCTTCCCTCTGCTACTCTCCCAGTCTCTGCCTTTCTTCCACATTCCTGCTCCTCTCTGACCACCATTTTTCTCAACTTATGCCTCTGGCCACTCCCATGAGGGTCTGTGACAATGGAGATCAGGGCTGGGCTGAGGCTGGAGCCTAGGCCCCTAGGGTGGTCTTTTCCATTTGGGAAGTTCTATTACTACCCTTCCCCTTTATGGCAAGGAGATAGGAGTCCTGGCCTGGAGCCTGGAGATCACCCATGTATATGGGTAGTGGTGGGAGCTTGTGTCTGTCATGGAGCCCTAAGGCAGGGATGGGCATGCGGGTTGCTCTTCACATCTCCTAGATCAAGTGTTCCCAGCATCCTTACCCTCCATGGAATGCTGTCGTTGGATCAAACCCTGAGATCCTTCTCAGGTCATTTGGTCATTCATTCATTCATTCATGCATGCATTCATTCAATAATCATGTCACCAGTTTGATCTGCCAAGCACTGTGCTGACCAATATGAGCAAGAACCCGCCCTCAAGGGCTTCCCTCCCTTGAGGGAGACAGGTGTGCAAACAGATAAGGATGCCGGTGTTTCAGGGGGTGGGAGAGAGGGCCCAGTGACACCCAAAGGAGGTTGAATTCTATGGGTAGGTGTGTGGAAGCTTGGAGAGAAACTTTATAGGCGGAGGTGTGTGCGTGTGTGTGTGTGTGTGTTTCTCAGCTGCAATAAAAACATTTTCCCCTTTCTACTCACAAAAATAATACTTGCTCAATCTGGAATGCCAAAAAGGCACAGGAAAACTCAAAGGAAAACAGAAACAAAATAGTCTCTAAAGAAAATTGCAGGGAGTCTCGAGAGATGAATGGAGTTTTACCAAGTGAATGGTGTGGTGATGAGGACACTGTGGGGGAAAGTGCCGGAGAAGGCATTCCCGGCAGGGGTGGGGGCAGGAGTCAAGGCACCATGACATGAATCTGGGATGTGGGATAGCTGTGGCTGAAGCCTGGCGGTTCCAGAGGCTGGCTGAGGGTTCTAGCCCTGGTTCTTTGGGCAGTGAGGAGCCACCCTGGAGAGTAATGAGCAGGGAATGGTGCGATCCTATTTTCCATTTTAGAGCAGTTATTCTGGAGGATGGATTGGAAGCAGCCAAGACCGGAAGCAGGAAGACCAGTTAGGAAATCAATGCAGTAGTCTGAGAGAGGCAACACGAGGTGATGACTAGAGTGTTACGGTGGGAGAAGGGAGAGGGGAACCATCAGGAAGTCAGAATGACTGGGACCGGGGACCGGTTTGATGTGGCAGTAAGGCTGGGAGAGACGGAGGAGCCAAGAATGAACCCCAGGCCTGTGGCTTGGTCACTAGTGTGGCTGGTGGTATCATTCACTAGAATGGGGAACTCAGAAGAGGAGCAGGATTGGGGTGGGGGTGGCAGAAGGTCTGGGTTTGGGTTTGGACATGGTGTGAGATGGAATTATCCAAGTGGAAATGTTTAGTTGACAGTGGAACACAAGGGTCTAGAGCTTGGGGTTACAAATTTGGAAGTCATTGTTCATTTCTATGTATTAGTTAACAAATATTATTGAGCATCTGTGGTAGATCGGCCTGGGGATGTAATGGTAAATGAGATAGGGTACACCCTTCCCTTGTGGGGCTCACATCTATCAATGGTGAGGTGGTATCTGAAGCCATGAGAGCAGATGATCTTCCCAGGGGGTGAGGAATGGAAGGCATTAGAGTGCCAGCATCGCAAGGCTGGATGAGGGACGGCTGCAGAACTAGGGCGTCTTGTCTCTCTCAAATCATGGAAGGCAATCTGGTACACTCGCTCCATTACCTTCTTAGATAAGCTTTGACTGGATGTCTCCTGTGGTCCCCATTCTCCAGGCCTACCTCCTGCCAGGGTGCCCAAGGACACTGCATGTGGGGCGGCCAGGCTCCCTGCGTCTGCCTTGCTTCCACATGTGGGGTAGTAGGAGACAAGTCCAACAGACTCTGGCTCAATCTGCCATGTAGCCCTTCAGCTCCTGACATTTTTAAAAGAAACCAAAGCTCATTGCTATGGTCTTCAAAACCCTTCATGAACTGGTCCCTGCTGGGTTATTCAGCCTCACCTCTGCCAAGGCTCCTCAATGTCCCGGTCAATGTCCTGGTGGCTCTCTTTCCAATCCCAATCCCTGGTCAGTCCTTGCTCTCCCCCACCTCCAAACCTTGCACATGCTCTTTTTCTTGATACCATCTCCCTCTCCCATCAAGCCAGCCCAGCAATTCTTAATGACCTCGCTCAAGTGTCTCCCATCTGGGAGCCTTCTCTATTTGCCAGAGCCCCTTAGGGCCCCCTGTCACAGACTTCTCTTTAGAAAGGTCTTATAGCTCTTACAGTGATTGTCTTTTTGCTTATCTGTCTCTATTTCTAGATCAGGAGATACTTTAGAGTAGGGCTCGTTTTTGTTTTTGTTTTTCTCTATAGCCCCAGTGCCTGGTGTAGTTCTGGACACGTATAAGAGCACAAAATTATAGGTTGTGCATTGGAGGTAGGCTGGTGTTGAGACAGGGCTGGAGTTGGAGTTGGGGCTGGGTGTTGGGTAGGCTGGTATTAGAGACAGGCTGGTGTTAGAGAGTAGGGAGGGCTGATGTAAAGGTGAGGCTAGGTGTCAAGGTAGGGCTGGGTTTTAGGGTAGGGCTGGTGAAGAGGTAGGGTTGGCTGTAGGGGTAGAGCTGGTTTTGGGGTAGGGTGGAGTATTGGAAGTGGGGCTGAGTGTTAGGGTAGGGCTGGTATTAGAGACAGAGGTGGTTGGAGAGGGCTAGTGTGCAGGTAAGTCTAGGTATGGAGGTAGGACTGGGTATTAGAGGTGGAATGTGTGGGTGCTGGAGGTGGGATGGTTGTTGCAGTGGGCCTGGGTGTTGGGGGAGCGCTGGTGTTGGAGGTGTGGCTAGGTGTTGGAGGTTGGGATGGTGTTGGCATTGTACTGTTTGTTTGGGGTAGGGATGGGTGTTAGAAATGTAATGTTGAGAGGCAAGCAGGCAACTGAGTGTAGGAGAAAGGAGGCTGGGTGTTGAGGGTGGGCAGGTGAGTGTGGAAGGGATGGAGAAGGGTGCTGGATTTGGGAGCATAGCGGAGAGCCCCTGAGACCTCTCCAGGGTTATGACTCTTAATGCTGCTGATCCAGCTTTTCCTCAGTAACCCGCTTCTCCCCAGAAGGAGAGAAGAAGAGGAGAGGAGACCCGGGGAGAAGAGCCTAAAAGGGTGAAGAAGGATTTTCATTATGAAGTTAATTAGCTTCAGAGCCGCTGCACCTTTCAGGACGAGGAATTAGAGGGATTTAATTGCTTTATCAGCCTTCCCTTTGATTTTCAGCAATCAGGCCGATTCCATTTAATTTAACTGCCACAGACGAGGAGAAAATTGATGCGCTCACCTGCCTCCGAGCAGAAAGAGAGAGAGTAGGGAAGAGGGAGAGGGGGAGCCAGAGAGACTGGCAAACACAGAGTCTGCAGATTAATGAAAACCAACAGCATTTGCTCACAATTGGAGATGAAGTGTGCCCTCGAGGTGTTTGGAGCTGTGTGTGTGGCTGTGGATATGTGGCTCTGTGGGAGTTTGTGTGTACAATCGTGTAGAGTGTTTGTGACTAGACATGTTGGTGTGGGTGTGACTATGAGAGACGTGGCGGATGTGGAGGTGGGTGTGTGGGTGAATGTTGGCCTTGGGCTGTAGGTAAGTGATGGCGGAGGTCACTCAAAGTCTAAAAAAGGAGAAAGACTAGTAAGGAAATGTGATAGGACTGTGCTGCACGGATCACTCCAGGAGCATTGCTCTGAAAGCCTCCCAGAAGAGGTGGTTTAAAAGATAAGCAAGTTTCCAAGGGGTTGATGGGGTTGTGATAGAGGAAGGACATGACAACCAGAGGGAACAGTATGTGGAGCATGACGGGGAGCTGGGGCTGCTCAGGAGGGCAGCCCCCAGCAGGAAGGATTTTGGTCATGCTAAGAAATGTGGACCTTTCCTGTAGGGTGTTACTGAGTGAATGGGAAGTAACCCAGCCAGATGTATGTATGTGTTAGAAAGCCTCTCTGACTGTTGGGTGGAGGACGGATTGGAGAAGGTAAGACCAAAGGCAAGGAAACCAGTTACAAACCATTGCAAACTCCAGGGAAGAGACTGTGAGTGTCTGAGGGAAGAGGGAAGAGAGAACAAAGGAGGTAAAACAGGCGGGATTTGAGGGAAAGTATTTGAGGGAAAGAACAGAAAGTATTGAAGGTTTATGAATGTCTAGGTAATAGGTGATTCTATAAAAGGAGATATTGGAGAAAGAGCAAGTTGGAGGGGAAGGTCTTGAACATGTAGAGTTGAAGTTGTGATAGCAAGCAGCTGGGCATGAGTCTGGAGCTCAGCAGAGAGGCCCAGCCTGGTGACAAAAAGAGAATCATCATCAGCATGTGTAGGTAGTGAATGATGCTGTGGGAATGAGTGAGACTACCCAGGAAAAGCATTGAGATCGAGAAGAGAAGAGGGTCAAGAGCAAAGAGCCTGGAGATCACCCATGTATATGAGACCAGAGGAAGAACAAGAGTCAGGGAAAGATGACAAAGAATTAGACAAAACAAAGGAAAACTGAGAGGAAGTTTGGAAAGGGAGGAGTGCATTGATGAGAAGTTGAGTTCAGTTCTAGACATGCTGAGTTTGAAGTTTGCTAGGAACGCTCATGTGGAGGTACCCGGGGCCAGCATCTAGAACTCTGAGCTCTCAGCACGAGTGAGGGCTTGGAGATGTGGGAGTGTGTGCTGGAATCCCATGTGGCTGGTATACAGATGGATGGAGAAGACAGTGAGATTGGAGAAGTGAGTTGGGACATATAGGGTTTTGAATACCAACCTGCAAATTGGTACTTTAATCTGAGGGCGGGAGTTTTTGACTGTCTTTTCTTTTTTTTTAAGATTTTATTTTTAAGTAATCTCTATACCCAAAGTGGGGCTTAAACTCACAACCCTGAGATCAAGAGTCACATGCTCTTCTGACACAGCCAGCCAGGAACCCCACTGACTGTCTTTTAATAAGGAAGATAACTTGATCAGATTTCATTTTAGAGACATCTATGTCTTAGTTTGATTTCCCCCCAAATCAGAGCTTGAGACAAAGACTTGGGTGAAGACAGTTTATTTGGGAGGTGATCCCAGGGAGCAGTAGAGAGGGAGTGGGGAGAAGGAAACAGAGAAGAAAGTTGGGTTTGTCCCTGTGGGCAAATGATGATCAATCTTTGGGGACTGTGTCAAGAATCATGTAGAATATACCTCAGCATTGTCCCTGTAAACGATAGGAAGCTGAGCATAATGTACTGACTGAGGTCTCCCATTGGTTGACAGCTGCCCCCTGGCCCATTCACCCCCTTTCTTAGGCTGGCTGCACTGCAATCAGAAGGGGATGAGGGGAAGCGATGCTGCAGACGATAAAAGCATCTGCTACATTCTGACAGTCACTTGGGAGATGGACTAGGAAGGCGAGGTTAGAGGTAGAGATATCAGTTAGAAGATGACTGCAATGTCCAGACAAGCCGAGACGAAGAATGTAGGAATGGATAGAAGGATCACCTGGGAGGCATAGAATTAATAGAACTTGAAGATCAACAGGGCATTTAGGTTTGTGGTGAGCAGAATAATGGCCCCTCAATGTCCGCAACCTAATCCCAAGAGTCTATACATATATATGTTACATAGCAAGGGGGGAATTTAAGGTTGCAGATGGAATTAAGGTTACTAATCATGTCCAGGAGATTATCCTGGATTATCTGGGTGGCCCAGTGTAGTTACAAGGGCCGTTATAAGTGAAAGGGGAGGCGAGATGGTCAGAGTCAAAGAAAGATTTGAAGATGCTATGCTCCTGGTGTTGAAGATGGAGAAAGGGGCCATGAGCCAAGGAATGCAGGCGACCCAGAGGCTGGAAAAGGCAAGGAAACAGATTCTCCCTTAAAGCCTCC
Source organism: Mirounga leonina (assembly GCF_011800145.1). NCBI lineage: Eukaryota > Metazoa > Chordata > Mammalia > Carnivora > Phocidae > Mirounga > Mirounga leonina. Next base: position 26,666,669 of record NW_023270265.1, on the reverse strand, counting down.
GTAGTCCTGCCGACACCTTGAGTTGAACTCAGTGAGACCCGTTTTAGACCTGACCTCCATCACTGAAAGATAATAAATCTGTGTTGTCTTAAGCCACTAAGTTTCTGGTAATTTGTTACAGCAATAATAGAAACTTAATAAGGAGTCGAAGAAAGGGGGCTCTCAAGTTACTTCCAAGATCTCTAGCTTGGGCCAGATAGAGAGGGGTTTACTGAGAAAAGGAAGAGAAGTAAATTTGAAAGAGAGGCTTCTGAGCTATGTCAGCCACGTTCTTTACACGGCTGGAGGGACCTCTCTGTGGAGCCACCCATATGGAATATAAAGCCAGGGTGGGAAAGAGTTTGGGAAGAGGTTCTTCATCAAAAGATGGTGATATTTGAAGCTGTGAAAACAGATGAGCTTACCTGGCAGAGGATAAGGAGAGAACCTTGGGGACATGCCAATGTTGGGGCTGATGGAGTTGTTGCTGGCAGTGGAGGTCTACTGATCTCTGTTTCCTCTTCACGAGCTCTTTGAGCTCCAGTGTTGGCTCTATGGCCTCTAGTCTTCCTCCTCCACTGTCCCCCTATTTCCTTAGGCCATTAGTTTCTCAGAAGGTGGACCACAGGGTTGCTCTGGACCGTTGTGTAGGTTGTACACTGTACAACACTAAGGACGTGATTCATGTAGACTACAACATGAATATGGTGCTCTCCTAGAGTTGTCAGCGTACAAGCTTGCCAACAATCCATGAGGGTGTGGTTAGCCTTTTTAGAGAGACAAGGAAAGAGACTCTCTCTTGCATCTAATGACATATCTAGAGCCTCAGGCCTGGCTTGAATCCAGGATGCAAGAGAGGTCTCAGGAGCAAGGCCCAGACACAGCAAGAGCAGTCCCTGGAAGGAATGGGGCCCCAGAGACCAGCCTGTCAGGTGTCCAGGCCTTGGGAGGACAACTCTTCCCACGTCCCCTGGCACCCCACCCCTGTCGACTACCTTTTGATTAGAATGTGGACTCTAACTTGGAATTAACCTGATTAATGTAATAAAGGCAGGGCCAGCTCAGCACCACCCGGTGATGAGGGGAGATGGATTGGGAGCGAAGGCGCTCGGATGGAGGCGCGGCCGTAATTGCTGCGTTTACTGCTACCTGCCTCGCTGACCCTGCTGTTTAGCCCATTAATGATGATGCACAAGCCTCGCTTTCCAGAGATAATGACAGAGATTCTCGGGGGAGGGTACAGGAGGAGGGAAAGGGAACTGGGGGTCTGGGGTCTGAGGGAGACCTGGGTTTGCGAATGGGGCCATGCTGAGGGTGAGAGGATGAGGGGCCAGGGGCACAGAAGCATATGGGGACACAGGGGGTGCGAGGGTGACCAGACAGGGGCTTTCTCTAGGTTCCTGCCCCCTTAGGATAGTTTAGGATAGAGGGCGCCTGGGTGGCTCCGTCGTTAAGCATCTGCCTTGAGCTCAGGTCATGATCCCAGGGTCCTGGGATCGAGCCCCGCATCGGGCTCCCTGCTCGGCGGGGAGCCTGCTTCTCCCTCTCCCTCTGCTGCTCCCCTGCTTGTCTGAGACATAGGAGGTGCTGAGTGTAGAGTCAATGAGAGAATAAATGACTTCTCTGACAGAAATGAGGATGGTCGTTGGGTTAGGGTAGTTGGTTTGTGCTATTGCACAAAACGTCAGGAACATCAGAGTGTGTTACTGTCCCCAGCACCCATCTTCTGGGCCCTGCTGGAAGTGAAGGGGTGGAGAGGAGAGGGAGATTTTGTGGAAAATTTTCAGCAAGAACTCAGGGGAATTTCTAGGGAGAGAGACTTTCTAGGGAGAGGACATATAGGGTTTTGAATACCTATATTTCAAAGAAATATATCTCAAAGAAAGGGAGAGAGAGAGTGTGTGTGTGTGTGAGAGAGAGAGAGAGAGAGAGAGAGAGAGCGAGAGAGAGCACAAGCTTTAGGATCAGGCCGACGTGGCTTTGAATTTTGCTTGAGTTATTTATAGCTGCAAGACTGCGGGCAATTGCTTGTCATTTCAGAATCTGTTTTTTTCACCTGTAAAATGGGCCTAATAATATCCGTTCCCTTCAGCTGTTGAGAGGATTGATGCAGTGATAGAGACCAAGTCCCCCGCCAAAGTTTGGGGCTGTGCCTAGAAATGGTGGCCCCGCCTCCTTTCTTCTCTCCCCTCCCTTCTCCTTAGAGTGGAGACTGAAACTTAGGGAGAAAGAAGAGTGTGAGGAATGGTGTTTGTGGTCCAAAATATCTCTATTCATTCACCAGAATCTGGGAAGTCAACCTTGACATTTTTATAAAAAAGTTGTTTTTCCTCATTATGTGGCTTATGAATGTCAATCGAAGAAACGCTGGAAAATTCAGATATGCAAAATAAAACATCGCATGTAATCCTACCACCCATAATGTTGTGCATGTGCATGTGCTATGGGAGACATGTTGCACTCTTTAGTTTTAAACACACTGAACTGGGGTTTTCAGGGGAACTTCCAGTGGGAGGTGCCTGTTAGGCAGATGGGAACATGAGCCTAAAGTGTGAGAGAGTAATTTGAGCTGAAGACAACAGGTTAGGAGTCGTCACTGCGTCACTGCGTATATGCGGCCATTACCGCTCTAGGAAGGATTAGGGTGCCTGAAGGTTCCGCCCTCAGCCCTCAGCCCTGACCCCCTCCTTCAGGCACCCTAATGGGAGTTAGAGAGCCAGTGAGGCTGGCTAGGTTCTCTCACATAGGGAAGCCAAGAGATAAGGGAGTTAGAGAGCCAGTAAGGCTGAGAGTCACCATCAGAAAGGCTGGAAGAAAATCCGGGGAGACTGTCATCAGGAAGCCAAGGGAGGAAAGAGCTCCAAGAAGGTGGGGGGAGGCAGCAGGTTGACATGAACAGGATGAGGCCTCAGAGAGAGCCATGGAATTTGCAATGAAAGGACACAAAAATCTTGGCTGGAACAGTTTCCCTGGGGTAGTGGGGACAGAAGCCAGGTGACAGTGGGAATAGGGCCGAGGGTGGGGGAGGAAAGAACAGAGCAGGTGCTCTTCCAGAAAGTGTGGTGACAGGAAACAAGACTATGGGCTCCTGGCCCGGGGGAAGGCAGGGCCAAGGGAAGGAAAGTGTGTAGGCTTGGAGGGGTGGACTGGGGGAGACAGTGGAGAGAGAGCAGAATCCTTGGTGCAAAGGCATTATAACTTACGGTTATATTTATATACATTATCACTTACGGTATCACAGTTTATAAAACAGCTCTGTATCTTCTACAAAGTCTGTTGAGGATATTGTCTGTTACGCAGTTCTGTGTCCCTCTCACAAGGAACCCTGGGAGAGGCCATATGGCATGTGGTTAGGAACACAAGCTCTGGAGTTTGCAGACCTGTTTTCAAGCCAACGCTCAGCAACTTACTGGTCACGCGTGCTTGGGCAACCTCTCTGATCTTTGGTTTCCTCACATGCAAATTGGGAAAACAGTAAATTCACATGATTGCTATGTAAATTAGATGAGGTAATGGATGTTCAACCTTTCACATAGTGAAGGGCCCACTGGAATAAGAAGGGGGAGTAATTATTTTTGCGTCATGAAGGGTTCAGTTGCAGGAAACCAGATGCCCCCCCATATTGAGCAGAAAGGGATTGAATACTGGGAAGAGAGGGGGCTCTAGGCTGCTTCTCAGGAATGCCCCCCAGGACCATGAGGCAGAAGTGGCCACCGGACAGGGAAGTGGGAGGGACAGGAGCTTGTACTTACCTGACTGAGCTTGTCATTGGCTCTGGATGCTGGAAATGCAAACTGGTGTGTCTACCAGAGGAGAAGGTAAAAGGGTTAAAGGGCCATCTGGTTGCACTCCATCTTTCTGGGACAAGGAAGGAAAGAAAAATCTGGCAATGAAAAGACGCCGAAATGAAGGTAGGGAGGCAAAGCCAGAGTGAGACGCCCCCAGAGAGGAGCTAGCCTACCCTGCAGGAGCTCAGGTGCTCGCAGAGGAAGGGCTAGGTTCTCTCACATAGGGAAGCCAAGGAAGCAAGTGGGAAGGATCTTGGAAACTTCCCTGATGTAGGTGGGGAGGGACATCCTGAAATGTCCCTGATAGGGATCCCAGAGAACCTTCTGTGGTTCGCATCCGAGGTCTGGCAGAACCCTGCCCAGACCTGCTGGAACTCCCAGATGCTGTCTGGCAGAACCTCACAGTTATAGGTAGAGACCCTGAAGAGATCCAGGTCCGCTTGGAGGTGTGGGGAATGACTTCATTTCTTCTGGCATTTGGAGTTCATGTTCCTGCAGGGAAGGATTGAAGAAGAGATGTGAAAGTGAGCTTACAAATGGTCTTGAAGACTAAAGGCTAGGATTTGCTTTGGAGGACTGTGCAGGGGTAGTCAAGGAAGTTTCGGGAAGAGACTTGCTGCTGATTACAAGAGCTGGAAATGGTTAAGTTGAGGACTGGGTGTCAGGAAAATTGAAGCCCAGATAAATTTGTAAAACTGGGTGCTATAGGGACCCATGAAAGGAGGAAGGCTTTGGGGTCAAGCAGACCTGGTTTTGAATTTTGCTTTTTTATTTATTAGCTGCATGGTTGAAGGTGATTATTTATCATTTCAGTTTTTTCATCTGTAAAACAAGGCCTAATAATATCTACGCCTTCTCAGTTGTTGTGTGGATTAAATGCAAGGATGGAGATAAAGCCCCTGGCCAAAGCTTGGCACCGTGTCTAGGAATGGGGGCCCGCCTCCTCCCTCCTCCCCCCTGCCTTCTGCCTTAGAGTGGAGACAGCAACTCTCATGGAGAGGGAGAGAAGAGTGTAAGAAATTATATTTGTGGGGGTGCTTGGGTGTGCAGTCAGTTAAGCATCTGCCTCTTGGTTTCGTCTCAGGTTGTGATCTCAGGGTCATGAGATTGAGCCCCGCATCAGGCTCAGTGCTTAGCACGGAATCTGCTCAATATTCTCTCCTTCTCCCTCTGCCCCTCCAGCTCATGCGCGCTCTCAAATAAATAAATAAATAAATATTAAAAAAAAGAAATGCTATTTGTACTCTAAAATAGCTTCATACAATTACTGAAGTCAGGGACATCAAACTTGACTTTAAAAAAAAAGTTCTTTGCCTGCATTATATGAGTTATGAATGTTAATTGAACAAAAACTGGGCAATTCAGGTGTGCAAAAGAAAACATCACTTGCCATCCTATTACCCAGAATACCACTGTTCATGTTTCGGTGTATAGCCTTCCAGACTTTATTTTTAGGTACATATCAATTTTTTTTTTTTTACAAAAATGGTATTGTATAATACATGTTTTTTTTTTTTAATTTTATTTATTTATTTGAGAGAGCGAAAGAGAGAGCATGAGCAGGGGGGAGGAGCAGAGGGAGAGGGAGAAGCAGACTCCCCTGCTGAACAGGGAGCCCGACGTGGAGCTCAATCCCAGGGCCCTGGGATCATGACCTTAGTTGAAGGCAGACACTTAACCAGTTGAGCCACCCAGGCGCCCCAATACATATATTTTTTTTAATTTGTTTTTTAACTTAACAATTGTGGGCAATTTTTTATGTCAATAAATATAGTTCTATAATCTATACCAACCTTGTTAATGCTTGCATAGGAGTCTACTGTAAGGATAATGCCATTGAGTAACCTCTTATTGATGGACATGGATGCTTTCCTCTTTGGAAACAATAATGCAAGGAACAGCTCTGAGCATATATCTTTAAACCCAGGACAGGCATGGGAGCATACCCGTGTTGACTGCCTGGGAAGGTCTCTAATGAGGCCAGACTGACTCCACATAGACCATGGGAGGAAGGAAGAGGGACTGGGAGAGGGACACTGTCAACACACTGTGAGGAGCACCTGCAAGGTTAGAGCCCCCAAACAAGGAAGGCTGCTAAAAGCTGCCAAGCACTGCAATGGGCAGATAAACCCCCCACACATGTATCCTACGCAGGACTCTGCAAAAATCCAGGTACTGGCACAGGGGCCTTCCAGTCATACTGTCGAATGAGAAAAGCAAGTTACATAACAAGACATTTGTCATCTTACCTCTTTTTTTCTCCAAGAAAAATAAGAAGTTTAATAAGATAAAAACAAGATTCTCTTTGAATTTCTCCATATGTATGTTAATCTTTGTAAGACTCAATGTGGATAAGAATCTCAGTGCTAAAAAGAGGAGCTTTTATTTATTTATTTATTTTTAAAAAGATTTTATTTATTTATTTATTTGACAGAGAGAGACACTGCGAGAGAGGGAACACAAGCAGGGGGAGTGGGAGAGGGGGAAACAGGCTTCCCGCAGAGCAGGGAGCCCGATGTGGGGCTCGATCCCAGGACTCTGGGATCATGACCTGAGCCAAAGGCAGATGCTTAATGACTGAGCCACCCAGGTGCCCCTAAAAAGAGGATATTTTTAAAAAGACTTTATTTATTTATTTTAGAGAGAGAGAGGGAGGAGGAGGGTCAGAGGGAGAGAGAATCTTCAAGCAGACTCCCTGCTGAGTGCAGGGACCCATACGGGGCTCCATCTCATGACCCTGAGATCAGGACCTGAGCCAAAACCAAGAGTCGGACACTTAACCAACTGAGCCACCCAGGTGCCCCAAGAGTTGTGTTTGTTTGTTTGTTTGTTTTAAATACATAGAACCTTTCCTGGGGTGCCTGGGTGGCTCAGTTGCTTAAGCCTCTGCCTTCGGCTCAGGTCATGATTCCAGGTTCCCGGGATTGAGCCCCACATTGGGCTCCCTGCTCAGTCAGTGGGGAGTCTGCTTCTCCCTCTGCCCCTCCCCTGCTCATGCTCCCTCTCTCTGTCTCTCTCTCTCTCAAATAAATAAATAAAATCTTTTAAAAAAATACATAGAACCTTTCCTTTTTTATTGTGGTAAATAAATAACATAAAATTCACCATTTTAACCATTTTGAAGTGTACAATTCAGTGGCGTTAACCATATTCACAGTGTTATGTAGCCATCACCACTATTTCCTAAATGTTCTCATCATCCCAAACAGAAACTCTGTACCCATTAAGTCATTACCCCCTATTCCACATAAGCTCCTGGGAAACTAATCTACTTTCTGTCTTTCCAAATTTGCTTATAACGTATTTCATATAAATGAAATCATTACAGTATTTGTCTTTTTGTGTCTGGCTTCTTTCAATGAGCATAATGCTTTCAAGATTCATCCATGCTGTAGCACGTGTCAGAACTTTATTCTTCTTTATGACTGAATGATATTTCATTGTATGTACATACCACATTTTGTTCAATCCCTGTCAATGGAGGGGAAGCATTTTCTCTCTTAATGTCAGAAACCTGTCCCTTCAGATCAAGTGCTCTTTTTGCAAACACTAAGTGGGAGCCTGTTTTCTATTATTTTAAATGGGAAAAATGATAACAGGTTATATGCCAACTCAGATCTCTCAACAGATTTCCTAAAATATAACGAAATCCCAGTAAAATGCCTCTATGTAAATAACAAATTATTTATTATGTTAGGATGGAAAATGCTCAAAACACTGCTTCCTGGTTACCAAACAATGAATGTGGTTGTGACAAATGGCTGCTTTGTTAGCAATAATAAGGCCCCTTAGCATCAGCCATGCTCCAGACTCACATCCCCTTTGTTGACACTTTTCAAAACGTCTACATGTGATTCTGACACTCTACCAATTCTATTTGAAGTGGAACTCAGGATTTTCCCTGTACATCATTAAGTTTAGAATGCCATATTGAGTTTTGGGGATGCAAATACTATATATATGTTTCCCATATAAAGAACTGAAATACATTATTGGAAAATACCTGTGTTCTGTAAAATCTGGGTACAGAAAACCTAGAGGTATTCTGCCAGGAAAATGTTAATGGGGGGATATGTTCTACAGGATATATCAACATAGTTAAGCAAAAGCCCAAAGCATATGTTTTTTTATGTACATAAATGTGTGTAAATGCATAGAAGAGTAGACACCAAACCAGTAACAATAAAGAATGGACTACAGGAGTGCCTGGGTGACTCAGTCGGTTAAGCTACTAACTCTTGATTTTGGCTGCAGTAGTGATCTCAGGGTTGTGAGATGTAGCCCCGCATTATGCTCTGCGCTGGCCTTGGAGCCTGCTTAAAATTCTCTCTCTCTCTCTCTCTCTCTCTCTCTCTCTCTCCCCCTCCTCCCTTTCTAAAAACAAAACAAAACAAAAAAGAATGGACTAGAATTAGGAGGACTGGTCAATGACCGCTCTAGCTTTATCTGTAATATTTGCATTTTAATGAGTATGTATCACTTGTGTGATTAAACATAAATGAATGAATGGTTGGATTTTACTTACTATTTACTTATTATTAAGTAAATAGATGAATAAAATGTGTTTAATACCCAGGACAACCTTTGGGGTAGAAGGTCATGGTGTGGTGTTAACTAAAGACTGAGAAGTCTTTAGAACTCCCTTCTTTCCAGGGTGTCTAGGAGAATGATTTCAAATCAGAAATAGTAGGAAAAAAATCATGGTGAAAGGGTCCATGTCCAGACAGGTGTCAAGATCATATGTGATCAGGAATTTGCATTCAGTGACCTTTGGGGAATCATGGAGGACGGGAGGGGTGCCATGGGATGGAAATGGACAAGTATTGCTTTTATATTCATCATAGACAATGGATTTGGAAATTAAAGACTGTCAAGACTGATGTTGATTCCTGGCAAAATTCTTGAAATGATTATTATATATGGGATATGGCAGTGCTCAGCAAGGAAACTGTGTCTGCTTTTTGGCAGAAGCCAGCATGAGTTCTCTAAGAATACATATCAAAGGGCAGAATATTATACTTGCTTTGTTGGTAAGGACACTGAATGAGGAGGTTAGGGGAATGCTGAAGTTTTTTGCTTTCAACAAGGTATGAAGTAATTTGTCATATAATCCTTGTGGATACAATGAAGAAATGTGGGCTGCATGATGGCCCCGCTTGGGAGATTCATAACTGGTGACTCACTATACCCAAAGAAGTGCAATGATGAAAAGGATGATGTCTTGTTAGTGGGTGGTCTTGCCAGTGGAAGGCCTTGATCTCGCAATGTTTCTATCAGTGGCTCAGATGAAGATGTAGGTGTCCAGCTCATCATACTTCCAACTGTCACAAGGAGGAACAGGATTACTAATAGGTTGGGTGACAGAATTGAGATTCAAAATGATCTTGACAGGCTGGAACAATGATCCCACATGAACAAATGACATCTGGAGGAGGGTGGATATGGAATCCTGCAGGTGGGTTAAAAAGATCAAAGGTGCAAACATGGGACTGGGAGCCCTCTTTTAAGAATGAGTCACTCAGGGGCACCTGGCTAGCTCAGTCGGAAGAGCATGTGACTCTTGATCTCAGGGTTGTGAGTTTTCAAGCCCCACGTTGGGTGTAGAGATTATTTTAAAATATTTAAAAATAAAATCTTAAAAAAAGAATGAGTCACTCAAAAAAGACAGTTTATTTGACAGTTAATTCATTGTGAATGAATTATGTGGCACTGCCAGGAGTATGGTGACCCAGGCTCCCAAGCTGCCTTAGTGGATGCAGAAAGCTTGGAATAAGAAAGGCCAATGGTCCTACTAGTTTCCATATTTTGCTAGGTTGAGAGCTGAGGACCCTTCTAAAGAGTGATGGCCAGGGGACAGCAACCCCCATGGTAAAGGATCTGAACACCAAGTACTATGACCATAAAATTTATTACTTAAACTAGGACACATTTGAGAGTAAAAGAAAGTGTTGCTAGGGGCGCCTGGGTGGCTCAGTCAGTTAAGAAAGTGTTACTAATAACTGCAATACATAATAATTCTACCTTTGAGACCTCATTGGAAGAACTAGGAGTTTTTGGACTAGGGAAGAAAAGAATTCAAACAACCAAATGGTTGTCATATGAGAAAGAGAATAGATTTCTTTGGCTCATTATTTTTAAAAATTATTATTTAAAAAGGAACACCTGTTCATTGAAAAAACTTCGAATGAGAGCCAACTCTCCTGTCAAATGAAGATGATCCACCTTGAATTGTTATGAGGATTAAATGAGTGCAAATTCTTTAGAATAATGCACGGCATAAGAATCTGTAAGATAAAAATAAAAATAAAACTGTTTAAAAGAAAAAAAAGTTCTCCCTTTTCCCACTAACTCCCATCCCTGACATATCAGTCATTTGCCTCAGAGGTAGCCACACATTATTTATTTGTTGTGTTTTACCTGGAGTTAAAAACTGCCTTAGTTGTTTTTGTTTTTGTTTTTTTTGGTTGGTTGCTAAGTTTTCTAGTTACTTGTTACTAATTCATATCCAAATTCCCAACGGAGATATGAAACTCTTTTTATTTTTGTCAAGCATATTTTGCAATCTATTGTTACCGTGTTTTTATTGGTGGCATCCTTTTTGGACCTACAATTTTTCCAGGCAGGGCCATCACTAACACAAATGGCCCTTTTGAGTCAATTTCCTTAAAAAGGTATCCCTTCTGGACAGATGGATTATACAAAGGAGCTTCCTGGGATGACAAGTTACAGAATACTGCTCTCTTTGGCAAGATCAATGAGTAAGGCCATCTTCTTCCTCTAGGTTTGATGCAATCCTTCACCAGGAATGTGGTGTGGCAAGCAGAGTGCAAGACGAATTTTGGCTCCCATTTATGGCCACCAAGCTAGACACCTTTGGTCAGGAACAACTTACGTAACTGTAGGTGGTGTACCTGCTCCTGTTTCCATCTGTACTGATTATTCCATGGATATGTTCCACAACTGTCATTATGAAATTTTCCTCCTCCATCATTTTAGGAATTCCCCTCACTTCTTTCCTGTGTTCGATCCTTTGCTTACTGGGACCCAAATATTCCTCTTCCTTAGTTCATTTTTGATAGAAGACATCCTCCAGTAATTTGTTAAGAAAGGATGCAAAAGAATGTGGGGGAACTTTGGAACTGTAAGAAAGACTTTATTTTGGTCTCATACTACAATGATATTTATGGTGGGAATTCTAGACACAAAAACATTTTTCCTAGGAATTTTGAAGATATTGTTCCATCATCTAATAGTTTCCATTGTTGCTGTTGAGAAGTTTGCTGACATTCTTATTTCCTAACTGTTGTAGTAAACACTTCCCCCCCTTATTTCTCTCACTCTGGAAGCGTCCCTTTATCTCTTGGTATTTTAAAATTTTATGATTATGTGCTTTGGTGTGGGAATTTGTAAATCCATTGTTCTAGGTATTTGGCAAGTCCTTTCAATCTAGAAATCTATGTTCTTTATTTTTGGAAAATTTATGGAACTAATTTTAAATAATTTTCTCACCTCCATTTTCTTTGTCTTCTTTTTCTCACTCCAATTACTCAGATGTTTATTCTTTCTGAATCTATCCTCTAGTATTCTTTTTTTTTTTTTTTTCCTGGTTTCACCTCTATGGCTATTCATTCTACTTTCTGGATATTTTCTTAACTTTACCTTGAAAACCCGCTATTAAATATTTTTACTTCTGGGACGCCTGGGTGGCTCAGTTGGTTAAGCGACTGCCTTCGGCTCAGGTCATGATCCTGGAGTCCCTGGATCGAGTACCGCATCGGGCTCCCTGCTCGGCAGCGAGCCTGCTTCTTCCTCTGACCCTCCCCCCTATCATGTGCTCTCTCTCTCTCTCTCATTCTGTCTCAAATAAATAAATAAAATCTTAAAAAAATATATTTTTACTTCTGATATTATATATATACACATATATAATATACATATAAGCACATATACATATATATTAATTTCCAGGGGGGTTAAACTTATTATTATTCTCCAAATGTACCTTAAAAATATACCTTTGACACATTTGAGAGTAAAAGAAAGTGTTACTTTCTTTTTTTTGCCTCATGGATGTGTTTCTTTTACCTCTCTGAGGCTATTAATTATAGATGGATTTTTGTTTCTTTCGTTTGTTTTTAGTTTTCTTCTTTTCCCTGAATTGTCTTTGATTCTTTCAAGTTCTTTTCCCTGTGGCATTCAATTTTGGTCTTTACCTCTTATGTTAGAAGCTCATTTAAAACCATTAGTATCCTTTCCTGTCCATTAACATACAAAAGTAAGGCAATAAAAGACTGCTTGGAAACTCTGTGTGCATGTTTGAGATCTTGATTAGTAGACATCACTGAAAAGTAATAAGGTGGGGACCCAAATGTTTTGTGGGGGACCCCAATTGTCAGAATCTAGAAATGTTTTCTTTTGGGCTGGTCAGTTTTTTTTCAGACTCTCCAGCTTGGACAACTAAACAATTGAAGACAGATGTCCACTTTCTGAAAATCAAGGTGGGGGAAATGGCTATCTCCAAATTTAACTAGTTTGTTTCAATATAACAATGCTTTAAAATTTTTTATTACTGAAAAATTCAAACATATATAAAAATAGAGAGGATATTATAACAAACCCAGCTCCAACAATGATCAGTTTATATCTAGTCTTATTCCATATAATCCCCAACTACTCCACTCCCAAATTATTTTATAACAAATCCCAGATATTATACCATTTAATCTGTAAATATTTCAGTTTATATTTCTAAAATAAAAGGACTTCTAAAATGACCATAATATCATTAGCACATCTAAAAACTTCATAATGTTCTCAACAAGATGCTGGTAAGTCAAATCCAACAGTACATTAAAAAATTATCCACCACGATCAAGTAGGATTTATTCCTGGGCTGCATGGGTGGTTCAATATTCACAAATCAAGCAACGTGATACATCATATTAATAAAAGAAAGGATAAGAACCATATGATCCTCTTGATAGATGCAGAAAAAGCATTTGACAAAGTAGAGCATCCATTCTTGATAAAAATCCTCAACAAAGTAGGGATAGAGGGAACACAGCTCAACATCATAAAGGCCATAAACAAAAGGCCCACAACTAATATCATCCTCAATGGGGAAAAACTGAGAGCTTTTCCTCTACAGTCAGGAACACAACAGGGATGTCCACTCTCACCAGTGTTATTTAACATAGTACTGGAAGTCCAAGCTTCAGCAATCAGACAACAAAAAGAAATAAAAGGCATCCAAATTAGCAAGGAGTCAAACTTTCACTATTCACAGACGACATGATACTCTGCAGAAAAAACCTGAAAAACTCCACCAAAAAATTGCTAGAATTGATACACAAATTCAGTAAAGTCACAAGATACAAAATCAATGTAGAGACATCTGTTGCATTTCCATACACAATAATGAAGCAGCAGAAAGAGAAATCAAGGAATTGATCCCACTTACAATTGTACCAAAGCCCATAAGATACCAAGGAATAAGCCTAACCAAAGAAGTAAAAGATCTCTACTCTGAAAACTATTAATAAATGATGAAAGAAATCGAAAGTGATCCAGAGAAGTGAAAAAAAAATTCCATGCTCATAGATTAGAAGAACAGATATTGTTAAAATGTCTATATTATCCAAAGCATCTACACATTTAATGCAATCTCTATCAAAATACCACCAGCATTTTTCACAGAGCTAGAACAAACAATCCTAAAATTTGTATGGAACCACAAGACCACAAATAGCCAAAGCAATCTTGAAAAAGAAAAGCAAAGCTGGGGGCATCACAATTCCGGACTTCAAGCTATATTACAAAGCTGTAATCATCAAGACAGTATGGTATTGGCAAAAAAACAGACACATAGGTCAATGGAACAAAATAGAAAACCCATAAATAAACCTATAACTATACGGTCAACTAATCTTCAACAAAGCAGGAAAGAATATGCAGTGTAAAAAAGTCTCTTCAACAAATGGTGTTGAGAAAACTGGATAGCAACTTTCAAAAGAATGAAACTGGACCACTTTCTAATACCATACATAAAAATAAATTCAAAATGGATGAAAGACCTAAATGTGAGACAGGAAACTATCAAAATCCTAGAGGAGAACACAAGCAGCAACCTCTCTGACCTCGGCCATAGCAACTTCTTTCTAGACACACCTCCTGAGGCAAGGGAAGCAAAAGCAAAAATGAACTATTGGGACTTGATCAAGATAAAAAGCTTCTGCACAGTGTAGGAAACAATCAACAAAACTAAAAGGCAATCTATGGAATGGGAGAAGATATTTGCAAATGACATATCTGATGAAGGGTTAGTATCCAAAATCTATAAAGAACTTATCAAACTCAACACTAAAAAAACAAATAATCCAGTTAAGAAATGAGCAGAAGAGGGGTGCCTGGGTGGCTCAGTTGGTTGAGTGTCTGCCTTTGGTTCAGGTCATGATCCTGGGGTCCTGGGATCGAGCCCCATATTGGGCTCCCTGCTCAGCAGAGAGCCTGCTTCTCCCTCTCCCTCTGCCTGCTGCTCTGCCTGCTTGTGCTTTCTCTCTATCTCTCCATCAAATAAAGAAAATCTTTAAAAGAAAAGAAAAAAAAAAGAGATGAGCAGAAGACATGAATAGACATTTTTCCAAGGAAGACACAGAGATGGCCAAAGACACATGAAAAGATGATCAACATCACTCATCATCAGGGAAATACAAATCAAACTACAGTGAGATATCACTTCATACCAGTCAGAATGGCTAAAATTAAGGAAAACAACAGATGTTGGTGAGGATGCAGACAAAGGGGAGCCCTCTTACACTATTTGTGGGAATGCAAACTGGTGCAGCCACTCTGGAAAACAGTATGGAGGTTCCTCAAAAAGCTTAAAAATAGAACTACCCTCCAACCCAGCAAATGCACTACCAGGCATTTACCCAAAGGATACAAAAATATGATTCAAAGAGGTACATGCACCCCTATGTTTATAGCAGTATTATCAACAATAGCCAAATTATGGACAGAGCCCAAATGTCCATCAACTGATGAATGGGTAAAGAAGATGTGGTATATATATATATATATATATATATATACACAATGAAATACTACTCAGCCATCAAAAGAATGAAATCTTGCCATTTGCAATGACATGGATGGAGCTAAAGTGTATTATGCTAAGTGAAATAAGTCAGTCAGAGAAAGACAAATGCCATATGATTTCACTCATATGTGGAATTTAAGAAACAAAACAGATGAACATAGGGGAAAGAAAAAAGAGAGGGAGGTAAACTATAAGAGACTCTTAACTATAGAGAACAAACAGGGTTGCTGGAGGGGAAGTGGGGGGGGGGATGGGCTAAATGGGTGATGGGCATTAAGGAGGGCACTTGTGATGAGCACTGGGTGTTATATGTAATGATGAATCACTAGATTCTACTCCTGAAACTATAAATAAATAAATAAATAAATAAATAAATAAATAAATAAATAAATAATTTTTAAAAAACTTCATAATGTGCCATTAGTGTGGTGTTTACATTTCCCTGATTACCTCATAGCTTCTCCTCTTCCTGATCTTCCTCCTTTTCCTCTTCCTGCTCCTCCTCTTCTTTTTAACTATTTGCAAGATTCAAATATATTGCAATTCGTTGATAAGTCTCTTAAGTCTCTTTTAGTCTATCTGTTCCCCCTCCCTTGCAACTTCCTTACTGAAGAAGCCAGATTATTTGCACTAAAGTTTCTCACAGTCTGGGGAAACTATACAAGCAAGCGCCTAAATCAGATTGCATCTTTGTGGTACCTCTGTTCATAATATTTTCTGTAAAATGATAGTTACATCTAGTGGTTTGATCAGATTCAGGTATGATTTTTTTTGGAAACCCTACTTAATAGGGTTTTTTGTAGTTTTTTTTTGTATTTTCATCGAGAGGCACATAATGTTCTGTTGCTTCTTTTTTGTGAAATTAACGGCCATCAATGAGCATTGTCTAGATCTATTATTCCGTTAGGGGTTACAAAATGATTATATTCTAATTCTATCAATTCCATCTTCATTTATTAGCTGGAAAACTTCTATAAAAAGAAATTTCCCCTCACCCACCATTTGATTTTCCTGAGGTACTTTCATATAAGAAAAACAGTAGAAGTATTTGATTTTTTTTCTCTTTATCAGTTTCCCAAATAATTAGTTGATTCTCTAGCACCCTCCAAAGAAGATCAATAAGGCTTTTCTTTTAGGTATAATTATGGACTCTTGAATTTAAATATATTTGATGAGTTTCAGTTAATTGCAGTTATTATTCTCATTGATGTTCAGTTATCTAGTCATTGGCCAATAGGAGCCTCTAATGGGCAACTAAGTCCTTTTAACATGACCCTAGTAGTCTTTAATAGCTTTTCTGCTTTCTGAGATAAGAAGATTTCCAGAATTATTTTTTTACATTTCCTATTTCAGACTTGGAATCTTCAATTTCCCCAAAGAGTCCTGTCCCCTTTTAGTGCAAAGTGGTATTTAAAGACCACAGTCTGGGGACTAGGGGTGCTTATTGGTAGTGAGTTGGTCATTTTCTTGTCCTTTTTCCATGGACAGATCCAGGAAAATTTTTTTAAAAAGGTAAAATGCATCAAAAGTTATTAATAAATGTCCAATTAAATCCAGGAATATGGGGATTTTACTTGTCTTCATTGATCTTCCATCTGGTTTTATTTGTTTGTTCCTCTCACACTGAAAACCTCCATGAATATTGATATCACTATTTATTTGCTCTATTAGTATATGTCCCACTAGGGAATGTATGTACAGTCAATTATTATGTTTTAAATTACTTGAAATATTTTCTGTCTATGTGGTTATGACACCAACTCCATAGATAGATTTATTTGTTCCATTTTGCTTTTTGGGGGGGGGGGATTGCTTATTTATTTACTTAATTTTGTTGTATTATTATGTAAAATATTTACATGGTTCTAAAGTCAAACCTACAAAATAAACTATCATCAGTTATGTCTACCTTCTACCCTGTCCTGTCCTTTCATTTCCTCCCTTCTTCAAAGGATGAACATTTTAAAAAGCCTTTTTGGTTTATCTTTCCATTTTGTAAAATGTAAGTAAATAAGTATATGTATTCATATTCCTCCTTTCTTGCTAAATGGTTGCTTATTATACATATTTTTATCCAGCTTAACGTTGGTCTTTTAATAAAATTAGTGTCTTGGAATATGTTACGTATTTTTGTTGTGGCTCAACCTGCTCCCTGGTTTGCTTCTTACTTAGGAACATGCACTTATTAAAGCAGAAACCCAATGGCAAAGACATGGTGTGCTTTAAAGGGAACTGGGCCTGAGTTTGAATTCCAGCTCTACCCCTTACTTGCCATGTGATTTGGGCAAATATGTTAACCAGTCTCATCATCCTTCTCTATCAAATAGAAACAATAAAACCTTCTTAATGGGGTTATTGTGGATAATGCAGGGAAAGTACCGAGCACAGTGCCCAGCCCTTGCTAAAGATGGGATAAATGTGAATTTTCAATTGTGTTATTATTAGCTCTGGGTTTTCTTTTATATTTTTGTCAATTTGATGATTCCAAGAATCTTGCAAGTATTTGGATGTGATTTGCCATCTTCTTTAGCTCCTGAGGGAGCAGACACCTCTTGGGCCAAATGAGCACTCAGAGCACTGAATGCTGTCAGGGTTGCTCAGATACTACTCGGCAATCGGGGGCTGCCTCCTTCTGACCCCAGCCCAGGCCCCTCCATTCAGGCCAGCTCCACAGAGCCCTGTCCTGTCCTGCAAAGCCACCACTGTTCTTTTTGGCCTTGCCAACCTTCCTTCTTGGCTCAGCTCTTTCCTGTCTCGGGTTGTGTCATCCCTCCAGAAGCTGCTTCCAGACCTCTGCTGCATCCTGAGCAAGCTTCTATTCAAACTTAGAGCTCTCTCACTCAGTTCTCAGGGCCCCAGGGCTCCGGTTAAGGGTTCTAGCCTCTTTCTTCCCATTGTCCTTGAGGCTTTACTATTGTGTGACATCATCACTACTCTGCCATTAAGTCATGGCACCATTGCATCAGGACCTCATTACCAGGTTAACATGATTACACTGTCAGGTTGTCATTTTATTGCTGGGTCGTATGCCTTGTTACAGTCATTTCAGTACTTACAGTATCGCTGATGACATGGTTACCTCATTACCACAACACAGCCCATATTGTTAGCCAATATATTGACCCACCATTTCCTGGTTGAGATCAGTAAACTGGCATAGAGTTATTTTATTTCTAGATTACATTATGAAAGCCCTACACTATCACTTGTACCTGATGACACATCTTTACAGCATTATATATATTATTGGAGGATCACTTTGAGAATTATACTATTACTTTGTCACAAAATTACCCTGGCTTATCCAAACTGAAATGCAAATTTGGATGATAGGAGAGCAAATGTAGGAGGGTATATACCCCAATTCTATATCCCAAGGCCAATTCACACCCTTGAGCTACTGCTCTTTAATTCTATCTATTGGAAATCATGCTCAGGCCTGCCAAACTCAGGCATGTATACAAAGTCGAGCTTATTGTTTCTAGTACTAAATCAGCCTCTCTTCTTACCACTGCTGATGGCCTCATCAGTCATCCAGGCTCTTGGAAAACAAACTTTGGAGACAGAGATCTTTGCTCGCTCGCTCTCTTTCTCACCTTCAGATCCAATAGGCAGCCAAGTCCAGATATGCTCTCTGACTGAGGCTGCCACCAGGCCTTCTTGGCTTCTTGGAGATGGAGATCACTCAGCTCACCTCATCCCCCTCTGCCTGTCATGGGAGACTTCTCCATCACAAACCTTTCCACAGGTCACCGTCTCTCTCTCTTTCTCTCATAATTGTACTGTCCTCCTAATGATTTCTCTGCCTCAACTTTTTCTTTAACCACCCTGTCTGCAGCTGGAGTTAACTTTGCAAATCAAACTTTGCATCTGGCCATCATGACTGCCCCAACCCTCTGCCACCATCAAGGGCAGGAGAAAGGCCAAACTCACCCTGGCATTCATTGCCTTCACAAACTGGCCTCCCCTCCCTCATCCCTCTCGTCCAATCAATATCCAAGTCCTGTCAGTTCAACCTTTGGTAAATATATCAAAATCATATTTGGAAAGTTCTCTTTCCAACTTTTTTACCCTCTCCTTCTCTGATCAGCCCCATGCTTCAGCCAACCCATGTCTCTGCACAGAGCATGCTTCTTCCAGACCCTGGGCTTTGCTCTTCTAGGAAGTCCTTCCAGCCATTCTCTTGACCATTCTAACCTCCATCTCTCAGCAGCCTCAGCTGAACCCAGCTAACACAGCTGGTTTGGGTCAGTCTGATGGGCTCACAAGTTTCCTGAGTGTTCCCTGAGGATTTCTCGTCTCCCCAGCCACCCCAGCATGTCTTGGGTTTCCAGGAATGATCTGACGCTGGGGAGCGTGGCTCCAGAGTCAGGCCAGGGATAGAGCCAAGACAAGGTTAGGCCTTTATTCATTAATTTATTTATTCAACAAATATTTTCTGGTATCCATTAAGTGCCAGGATAGAAGGATAAAGACATGGACTCTATTCTCATGAAAATAACGTTTTTGTCGAAAGACAGACAAGGCACAAGTAAGGTGACATGTTGATGAATGAGGAAGTCTGGGAGCTGTAAAAGCACATCAGAGGGTCAGGGAAGGCTTCCTGGAGGGAGCAACATTTAATCTGAGATCTCAAAGATGAATAGGAGTTAGTAAATTTAATTTGTGGGGAGGGGTTTGAAGACTGGGAGGAAAACAGAGTGTGCAAAGCTGGAAAGGAAGGTCAGTGGGCCTGGAGCAGAGAAAGCAGGGGAAGCATGCTGGAGGTGAGGCTGGGGTTTTGTGTCTCGTGAGTCAAGTTAAGACTTTGAACTTGACACCCTATAGGTCTATGGTCGTCCACCAAAGAGTATTAAACTGGAAGGTAGTGTGTGTGTGTGTGTATGTGTGTGTGCATGTGTGCACCAGCGCGCATGCATGTGGAGGGGCACAAGAGGATATTATTTGTATTTTTAAAGATAATATTAGCTACTAGCAAGAGCCTTAAATCAGGAGAGCCCGTGGTAGTGAGGAGCTAGAAGCAGCTGACTCAGATTTCATATGTTTACAGGAGGTTGAACTGACAGGACTTGGACTCTGATTGAATGAGAGGGATGAGGGAGAGCAGAGAGTCAAGGATGACTAGTAGGGTTCTGGCTTGAGCAGTTATGTGGAAGATGGTGCCATTCCCTTACACTAGGATCAATGGGTGGGACAATCATATCTTGGCCTCCACAAAAAGAGTCACCCAAGATGGTTGAGGGTAATGATGGGGGAGTACGGGGAGTTATGGGGCCCAACCTAGTCAAAGGGTCAAAGAAGACTTCCTGGTTGGGCTAGCTGATGGCAAGGCCTGCCTAAATGCAGCTGAGGGTCTAAGACATGAGGTTGGACCTAGGATTGGGATCTGGGAGGACATGTAAGCTGAGGAAGCAGGAGGCCTGAAGACTTGGAAGTGGACTCAGGGTGGCCCAAGTCCTGGGTGACTCTAGCCTTGGTTGGTGACAGATGGCTGGGCTGGGCTGGGCTGCCCTCTCCTCCTCTGATAATTAATCCCACGCGGGGGCCGCGGGCGATGACAGGGCTGTCTAGCGTGCACTTAAGCATTAAATGACCAATTTCTGTCAGACTAACTTCCCCAGCCTCCCCGTCCCCTCCTCTGCCGCCCACCCCCCCGCCTGCACCCCCTCCCTCCGCTCCCTGCACTCTGAGTTTTTCAGCAACTGATGGCTCCTGGTTCATTTCTGTGGAATTAATTGGTCCCTGAATGAATTCTGTTGACAGGGCAATTTATCATGTGTTTGGGCTGACAGTGCGGGTGTCGGGGGGTAAGGGGGTGGGGAGACGAATGGGAGATGAAGGGGAGGAGGGGGTCTGGGTTGGGGTGAATATTGACCATAAACAGGGACCTGAGAGGTGCCCACCCAAGGGCTTGGGGTGCCATAGAGCACCCCCACTCATGGCTTCATCTTTTGCTACACATTCTTGGTCCTACAAGTTTGAGAGAAAACCCCAACTGGAAAGGACCCCCCCAAACTTTGCCTGGCTTCTCCCCAACTCTTCAATCATCTCAGATGGGGGTGTCTTCATAGGGAGAATTCAGTACCACCTTAAATTAACCCTCTGAAGGCTGTAATGGGGCCTGGGACTCTGGGAGAGAATAAAGGTGTGTGTGTGTATGTGTGCCCACGTGCATGCACACGCTCATGCACTCAAGGAGCAAAGGACTGATTAGTCTGGGGGGTAAGGGGGCTGGTCCCCTGGGAGTTGGGCGCTCAGCCGGCCTGGCTAACAGGGGCCTAAGGGACTGGCTAATTAGGGTATTGGGATGCTTTGGGCAGGTGGGGGTGTGGGGGGAGGCAGGGAATGTAGTTGGCCCCAAATGGCTGCTTCCTTTGTCTTCCTCCCTTAGTCCCCTACCTTGCACCCTCAATGGACCCCACCACTTTCCTGTCTCAATGGTTGCAGCCGCTGTCCCTCGAGACCTCTGGGCAGACACTGGGAAGAGAGATAGGAAAAGGCAGTACTAACTCCCTGATGGGAGAGATGGCAACACATAAATAAATCCATGCCTCCTCCTTCTGCAGTTAAAAAAAACACTCCATCCCCTTCACCATCTGAATGTACCCACTCCACTTCCATGGAGCTTTCTCAAATTCCTCTGGTCACAGAGATTGCCCGAGCACCTCTAGTATACAACTATAGAAGCCTAGGATGTCCAAGTGGGAAGGAGTCCTAGCGCCATCTGGTTTTTGCACACGAGGGAACTAAGGCACAGAGAGAGGAAGGGGCCTCATTGAAGGTCACCTAGCCAACTTTTAGGTCCCTTCTGTTCTTGGCTTAGAGATGCCTCCATGCACACGTGCGTGTCGTCCCCCCTTTAGGTTGCATATGGGGGCTGGGAATGCCTTGAGGGGGGAGGGCTGGGGATGGTTCTTCCACAGACCTCTCCTACGAGGCAGTTGAGGCTGTGCCGGGACACTTGCGGAGGGACAGTCACCAAGATCAGACCATGAAAATGGGCCCGAGTTGCTGCCAGGCTTCTGTCAGGTAAGGAGGCCACGTGGAGGAGGGGGATGTGGATCAGGTCGGAAAGGGAGGAGCAACGTAATCTTGGAAGTCTAGCTGCTGTGTCCCGAGAGATGGAACCAGCCTGGGCAAGGGGAGCCAGAGATCTACCACTCGTGTGCGTTCTCCTTGCTGCTGGCTGGCAACACGCTCCTGCTCTTAGACTTCCTTCTGAATCCCCAGGAGATTCTTCCAAAACTCTACCCTCCTCAAGGCTGGACCCAGCCCTGCTCCCCACACTCTGGGCAGACAGCTGTTGGGCCTCCTGCAATCCCTCGGAGCAACCCCAGCAGCTCCCTTCCCCTTATGACCTTCCTTTCCCCAGTAGCATTCTCTGGGTCCTCCCCATCCCTCACCCCTACGCCTCGGCCCTATTCTTTCAGACCTCCTTCCATAAGCCTCTCACATCCATCTCCAAACATCTTCACCACCTACCCCTGTCTTCCACCCTCTGCCTTAGCCAGCAGGCTTGTCCACAGCCCTGCGCCTGAAAGAACCTTCCCTTGAGCTCGCCAACCACATCATCCCAAGTCCCTCCCCCTCCAAACCTTTCCAAAGAATTGTTTACCCTCTGCCTCCTGCTTCCTCAGGTCTTAGCTACCTCTCCCTGCCACCACTGCCCCCCCCCCCCCCCCCCCCCCCCTTTAGAAAGCACTAGCCTTCTGGTCACCTATTCACCAAATCCAATGGCCTTTTACTCAGCTGTACAGCAAAAAAGCAAAATTTGGTTTATTCACTGAACAATTACGCTTATATGTGTCAAGGACCTGATTGTCTCTTTACATTTTTAATTTAAATTTCATTTTTCAATAAAATTAAAATTACATTAAAAGGGTATATACTCACAGACACCTTCCTCTTACTGGGTCTGCATCCACACTGTTCCCCACCCAGAGCAAACATTTTTATAAGACTGCTGTTTATCTTTCCAATGTTTATGTATATAGATGCAAATTATTTCTATTTTTCCTCTTTCTTATATGATATATCTACTGTTTGGTACTTTTCTTTTTTATTTAAAAATATAACCATACCATTTTCCATGCCAGTGTCCTTCCTGAGTGAATCCTGAGTGTAGACGGACCACCACCATCTCTTGCCTGGGCCACCAAAGTAAGTTCGTACAGGTCTCTCTGTACCCACTGTCTCTTCTCATATCCCACTCCTCACATATGGACAGAGAGCTCTTCCAAAATGTCTCTTCTCATATCCCACTCCTCACATATGGACAGAGAGCTCTTCCAAAAATGCAGGCCTATTAAACCACTCTCTCTTGCTCAAAAACTTTCTGCAGCTCTCATGGACTATAGAAAAAAAATCCAAAGTACTTCACAGGGCATTTGCACTCCAGAACTATTTAAGTCAGACCCTTTTAGACTACAGTGGACAGACATTCAACACTTCTGCTTAGGTGAAATAAGGAGAATATACTGGCTTATGACTCTGGAAGTCCCAAAGTGGTCTTGTTTCTGGCCTAGCTGGCTCCAGAGGCTTGGACGATACCACCAGAGCTTTTTTTCTCTCTACCTCTCTCAGCTCTGTGTGTTCTTGCCTGACTCCGAGTGGGTCTGCTCTCTCCATGTGCTAGGGGGCCGTCCTTAGGGGTCCAAAGCCCTTAATCCTTTTAGCTGACAGTCCAAAAGAAGAGAAACTCTCTCTTCCAGTCCCCAGTAATGAGCCTTCTGAGAGGACTCTGCTCCTAACCTGAGGACTATGTGCTTTGGATAGGGATGTGAGGTCCCCTTTGGGCAGATGTGGGTCTCAGGCCCATCTCTGTGGTCAAGAGCTGATGGGGCGCTCTGATGGACAGCTCCACAAGAGCTACACAAGAAGGTAGAGGGACCGTTTCCCAGTGGATGAAGGGGTGCACCCTTGATGCCCCCATGGGGACAATGGTGGGTGCTTCTGTGGTAAAGAAAAGTCACCCTAGGTAATAGGGGGAGTTGTTTAAGGAGTTCAGTGATCACATCAAACCCCTGGGCTTCTAGAAAAGTAGGAGCAGCATCTGTCCTTTCTCATCTCCTCTGTTAGCCACTCGGCTGCTCTCTGCAGGTCATCCTCCTCCTCCAGGTGATTGAGGGTTCCTACCATCTCTCACTCTCTGTTTCTCTCCCCTGAGTCAGCCTCCTGCTTACTCCTGATTTCCTGTTCCCATCACTCCATTCGTTTATTTGTCCATCATCGTTTGTTGAACACCTGTGTGCCAAACGCTGTCCAGTCATGGTGATAGAGCAGCAAACAGATCAGACAAAAATCTGTCCTCGTGGAGCTCCCATTCTAATGGGAGAGGACAAGACAGAAACCAATAAAACACAACCTGTCAGGCGTAGTAGAGTATGGAGAAGCTGGGGAAGGGAACAGAGTGAGGGTGTGTGTGCACTAGTTTATTTAAACTGGTCAGGGAAGGCCCTGTTGATAAGGGAATTTGGAGCAGAGCCCTTAAAGAAGTGGGGGGCTGTCTGGGGTCGGGGAGGCACGTCGAGCGCAAATGTCTTGAGAAGGCTCATGCTTGGAGTAACTGAAGCGCTTATGCAGAGGCCAGCGAGCTCCAAGCTTGGTGAGCTGAAGGGGGTCATGGGAGGTGAGTTACCAGCAGCGGTGGGGGTAGGGTGGGGGTGGGGGCGAGGGGGAGACAGCCAGAACACGCAGGGCTTTGTAGGTCAGTTTTAGGGTCCTGACTTGAACTCTGCGGGAGAAGGGGAGCCACTGGAGGGCTCCGAGCAGAGGAGGGACATGATCTGCTCTACATGTTGAGCATCACTCTGGCTGCTAGGGGGAGAATGGGCTGGGGTGGGTGGGGCAAAGATGGAAGCAGAAAGACCAATTAGAACGTTCTTTTGCAAGCCCAGCTAAAGGATCGTGGTGGCTTGGACTAGGACAGTACAGGGCAGGTAGTCAGAAGTGGTCCAATTCTGTGCCTCTTTTAAAGGTAGAGCTGTCTGGTTGTGCTGGGGGCTCAGATGTGAGATGGGAAAGACAAGGGCGTGAGGGCAGATTTGAACTTCTGGCCTGAGTGAGCGGTAGACTGGAGCTGTCCTTTCCTGAGGTGACAAAGGCTGGGGAATCCCCTCGGGGCCTCCACTGGGCTTTGCTCCCTCGGGGATTGTCCTCATTCTCTCCTGCGTCCTGTGTCCTGTCCTGATTGGCTCGGCTTGGATTTGTGCTAGAGTCCAGTTCCAGTAGCAGAGTACAGATACGGTGTCTACACGGGCAGGAGGGGCTGGGAGTGGGGCAGCTTGCCTAAAGGAGCCGTGTTAAGTGATGGATATCATTTTGACATTTCCAGTCCAGTGTCCTGACTCTCAACTACTTTGACGCTTCATCTCCTGCCATCTCCCTCTACCCGCTCTGACTCTCCCCAGGCACCTGATACTCCAGCCACATTTTATCTGGTATATTTCCATGCCTCCATGTCTTGGCTCCTGCTGTTCCTTCAACCCAGGACACCTTCCTTCATCTGTTTCTAATTGTCATACTTGGTGTACCTCAGCTGGGAACTCTGTGGGGGTGGGGCGGGGACAGGACCTGCAGAGTCAGAATTAGGTGAGTTCTGGGGAATACTGAAGCGGGCCCCATTTGTGTTTGAGGTGGGTAAATGGGGCTGCAGTTAGAACAGAAAACTGGCCAAAGAGTACAGAACATGCTTGGGGGGCCCCTCAGATTTCCAAGCAGAAATCAGTACCTCAAGAGGGGCACAACACAGCATGAAAACTTCTGGGCAAAAGTGGTCACTGTAGACAGTGGGATCCTTGCTGCGTCTGAAGGTGACCAGAAATAGAACAGAACATAAGGAGTTCTGGTGGGGCCCACGGAAGGCCCTGGCTTCCAATTTAATGGGTTGGGCAGGACAGGGTTCCCAGTCTGGGGCACCCGGAGGCAAAGCCAGGCACTGGGGGCCAGGTAGCCTGCTACATATGATGAGGGGCAGTATTGGCTGGGCCAACCCAGGGTCCTGACAACTTCCAGGAACTCGCGACTGGGTATCAGGCAATAGCCAGGAGTTCGGCCATGTTGGGTTTTGATGGATCCTAAGCAAGGTCTCTGAAGTGGGGTGTATATTTTCCAGGGAGTGCAAAATTATCCATTTAGGCATGAGATAAGAACATTAGAACTTCTCTTTCTATGTATTCCAATCGTATCCTTTTTCTATTTTTTGTCCTATAAAATTCATGTTAGTCCAGTAGTATATTTATGGAATTGGTACATAAGTAAATATACCTATACTGGGAGCACACATTCAGAATTCTTTTTACTGATAGTGTGTATGATCAAAGAAGTTTGAAGACCACCCTTCTAGGAGACTCGTGATCAAAAGGAGCAGCACAGAGCAGGGTGGACAATGGGACTGTCATTTGATGAGATGGGGAATAGGGAGGAGACCTAGGTGGAGAGGGAGAAGAGAGGGAATGGACTTGATTAGGGGCTTGCTGATTTGTTGGGGACCCTTCATATCCTCCTGAAGGCCCATGATGAGGGTGAAGCTGAGCAAATGGGCTTGGGGAAAGAAAGGTCTTTGGGATCCTGGTGGGAAGGAGGTGTCTGGGAGACACGAACCGAGGGAGAAGGTCACTCCTTAGCCTCCAGGCCTTGTTTGCCATCCTTGGCAGCTCAGAGTGTCAACAGCCTTTCAAGTGGGAAGAGGCAGAGATGGGGGCTAAGGGACAGGTTTCCCCAGGGCAGAGAAAGTCTCCAAGAGCAGAGACCACCAGGTGGACACTGTGGCCTTTGTGGGAGAGCTGGAGTTGGGAGGCTGCTAAAGAGATAGAGGGGCGGACCCCTTCCAAATATCTCGGACGCAGCCTGGATAATCCTGGACAATCACTCCATCCCTCCCCAACGCAGGAACAGACACAGGTACAGAGACACAAGATCGTTCCCTGGACACCGGGGGACAAGAACAGTAAGAGTGTCTGAAAAAACAAAACCGTTTTCCTACTTCCGCACCGCCAGACCCTCCCAGGGACAGACCCACGCAAACAGAAACAGAAGCCACCTACCGACACAGACATAAGCGCCCGCGCGCCCTCCCCGGGACGGACCCAAGGGCGCGCGAGGTCCCGTGAGCGGCAGGTTGTCCCTGGGTCTCCGCAGGGCCCGGCACGGTCCGGCCCTGAAGGAAATGATCGGCGAGGAAACTCGTGGCGGGCGCGTGCGGCATCCGCAGTCTCTGTGCGGACTCGGGGGATAAAGTTGCGGCTGCGCGGCGGACACCCCCACCCGTGGGGAGAGCGCGTCCGACGTCGCGTTCTGAGAGCCTGAACCCTACATCTGGGGCTGGTGGAGAGGCAGGGCGACCGAACCGGCCTGGTACAGACGCGTAACTCGACGTTTCTGTTAAGTTTTGGAAAGCGAAACTCCTTGCCCCAAGGGCGGGGAGGGCGGTGCGGGCACGAGCGAAGGGCGCAGCCGTCTGCGCGTCCGCCTGCGTTGGGCCGCCACCGAGAGGGTCTCGGCGAGAGGGTGGGACGTCGGTCGCAGTGGGAGTGCCGTTGGGAGGGTCACTGGGGGGGTTATTTGGGATCGACAGTGTGAGGGGAGGCCTATCCCAGAGACAGGGAGAGACAAACCTGGAGCCAAGGGGAGTGACATACAAAATTTTATTATTATTATTATTATTTATTTATTTATTATTATTATTTATTATTATTTTATTTCTCATGTGCACAAAAAAAAAAAAAAGGAAAAGAAAAGAAAGAAAGAAAAAGAAAAGAAAACGAACCGACGCGCTGGAAGTGGCTAAGCAGACCAGAGCTGTCAGGGGATCTCTCGAGGGTTCGGCTGGGTCCTGGGGCTGGGGCCCCTGCCGGGCCAGCTCCACAGGGACTGGACGGACCGGGCCTCGCAGTTTGAACCTCAGCGCCCTCGCCGCCCCGCTCGGGCCACGGAGCCTGGCCGGGCGCCGGCAGTTCCCTTAAACTATTCTCTTTTCTCGTTTTCCTTTTCAAATAAAAAGGCTCGAAGGGGAGAGAGATCTGGGCGAGGACTCCAAGCCTTTTCGGATTTGTTCAAGGATTTTTATTTATTTATTTATTTAGTTATTTATTTTCACTTTTATTGACTTTGTTTCTGTTATTTCGAGTCGTCACGATCCACGGGTGAGGAGACATGCAGGGCGCATCGCCGCTACCGAGAGAGCAACTACGGGGCGGGGCGGCCCGGCCGCCGGCGGCCCAGGGCGCGCGGGGCACGGCCGGGGGCGGGTGGCGAGCCCGGGGCTGGAGCTGCCGCCTCGGGGCTGGCCTGCCGTGGGCCAGGTGGCCGGGGCGGGGCTGGGGGAGAGGCCGAGGGAGGGGCAGAGACGGAGAGACAGAGACAGAGGGGGCGAGAAGCAGGGCAGAGAGAGATGGAGAGAGGGGAGAGATGCGGAGGAGAGAGACGAGGAGAGCGAAAACACGGAATTACAGAGAAATAGCCAACGAAACAGAGGCGAGAGGAGTCCACAGGACCATGTTCGTCGTTTTGCATAGAGATTTCTTTTCTTTCGTAATTTTTTTTGTAACATAAAAAATGCCCCCCTCCCCCAGGACGTGCTGTGCTTTAGTGGGCGTGTAGCTGTGTCCCCCCCTCCCCCCCAGCGAGCGGCGACTCTCACAGCACAGACAGAGGGGCGTATCTACAGGCAGGGCGGGCGGGCAGCGGGGACTCTACCGGGCGGGGCGGGGCGGGGCGGCGGGGCGGGCTTATATACACGGGGGTTCGCCTTCACACGACACACACCGTCTTTCTACAAAGCAGCAGCCTGTTGAGTTTCTGTTTTGTTTTGTTTTTCCTTTTTGCAAAGACCATCATATTAAATAAATGCAGACTTTTCGCGGTTCTCTTCAGTTCCTGCCGGAGGAGGAGGCTGGGGCTGGGGCTGGGGCTGGGGCTGGGGGCGGGGGTGGGGGTGGACTGGGCAGCCCCCACTTCCACCCCGCCGCAGCTCAGAACCGGCTCCTACCACCGGCAGATCGCGAGTCTGTGTCGGGGGAGGAGACGTCCAGGAGCCGCTCGGCCAGACCAGTGCCCGCGGCCTACGGAAACTGGTCCTGCGGCAGGCACTGGAGAGCCTCGGAAGGGGCCAGGAGTTAGGCGGGAGAGATGGGGAGCGTCGTGGGATGGGAAAAGGACGGGCGTGAGGGGAGAATGGGAGGTCGGCAGATGGAAGAGACGCTGAGGTAGGGGCAAGGTGGGGCTGAGAGTCCGGTCCCTAGTAGGAGTGCCTGGACCCTGGGGAACCAGGCCGTTCGGGTGGGGTGGGGAAGAGCCAAGAGTAGGGCTCGGTGGGTGCGCGCTGCTGGGGCCTGCGTGCCTTGGGTCCCAACTTCGGGAAGACCTGACGACCCCAACCCCCGTCCCAAGAGCCCGGACCCCACGCCCCCATTCCACTCCACCTCGCGGGGCAGGGCACACTCGGAAGGTGGGGGCAGTCCGGCTAGCGCGAGGGTAAGGACTCTTCCCGGAGGGTTCGGCAGGGGGCTCTTCCTCCTTCCGCAGAAAATCGTTTTGTTCTCAATTTCCTTCGCCCAGTCCCGCCAGCGAAGCCTCCCGGCGCCGGAGCTTCCGAGGCGGGCTGCTCCGGGGGCTGGGCCGCGCTGCAGTCCGTGCTGATTGTGTGTCACAGAAACGTGTCCCCCGCGCGCGGCGGCGGGCCCGGCCAGGGTCGGGCGGCGGGGCTGGTCCGTTCCGGGGCCGGCTCCGGCCAAGCCCGGGCGAGCTGGGGCGCGCCCCCCTCTCGACGCCGCGCGGTCCAGGCAGGCGGGGAGGGGCGGCGGGCGGGGCTGGGGGCGGCGGGCCCGGGCCTGAGGGTCCCGCCCGCGGCTCCACCCGTCCTGTCCGGCCTTCGACGGCGTGGTGTGAAGGGCTGCAGGGTTCCTGGGATGGGGCTGGGGCTGGGGCGGCGGCCGGGAGGCATCGCGTCGCGTCGGTCCTCCCTCCCTCCGGGGTGGGCGGTCAGACGGGGACGATGTGGAGGCCGAAGCTGTCGGCCTGAAGCTTGATGTGGTCCCCGCGGTAACTAGTGGCGGTCATAGGCAGCGGCAGCAGCGGCAGGGGCGGAGCCCCGGGGGGCGGCACTATAATAATAAGGGGAACCTGGAAGTTAACACAGGAGAAGAATGGGCTGGGTGAGAGGACAAACAGGAGAACAAAAAAGGAAAGAAAAGCAAAGACCTCCCGGGGCTGCGGTCTGGCTGGATCGGGGCAGGGACACCTTGGTTGGGCTACGGGGCCGGTCGCCCCCGGGAGAGCTTCATTCACCGGTGGGAGAGGGACCCGATCGATCGGTGACCGCCGCCGCCCGAGTGGGGGGACCTTCTAGAGGGACCGAGGGCGGCGGCGGCGCAGAGCCTTGTAGCCCCGGGGGAGGGAGAGAAAAGGAGGGAAGGGGCGGGAGGCGCGGGCGTCCTCAAGGGATCCCGGGACCTCAGTGCTGCACTAACGAGCCCGCCCGCCCGGCACCCGAACGTTGGGTCGCGGGGAGTCGGCCCGGCGTCGGAAGCAGCCCGGCCGAGCTGGCCCGCGGGCTGACGCGCTGAGCCGCCGGCCAGCCAGGTGGCGTACTCACTTAGTAAGGCGGGGTTGCTGAATCTCCAAGCCTCGTTGTAGGCCGTGTACTGGGGGTGGCTGTACGGGTTGCCGGAGAACTCGCTCCCTGCGGGAGGGTGGTGGAGTGGGGATCAGACACGCGCAACGCCGGGGCGGACCCGACGTGCCCGGCCAGCGGCCTCCCCCGGGTCCGAGGTGCAGGTGCGGCGGGCAGAGCAATGCCCGCCAAGGGCGTGAGGGCAGACGGAGGCAGAGCAATCCACCGGGTCTGCGTGGGGAGAGCCCATGGTGGGGAGGGTGCAGAAGCACGGACATGGGCCTGGGGGCTTGGGGCTCCCCGAGGTGGCGCTCCGGACCACCAGGGAAGGGTTTGTTCCGGGTCCCAGCGTCTACGCCGCTGCTCTGCGGGCCAGGGCCTTTTTAGTAGACACTCTGGTTCTAGGAGCCATAGCCCCACGGGGTGGAAGCGGGCGGGGGGGGGGGGGGGGGACGGGAAGGTGGCAAAGGAAGGCCCTCGGGACACTTTGTCCCAGAAAGTCCTAAGAATGGCATCTCAGCAAGGTGCCAACGCAAGGGGTGGGGGCTCTGCTGGGAAACAACCCCCTCCCGCCTTTCCCTCTCGAGAGATTCGATACATGGGCCACGCAGCAGGAGAAGGAGGCGGTGGGAAGCAGGTGGACTGCCCGCCGGTCCATGAGCGTTTAGCCCAGGGCCCCGTGGGCTGGGAGCCGTTGGAAGCTGCTTCCCTCCCTCCGCGGGAGAAAGGCCAGGCCTCTGGGTTTCCCCCTCGCCCTTTCTCCTGTGTGATGACCCCAGACTGTTTACAGTGATCCCTAACCGCGGGTTAAGTAGAGGAGAAGGGGCCCCTCTCTGAGAGGGAGCTGGGGTGGGGGTGGGGGATGCAGCCACTGGAAAGCCTGTTTATTGACGAGGAGGGAAAGCATGCGTGCAGCAGGATAATGAGCTTCTGAGCTCAACTGTGACCAAGAGGAACTGAGCTATCTCCTTCCCCATCGCTAATGAAACAAGTGTAATTTCCTCATCAGCACTAGATTCTGTTTAACGACTCCCCCCTTGCCACCATGAGCTCTCTGCCGCTCCCCTCATCCCCACCTCCTTGCAGACACCCCCTCCCTCACCCCCACCTCTCTAAGACCTTCTCCAGCCTCCACCTGCTCACTGCTGGGACTTTCCCAGAAGAATCTCCTTGTCCCCAACACTTCTACCCCCACTCCAGATCTGGGCAGGAAGCCCCTCATCCACACCTCCCAGCTCTCCTTAGCCAGTCCCTCTAACTCCCTTCAGCCCCTGTGGTACAGCATCCTGCCGCAGTCTCCCTCTTTGCCACCGCCCATCCCCTCAAGCTCTGCTTAGCCAGGGCTGTCCCTGGATGGACATCCGGGAATGGGGCTATCACCCTCTTCTATCCTCCCCCTCCACGGGGGTTGTGCGTCAGGGGAGGGCCGCCAGCAGGAGTGGGCTGCAGGCCCAGCGAGTCTCACCCTCTTTAAGACAAGAGTGTTTTGGTGTTTCTGCGAATAGAAACTTCAACTCTCTGGCTTCAAGCCCAGCTCCCAATCAGGGGTGAGAGGTTGGGAAGAGCACAACATCCAGCTGCAGTGCTCAGACCCAAAGTCCGGCCTCCGCCTCTCTGATCCACACAGTCCAGACCCAACTCCTCAGGAGCAACGAAGGCCCCGGTTCCTCTGAGGAGGCGTCGTGCTCTAGCTTGTCTCTCGGAAGCCAATGTCTCTCTGGGTCCTGCCATAGCCTGTCCTCTGTTCCTCTTTCCTTAGGGACCAGCTCCGTCTTCTCCCTGGGGTGGGGTCAGTTCCCCACACTGGTTTTCCCTGTGAGTTGGTGTGGACCAGGGTGGCTTTGTCTGAGTGGCTGACAATGCCCCTGGAAATGGTTCTTGGCTCCAAGTTTCCATGGAAACCAGGGCAGGCTCTTCCAAGCAGTGTCAGCTGGCTGGGGGTGGGCTGGGGCACAGAGAGGAGCTGAGGCTGAGTGCTCCCCAGGCACAGACTCAGGGGGGTGGGCACTGTGGAGGGGGCATGACATACAGTGGGGTGCACACAGGGGCCACTTCTGCAAACTCCCTCCCTGCGTTGCTCATGAGGGAGGATGAGGGACCAACTGCAGCCTCTAAGGAGAGAGGGATGGAACAGCAATGGTTTGGGCGGGAAGGGACGTTGGGTCTCCCCCCACCCTCAGCCTCAGACCACAGACCACTCAGCAGCTCATCCACAATTTAGTCACCCCCACCTAAATTAGGCAGCTTAGTCACCCCCACCTAAATTAGGCAGCTGCAGAATTGTCACCTACCAGGCACCATTCCTGCCAGGGTGGAGGTGGGGTAGCTTCCCTGGCCAGTGGGGGGCACGTGAGGGGGGTAACCAGGCAGGGTGGTGCTCGCCATGTCACGACCTGGAAAAACACAAAGGGGAAGGGGTGAGGCCTGGAAGAGAGAGGCCTGCCTCTCTGCTCACACCAGGGTACTTCGTGGGAAGGAAAGTCTTAGAAAGGAAAGAGCTGTGCGCCGACGTGTGGGAGAATATCTGAACGAGCAGGTGCGGGTGTGCCTTGACACGTGTTTAAGCGTGTTACCTAAGTGCCCTGCGTTCGGCTGTCACCTCTGCTCTGCGTAGCGCTTTGCATCTCTCTGTGTGCGTTTATGTGCACATGTGTTTCCCCTTGCTTGTGTCTCTTCGTAGCCCAAACCCAGACGGAGAAGGGAGGGAGATGACCTGCTTTTATTCCTCCTCTCAGGCCACATATTCAGCTGTGGTTTCTCCGGGAGCCAAATGGACCTCTATCATCTTGCTCACCTCTCTAGCACCCCATCTTTCCTTCAGGCTTGGAGGATACCCCCACCCCCACCTGTACTGGGGCTGATGGTCTTCCTTGTCCCCTCTGGGTAGAGCTGCAGGTGCTGGGCCTGGCAGGTGTGGAGAGTGGGGGGAGGGGGGTTGTGCAGCCAGTGGGCTATTTTGCTGTTAGGGTTTATGGCATTTAAACGATAGAAAATCATCCCTGAAGTGAAAACCAGGAGCTTTGAGCCAACAGTTCAAGTGGATCAGATTAAGTTCCAATGAGCAGAACCTGCTCCCCCCACGAGCTGCTAGACTTCTGTCCCTGGAAAATTCTGCGAGCCAGAGTCTGGAGGGTGGGAGGCAGGGCTTTCCTTAGCAGTGTCCTGGAGTGAAGGTAAAGCAAGCCAGTATTAGGGAGCCACCCTGGTCCACAGACATCTCTGGGACACAGCTACACCTGAGTGGCCTCCTTTCCTTGCCTGTCCCCTCCAGCGCCACGAAGGGATCACCACCTGACTTGCAATTTATGCCCCAATCTTTAATGACAATAATTTGCCCTCTTCCCTCTCCCACATTTCCATGCCCTAGAGACAATGTGATGCTCTCCTGGGTGCCATTTATCCTCTCCAGATTCCCCCTTATCCTCTTCAGCCTGTGCCACTCTCCCACCCTAGTGCCTCTGTCTGGCCCTGAGAAGGCAAAGTGTGGCTGGGGGAAGAACTATGCATATCTGGCCCAGCTCATTTTCTTTTCATCAGTTGCCCTAGTCTTCATCCTCCCTATGGCTATTCCAAAGCGCCCCATTGCTCTCCTTGCCACTCTATCCTTGAATTTCACCTCATCTCCTACTTTTCTGAGACCTGAGTTTCCTCACTCCTCCCTTAACGCATCTGAGTGATTCATCTTTCCCTAAGTATACAGAGCTTCAGCTCAGCTTTTTGTATTTCCAGCTGCCTGCCGAACATTTTCATCAGCTGTCCCACTGTCACCTCAAACCTAATGGGAATAAAAGCCAACTCATCTTCCCCCCAATCAGGTGTGTCGAAGAACTTCTTGAAGACCACCAAAAAACTTTGGA
Source organism: Mirounga leonina (assembly GCF_011800145.1). Lineage (NCBI taxonomy): Eukaryota > Metazoa > Chordata > Mammalia > Carnivora > Phocidae > Mirounga > Mirounga leonina. The sequence continues at coordinate 26,632,337 of NW_023270265.1, read as the reverse complement.
ATCCTTCTTTTGTTTTGAGAGAAAGCACTCGTGAGCGGAGGGACGGCGGGGCGGTGGGGGGGAGGGCAGAGGGAGCATGAGAGAGAGAATCTTAAGCAGGCTCCACTCCCAACCCGACACAGGGCTCGATCTCATGACCCTGAACAACCCTGAGATCATGACCTGAGCCGAAATCAAGAGTCAGATGCTTAACTGACTGAGCCACCCAGGTGCCCTGAAATCCTTCTTGGTATAGCCTGTGTCCTTCCCCTCTGGATGAAGTCAGGCACCAAGTGTTACCAATTCCCCTTCGCAATGTCTGTTACATTGGCCCCATCTCCGTTTCGTCTACAGCCTCCAGAGCTCAGCTCCTGAGCATGAGCCCTTGGTCTGCCGTAACAGCGCTTTTGCTTGTATTTCCTGCCTGCACATTCTTGCTCCTCCAGTCTATCCCAGGTGTGGCTGCCGGGCTAGTCCTCATGAAACGTTGCTTTCAACATATCACTTCCCTTGTGAAAACCACCACTGATTCTCTGTAGTCCACAGCTGGAATCTACACTCTGCCAGGCTTTCAAAGCCTCCTGAATACTCTCCCCATCTGACTTTCTCAGCTCGGATTCTCACTCCGCCTGGTTTGGTTGGACTGTTTTCACAGACGTGTGTGCTGTGGAAACTCTCTGTGCTTTTGCTGTATCATTTTCTTCTTCCTCCTAGTTTCCCCTCTCTTTCCAACTCAAGCCTTAAAATGCCTACCATTCTACCCATCAGGGAAGTTTCTTTCTTCTAAACTTCTACAGTGTCTGTGCTGCATGGTTGACCACGTCATTACATTCCGTAAGGCATCAGACCTGTTTCATATTATGGCTCGCCTCCTCAAATAGACCATAATCAAACTGAGGGCAGGGTCTCGTCTTCTGCTCTGTCTTGCATAGCTGAGAAATCAATAAACGATGCTCAGTAAATACTTTACTGATTGATTCCCTATCACTTTATTGCACTCATAGCCAATTCCAGGTGGGTTGTACTGTTTTCTAATTGTTTCATGTGTGTTGGTCTCCTTTGAAGAGGTAAAGGCTGGGACAAAACGTAAATGCTGAAATCTGCTTTTTCTCTAAAAACAGTCTGAACAGGGATTATGAATTTATATTTATAAGATGGGGAGAGATGACAGTGACTTATTGTGACTCAGTTTTATCATGAAATAGAACGCTTCTCCTGTATACCTAATATAGCGAAGATTTTACATTTCCTAAAACTCAAGAACAGACAACAGAGCAGAACTGTCAGACAAGAGATCACTTCAGACTCCCAGGGAGACAGAAGAAAGAATCTGCATCTGCTTTGTTGTGGGTTTTCTTTCACTGACTTCTATTGTTAATAAAAGTTTTATTCCTCCTGCCCATCTCTCAGTGGAGTGGGTCTGAAGTGGACAAGGACAGCAATATCTATCAATTCCTTGAGAGATTAATAATATAGCATTTGTTGGTCAAAAGGCCCCAAGACAGAGGAGAGTTAGGGAAGAGGCAGAGGTTTTGCAATTAAAAAGATATAGAAACCCAATTCCTCCTGGTCCTGTGATCTTAATGCCTACAGAGCATTCAGAGAAAGAAGTAGGCTTCTTTCTTTAAAAACAGGAATTTAAATGCACCCGAATTCTGATTTTCAGCCTCCTGGTTCCTACAAGCTGTCACACGTGAATTCCTTGTAATCTAAGGTTTTGTCATACAATTCCCTACCTGGCTTCAGGAGAGAGGAAGAAAGGCCGGATGCCTAGAAAGGTGTCTCCAGCTAACCTGGAGTTACCCTATCGCGATGTTTATTTCCACTGGCTTTTCCTCTTGCAAAACAGTCAGGCTAACTTGTGGCATACAGAAACTTCTGCTTGCTGCAAGTTGCCCCGAGAACTGTTCACTGAAAGACACACTTCTAAATTCTGGTTAAAAAACTGAATCCGGGAAGTGCCATTCAGACATTTTTAAAATGTGAGAGAAGAGGCCCATGATGAGGAAGAAGCCTACTTGCTTCCCAGTGTTCGGCACACAGCCGTGCTGTTCTATCCTGGGACATCAGCATCACCATAAAGAGGTGCCCGTCAGGAGCCCTGAACCAACAGAGGCGTAAGCCACCGCATACAAAGCACTCCCAACAGCTTCATTAGTACGCAGGGGACACCTGAAGAGGAGGAAAAAATTGACCAAACTCTTGCCAGAGCCATATATTCTTCTGGAACACCATTGTCAATAATGGAAAACACATACTGCAGGAAGTTTTCAAATTACTAAGACCGTCACACCATTTGCCCACAGCATTCTTGGAGCAAGCCTCTTTTAGTGAGAGATATGAATGCGTAATGGAAGGTGTGCAAGGAAGAATCAACAGAGCACTGCAGATGGAGGGACAGAGGGGAGCGGAGACGGGCTCTAGAACTGTAAGCACAACCACCCCCTAAAAACAAACAAGCAAACGCACAGAAAGAGGAGAAAAGAGCGACATGGCAAAATACATCAGTTACAAAGCACGTGCCGCCCAGAAGAAGCCAGGGAGCAGCAAGGTGCTTTGCTCACCCGCAATGCCGGTCACGTGACAGCAGCACCAAGAATCACAAATGGATAAAAACAAAAACCCACATATTACCAGGGGGGTGGGTATTTCGTGTGGGAGACGTGCTTCCTAAGGTCACAAAGTTTTAAAGATGGACGAACCTTCGAGATGATCTGTCTAACCTCCTTGTCTCCAAGTTGAGCGAATGGAGGCGCAAAGGCATAAGGACTTCCTCATGGCCAAACGGGAGAGCCCACGTTCGAAGCTATGTCTGTCACACACTGGCTTTGAATGACAACATGAAGCCAGATAATCCCCAAAAGGGCTGAAGGAAAGGAAACGAAGTCACCCAACAAGCAAAAAATCTCCTATCGTCACTGTCGTCGTTAAGACGAGGCAAGAAAAACAGGACATAAAGAATAAAATACTGACACTGAAAGTCTATGGTAAAACTCCATGGGGTGGAGTATTAATCTCCTTGGAGAGTTTTCTAAAAAACAAAGAGGCTGTTCAAGAAACAGTAGTAGTTGAGAATCTTAAAGTACCCAGAAGTGTTAGAAGCACTGTACTTGATGAGGATGTCTTCTCGGTTCAAGTGCGGAAGTCCCCGAAGAGTCTACAGCCAATTTCTACAGCAATCACTGCATCTGAATCAGACAGCGCACTTTTGTCAGACATTCCTTACCAAATGGGCCAGATCAAATCAACTGTTTTGGAGAATCTAAGTGCAGTTCCTCTTACAAGTACAAAGAACAGCAAAGGGAATGACTTTATTAAGAAATTGGAAAATTTCAGTCACCAGATAATTTATGCTGTTCTGTCAGCTCTAAGACTCCAGGACAGAGTTGCGTTTCTACTTAAGCTAGACTAGCTAGCCTTCACTGAGCACCTCCTACAGCTAGGCACCGTCCTAAATATTTTCTATGTCTTATCTCTTTTAATTCTCGTATCAACCAATGATGTTGATCTGTTTTTAATCCCCACTGTATAGATGGAAAACTGAAACTCAGAGGGACTAAGTATTATGTTCAAGATTCCACAGATAGTAGATGGCAGAATCTGGATGAACAGAACAAGCAGTATACTTGGGAACTGATTCTAGAATGACATCCTTGAATATTATAGACTCAGAAAATAGGTCTTTGGTCCAGGAGAGTAACCTGGGATTATGCTAAGTGAATCCTTCCTAAAACAACATCTTGTTGCTTCTTGTTGCTTGCGTGCTTCGGGTTCTTCCATTTTCTACAGCAAGGATTTTAAACTGGGGTTCACTGATTCCGTAGGACTCCATGGATGCGCTTCACAGGGTCCATATAAAGCCATACATCAAATGTTATAGGTACACATATATAACATCTATAGGGCTTTTGTCATACTCTCAAAAGTATTCATGACTCGAATATGGATAAACAGTATTTATAACAAAGCAAAAGAACCTGTTCTTTGGCGTAAGAAAGACACCAATTTGTTTAAATGTACTTGAATTGTACCAATAGACAAGTCTGCTCATACAAAGAACAGCAAAATAACAGGTGAAGGAGCAGAGAGGCTGATTGCAAGTGAGGAAAACGTCAGCATCCACAAGACCCAGGAAATAATAAAAACGCAGCTGCCAAAGCGGCAGAGATGCTCTGGCCTCGGGATGACTCAGACCACAAGACTTACTAGACATAGATTTATACAGCAAAAGTTCTATTCAGTGAGTGTAGAGATGCTTTTCCTCAGCATCGTTCTCTGAAAATGAGCACTTCTGCTATCCACTTGACACTGTGGAGGACCCTAAGGCCAGAAAACATAACTCTTGTTTTACTATCCTATTCTCAAGTTTTGTCTGCTTCTCATAAGGTCGTGAAGATGAAGACATTAGATTGTTCCAAGGTTGGCAGTCTGTGCCTGCATTTGACACAAGCATTTATAATACTTCCAAGAACACAGTTATTAAATTTGTAATTACTGCCTACATATACTGTACATTTACATTGACTATACCAATTATGATCACTTTATGACCAATCCAAGTTTACATAACACACTGAAGTAACAAACTTTAAATCTGTAAAAACTGCTTTTAAAGGTCAGGAAAAGAGTTTTCTATATGTTTCATTTTGTTTCTTATCTCCCATGTTTCTGAATCCTCCCCAAGGTTTCTATGGGGGTGGGGGTGGGGCGGCGCAGAGGTGCCTGCGTGAGAGCCCCCAGCCCAGGCACTGGGTTGGCCCCAGAGCTCTTCATCCTGAGCCTTGCCTTCTCTGGGTTCCAGCAGAGGGGGCTGTGCCCGCAGCTCAGGTGGCTGTTCTCCTAGCTGATCTTGCTTCCCACACAGCTGGACCTTTCGTCCCTGCTGTGTCCTAGGCAGGGATGCTGCCCGGATCTGTGTGGGCTCGGGAAGGTCTGCACCCTGTCAGCCAACCAGCTGTGTATAACCAGTTATGCTTTTCCCACCCCTTCTCCTTCCAGCACACTGCCCTCATCTGGGCCATGGTCGCCTGCTGCCCTAGGACCCCCCAAGAGGTGGCTTCCTTTGAACTCAGCTGGACTGTGGTTGGAGCTGCAGCCTCCGGATCCCGGGAGAAGGCTAGGGAGTGTTGGCGAGTATCACATTTTCAGAAGCTTGAACGGGAGTCTGGCTATCTTCTAGAGAAGGAAACTGAGGCTCAGAGAGAGGGGAAGACATCCCAGCCCTCTCCTCCTTCACTTCTCCAAGCTGCCTTCTCTAGCTCCTTTAGCATATCGCAAGCGGAGACTGGAGTCGGCAGGTGCCCCGGCGCTGGGGAGGCTGGGCTCAACTCACCGATGGGCTCCGAGCACCAGAGACCCTCATGCTGGGTGGGCAAAGGTTAAGCCTGTTTGCACAGTCTCCCGATACTCCAGGTCTCCCAGTTCCTCTCCGGCTTTATTTTGTTCTCTGAGAGCACTGAATTGTCAGCTTTAATCCTTCCAAAAGCGCAGCGTTTTTCAGGCGCTCTGTGTAAGTGAAACCCTAATCCCAAGGAAAACGGCCACTTAAGCTGCTGGAGCATTAGGCTGCTCTGGGAGCGGGCCCTCGGACTTCCTCCCTCCCTGCCTGGCAGCCCAGGGAGGAGAGGGGAGGATTCCAGGCTGAAGGGAGCAAAGCCCTCTCAGAAGTAACAGTGGTGGCGGGGCTTGCCTCCCAAAGCTCAGGGTTGAAAAAGTGCTGGCTTGTTCGTTCTGAGGCTGATAGCAAAGGAAAGATTCTGATCGCCCCAGGGAGGCAGTGTGTGTGTGTGTTCGCGGGAGAAGAGGTCTTCCTGTCCCTTGGGGGCTGGCTGGCTCTCTCGGGGAAACAGGCGTTCAGGTCTTACCTTGGTGGCTTTCAGGCCACCGGCAGTCAGTTTGGAGCCCTTGGTCCCAGTGCATACCTGTAATATTCATTGGGACACCACCATTTAGGATTTCTGGTCATTCAGAAAAGACCGAGTTGACGGATTGTACTTTTACTTAGCCAATCTTCTCTTCTCAGAAAGTGCCAAATAATGGAGTAAACAAGCTCAGTGCCAGGAGATCCCCTTTTGGAGAATTCTCCTTTGGGACACCCCAAGCATCTCTAAACATCTATAGAACAGCTGAGAGGTTCTCCATAACCTAGTTAATCATAAAAATGGTGCCCAGTGCTTTCTATTAGGCAGCGCTTTGTTACCCTGAGTTGGCTACTATATGCACTTGAAATAGAGATCATTGATTTCTTAAACATATTTTGATTCATATTAAAACTGGCCCCTCTCCCTGATCTCTACATGGATCAGTGGGCCCTGGCGGTGTGGAGGACTAAGCACAGTCCATTTGGGGTGCTCAGCCTTTGGGTCTCATGGGTGGAGGAAAGAGATGAAGGGAGAAGTCAAGAGAAAGGCCCAAGGTAATGGGCCACATCTGAGCTCAGCTTAGAAGACCATGGTACTGCATCTTTGCTAAAATACCTGGGAGCCTTTCAGACCTTCTTCATCTTCCCCATGGCTCTGTCCTCCCCTCTGCAGCTCCATTAGCAGCCCCATGTGCTTCTGTCCAAGGCCCCCTGCTGGGATGTACAGCCCATCACCACCAGGCATGGTTGGTAGCACAGACATGGACGTGGATTTAGGATGGAGATTGAGGTGGTACAGCTTTTATTCTGCTCCAATTCGATCTGACTCTCCCAGGCCTAGAGTGGATTAGTGTTCCTTCTTTTCAATATCCTTTCCCTCTAAAGGTGAACTGGATAAAGGAGGAAGGGAAAGAGCCCAGATCCAATGACTCCCTAGGCCGCAGGCCCAGGGCACCCGCATTATCTGTCAATGTCTCATTGCTATGGAAATGCCCCCGTAATTAAATCAGAGCTGAGGTCTGGGGGCTGGAGGTCCTTGGGGATGTGGCTGGAGGCCTCAGGGATGTTTGGAGGAAGCTAGCTTCATACTATTGGGCCTTCGGGGCCTAAGTAGAGGGTCCAGGGTGCATGGGTGCCGTGGAGAAGCCCTCTGGCTTGGTTTGGCCTCCGCAGCAAAGGGCTCCGACTTGTATGTCAGAAGTTGCCCTAGCCCGTTCCTTTCAAGGTTGGAGAGGAGCTCTGATGTCTGTGCCCTAAATTCCTCTAGCTAATCAGGGGCTTTGAGCCGACAGACAAGGCTAGGAGACTCCCAGCCTCCTTTAGAAACATTTCTCAGCCTTTATTGCCCTCTCCTCCCCCGGAGGGGCTGGCCAAGGGCTAAGCTGTTTGTTTTATGGAGGGAAGTGCAGTTGCATTGGAAGGGGGTTGTTAACTACAGGAAAGAGGCAGTTTCTGGAGGTCCTCAGGACTCCCTGCGTAGGAGGAGGAGGGTTTCCCAGGATCCACACTTCTGTCTGCTAAAAGGCCACTTCGCTGACCATCCCAGATCTGGGCAAGGGGTCTGAGCTTCTGAGGGCTCACAACCCTTTCTCTGAAGCTGAGCCTGCATGGTTGGTTCTCACAGGCCTCCAGGACCTGGGGGGTCAGCCCTGCTTTTCAGCTTTGCATTTTGCCTTACTGACTTCCCCTCAATTTACCAGGTTCCAGGAGAAGCTTGTGCTCCCTCTCCCCACCTTGGGCACTCTCCCCTCTTGGGCAGCATCCACATCCTCCAGATCTTAGCTCCCAAACTCTTGAATAAAACCACCTTCTCTCCCCACTGCCATCCACCCAGGGAAGAGAAGCTAATAAGGCTCTTTCTTCACTGAGAAGGACTGTATTTTCCTTGTCCCTAGCTTTCCAAAGTTCAGACATTTTTCCAAAGGGAAGATTCTCTGCTGACACTTGAGTCTGGGAGCTTGAATAAGCAGGGGACAGGCTCTACTCTCAGGGCTGCCTGAGGCTCCTGAACCTCAAAACAGTAAGCTATATATAAGTGTGGTCTTCCTTCCTTGTCCTTCTTGATTTTTATTACCTGAAGATTGGCTGAGCTGTGGTGGGGAAGGGGATGTGGGATCTGGAACCGTGATAAACACAAAACTAATACTTTTATTTATTATTATTATTTTTTAAATATGAAACGTGTTTATTTTATACTTGTTTTTGGACTGTTCTATTATCTCCAGCTCTTGGGGATATTAGTTGTCCTATTTCTTGCTTCTGCTAACTCTCCCTCATGATAGCTTGTATTCACATGAGGTGTGTAATTTTTTGGCGTGAGCTCACCTTTAGTGGTGGAGTCCCATGTGCCCTAGGTTGGGGAATGCCTCTACAGAGAAGGTTTGCCCTGGTTCCTGCTGGGGTTTCTGAGTGGGTTATTATCCTAGACAAATTTTTATGCCAGTTCTTGGCTGGGGGTTCCTGCCACGTACTCAGGTATAAATTTGGCCTCTGAACCAGGGTCAGGCTTGGGGGCTCCATTTTTCATGGAGACAATTTTTCACTCACTTGCTTCCCTGGACCACTGGGATAATCTGTGTTTCCCTTTCACAGATGGTGTCTTGCTCTGTTCCCAGCTTTACACAGGGTAATACTCACTTCTAGCTTCCTGCTTCTTTTGGACTCAAGGTTGTGGCTTCCATCTGCTATGTGACAGCTGCAGTCCCCCCAGTTAGGGTCCACCCCCAGGGCGATACCCCTGGTCGCTCACTTCTTGCCCTGGCTTTGAGTTTCCCTCTCCTTCTGGCACCCGGAGAGTGAGGTTTGCTTATTGTGTTAACAATTCTTGTTGTGACCTTTTTATCCAGCTGTGTTTTGGGGAGTGTAGCCCACCTTGCTTCTGGACATGGATCTCATTCCTCCCTCACCTCTCTGGGACTAAAAGGAGGGTGGCAAGAACTACCCTCGCGCGAAGCTCTCCCAGTGCTTAGTGCCAATGCCCACTGGAGGCCAGGGAAGCCCGCTCAGAGCAGTAGCCCCGGGGACTGACAGGTGGACGCCTGGGCTGCTAGGGTTAGCCTGGAGAGCCACCACACACTCCCTGTCTCCCTCCGTGTGGCCGCCAGGGTAGGGAGCCTGCTCTCACCTTCACGGTGGACTTTCACCAGGCCAAGGGACTCTCTAAATGCTCAGGCGCCTCTCCAAGGGACTTGGGGCATCCTGAGACTAGTACTCATCTTCTCCCAGACCAACACTGATGCCAGTGTCCCCTCATGCTCCTCTATGGCTGAAGACCTGGACAGGCACAGGAAGGGAGAGGTCGAGGTGAAGGTCATGGGGATGAGGGGCTCTTTTCTTCCAGTGAAGGGAGATTTGAAGGCACCAGCACACAGCTGGAGCCGGAGTCCTCACTGAAGTCCTGGCCCAGAGGCCCCTGGGACTATGGAGGGGCTGATGACAGCCCCCTCTGGGGTCCTCTGGAAGGGTAAGAAGTTGATAGAAGAAGGTACCAGCCACCGCCAGCCAACCTGAGGAGGCCCGGGGCCAGAGTACCCCCAACGCACTCTCTCCTCTAGCTGGTCCCTTTTTCCTTATCACTTCGGAGAGACTCGGCTCCGTTCCAGACCAGCAGCCTAGAGCAGTGGGCTGGAGAGAAGAGATGCCGCTGAGCTAGAGCAGCCCAGCGGCGGAAGGGAAAGTGGGTGATAAATTTAAATAACCAGCTTGACTTGGCAGCTTGCTGAGTTGTGATGCAGTGAAATTAAAATCTCGGCAGAACTTGCAAACACTACCCAGAAAAATCCGTCTCTCTCCTTGGTTGCAGGATGGAAGGTGGGGAGGGGAGACTATCAGGCCGAGCCGCAGACGCCGCCAGCCACCCTAGCTTGCAATGTGATTAGCTGTCCTGGCCCACTGGGCCCCACTCTCCCCTCCACACAATAGCCCGGGCTCCTCTCTCCTCTCAGTCCTGACCTTGTGGAACAGCTGTATCAAGTGGCTGGTGAAGTTTGAAATCAGCCTCCAGTGCCAGGAGGTGGCAGGAATATCAATAAGGTCGGCTCTCCAGGTTGGGCCAGGGCATTGCTGGGCCGGTTTCCCCAGGGCTCATCCCTGAAGACAGCTGCCTGTCTCCGGGGCGGAAGGTGAGCTGGGTGTCTGAGACATGGGGGCTGAGGAGGGGGCCTGAACACCTTAGCAAGCCCAAGCCGGCCTGTGGACACAGATGACCTCCCTGCTCCCTCACGTTTTGCACACAGCTGGTCGGAAAGAGCCTCCCCCTTTTCATTCTCGACCAAGGTCCTTCATATTCTCCAACAAAATAAGCTTTTTAAGAATCTTCGAGGGGAATTTCTACAAATACACCCAAAGCCTCTCCCATATGCCAGATGTGCTTGAAGTTTTCACAGATGCCAAGATCTTTCTAGAAGAACCTAGCCCAAGTCCACCTCTCGTGTGTCTGCTGTCCTTGCATCACTGCTTACCACTACCCACAAAGTCCTGGCCCGAAGGCCACCATGCTGGACCCACTCCTGAGGTGGCCCATCAAGTCTCGGGGCACTGCCCCGTTTCTCACCTTGACAATACCTCCAGCAAATTCTGTTTGTCCCCATAATAAACACATCATGAATCATTCATCTTTAATAGATTATGCAAATTAGGAGGACATAAAATCAACAAAGATCAATAACTGCAGCCGTTTAATTGCCAGCAAAAACATTTTAAGAATGAGCATAATCTGCAGCCCTTTCTCTGGTAATGGCACCATTAATCCAAACATTGGATCTTGGCCTAAGTGTAGAAAAATCATTCCCTGCCCCCACCTCCTCCCACCTCCCCTCCCCCACCTCTCCACACACTTCTCTCTTTTTGGTAATTTCCAGTTTCTGAGCGAGTTTCCCGTCATTACCACTGGTGAACAGCTCCGAATGTTAATGGTTCTGCTTTTGTTACTCCTCGCTTGATTGAAATGTCGCATACAGATTGAGATGTTAGTGCTAACTTGCCACCTGGGAATGTCAAGCTGGGTCTGAAATGAACTTTTCTCACACTTGGATCCAGATGGATCAGCCGGAGATGTTCCCAGGCTGAGCTGGGACCGTTCCAGGGCGATGGCAGGGGAGGCGGGCGGGGGATGCTCAAGGTGGAGACACTTTTCTGCACCAGCCCGAGTTCTCCTGCAGCAGGAACCCTACCCGAAGATCCATCTCTCCACCCCAGGGAGCCCCTGCCTTCTGGACTGTGGCCCTAGGCACAGAGAAGCACAGCTGGGATGAGAGAAAAGTCTCCTGGGCTCTCTTTCATCAGCAGCCTGGGGTGGGCCACCTTCAGGAAGTGGCCACTGAAACTCTCAGCAGATGAGAAGGGTGGCCTGGCCTGCACCATCTCTCTGCCTTGGGTCAGAACACCCAGCAGCTCAGAGAGCTTCCACGTTGGCCAAGGAGGGCTCATGTCAAGGGCCAGTTGATAATAGGCTATGTCCTGACCCAGCTAAGGTTGTCACTCCCAAAAGCCCCATCTGGTTCCCTGACACTTCCAGAACTCAATCTCTGATCGCCTAGCAAAAGAGCTCAACCTTGTCTGGGCTGGAAACTGTTGTACCAGGACACCCCATGAGGAGAGCCCGGGAAAGCTAAGGACAGGGCTCTCCCAAGCCCACAGGTGGAAGCTCGATGGCCACTCACAGCCCGGCTCGGGCCTGAGCCCTACTCAGATCAGCTCCACGCCAGAACCAGGGCCTTGCTCCCTGCCTTTGCCACCAGCTATGACGATGGCTGCCTACAGCCCTGCTGCCAGGTCCCCAGGCCGCCTCCGCCCGCCTCGCTCAGCAGGTAACGCCTCAGTGTCTCCCAATCCCCACCGAGACCCTTCTCAATCATTCTGTCTCCCAAGGAACAAACGGCACATTGGCTTTAGTGTCTCCAGAATAATTAGGTGAATTTTAATAACACCTCAATGTGTGTTTCTCCCACTTGGGCACTTTTCTGGCCCGGAAACCCTTCTGCAGTGCCAGAAGCCTTCCACAGCCTGCAGCTCTGCGGCCTAGAGCTTCCTTAGCTGGGCCCTTCGCTGCACCACACCTCGGCCTTCTTCCCCTCGAGCTGCCCCTGCTGCTCCTAATCCATGGGAGCAGCTGGATTAGATGTCCTCTCTCCCTGCATTTGACTGTGGGACAGGCTTGAACCTGCCTGGCCTTGAAATCAAGCCTCAGTCTCAGTGATTTCTCTGGGAAGCAGGAGAAGGACTGCGATAATTGTGCTTATCTGTAACCACAGAGCTGGATGCCACGCCCTGAAGCCCAAAGCCACAGCTCCGCAGGCTGCCTAGAGGGAGAGGAAGCCAGATCCCCCAGGAGCCTTGGAGGTGTGGGAGTATGGAGGCTGGACACTGCCCCACTCTCCTCAGCCTGGCCTATTTACCCTCTGCATTCTTCTGTGCACGTCCTCACAAGACGCATATAATTCTGGGCACCTCCGCGGAGGCAAGAGAAAAGGCAAAGAGAGAGGCAAGAGGATGGGTAGAAGGAATCAGCAACAGCTCCTCCTAGCTTTGACCTTTCCAGGCTGAAGCACACAGAGACCCTGACCACAGTTTCTTCTCCTCACATCTGCACACATCTGTTCAGGATTCAGAAAGTACCCTGGTTTTTGGAGGCTCACTCTCTCTGCAGATATCATGCCAGCGGGCCCACGGGTCACACTGGGCCCCAGATGGCATGGGCTGAGGTGCCCCTACTGAAAGCAGTGCCCCCCCTCCCCGCCCCCAGAAGCCTCCTTACCGGTCACAACGGGGTATGTCTGCGTGCCTGACACGTTGCTGCCCAGCTCAGGGTTGGTGGATGCAGATAGACTCGACTTGACTTCATCAAGCCCAGGGGTCAGGGCTGGGAGGGAGTACTCGTTCCCCTGGGAGAAGAGAGAAAAGCGACAGCTCTCTATTGATAGGCACATGAACATGCGGAGAAAGGGCTCAGTGTGCAGATGGGGAGGAGGAACGGGGAGCCTTCCCAGATGGGATGGAAGGAGATGGCCGGGCAGAGGGAGGGGAGCGAGGGAGGGGCAGGCTCAGCAGATGATGGAGAGTTTTGGGGGGGGGGTAGACCTGACTCCGGGTAAGCTGGAGGTGCAGCCTGTAGTTATTGGTGGTGATCCCAGCACTCTTTAAACCACTATAGCTTCTCCTGCCTAAGAAGCCCCAAGGGTGGAGTGTAGCAGTTGGGTCCCCCCTGCTGAGAGGCAAGGGGTGTTTTCAGGTCCCCCTGGAGTCTTGGGGAGGAGGGGCGGACCATGACGCGCTGATGGCGGAGGCAGGAGCTGGGGGAAGGGCCGAGTGGGGCCTCTGGCCTGGCACTGCTGGGCTAGCTGATCGGGTGCTGGCGCCCCCTTTTTAAAAAACAAACAAAGACAGCCCCACGGGCCCCTCGCTCTCTGCCTGTGCACTGGGGTATGAAATTGGGGAGGGGGAGAGTCCACATGGCTAACAGAAGGGTGGGAGGGGGCCAGTCATTGCCTCTGAAAGGGTGTCCTGCCCGAAACACTCGGGTAATTGCCTTTTTATTGCCGTCACCGCTCAGCCAGACCCCGGAGCTGGGCCGACCAGGAGCCTGCACAAAGCAGGAAAAGTTGCCCTGATTAATATTACGTTAAATTAAAACTGATTTTCTGCTCTTTCGGGTCCGTTTTTTTCCCTTCCGCTTCCTGGCCCCCCCAGAGGGCCCCCTCCCCTCCCCTCCCCTCCCTGGCTGGCCGGGATTGCCTCGTCATTTCCAATTCCTTCTCGTATTGATCTTCCTGTAGAAATCAGTTTTGTAATTAGCTGCAAATTAGGCCTTCTACTGGGGGTGAAGCTGCCCCCTGATTTATCACCAGAGTAATTCGCTGTGATCGGAGAGAAATTAAAATGAACTCAATTAGGCTTCGGATTTGCTTTATGGGCCCTGCTCCGAGTTTCAGGGGGAAAAATGACTGTGCTGGTGTTTAATAGTCTAATGAAAGTAAATAAAGGTTATTCATTGTAATACAGCCGGGGACTCGTGGAGGGTGCACCGAGCCGCCCGCCTCGGCCGGCTCCTCCTTTGTTGGTTTATGGCTCAGGGCACCTTAAAAAGACTTTTGATTTTTGTTTTATGAAGACAAACAGCTTATGGGATAAAAGGACGGGCGGAGAGAACGGCGAGCGGCTGGGAGCTGCCGGAGTCCTAGAGCGGAACTGCGCTGCGTGGAGCCTGCGGGGCCGCGCGCACGCACGTCCGAGGGCGCGCGTGCGCGTGCCCGTGCGCGCCCAGTTGACTGCTGTGCGGGGGCTGTGGGCCTGGCTTGGGCCGTAGGTTGGGAGGAATGGGAGTGTGTGCCCTGGGGGCCCCTGTGGATGTGTGGGTGCAAGCAGGTGCTGGAGGTGTGCCGAGCTGTGGTCTGGGACAAGGCACCCCTTCTGGCAGATGGGGGGGGCTGTGCTCTGAGGACTTTGAGCTGTGAGTGGGGGAGGGAGCAGGTGCCTGTGGTGGTGGGTAAACACGTGCACATGGGTAAATGCGAGGAGTTAGGAGATGTGTTTCTACGTTGTGTATTGTGTGGGTGTGTTGTGGGCTGCGTGGCGCACTGGGCTGTTCTGCATCTGGACGAAGTATCAGGGCGGCGGGGGGGGGGGGGGGGGGCCAGGGGGGGGGGGGGGTTAGGCCGGCCGCCTACCTCTGGTCACACTGGACAGCTGGACTTGGGAGCAGGAGGCAGGCACCGAGGGCTCTCCTTCTGACATCGGGCGAGAAGAGCACCCCGGCCTTGCCCCAACTTTCTGTAAGACCTCCGGGCCATTAAGGCAAGGGACATGGCAAGAGGACAAGGATGTCTCCTGGGTATTCTATGCCAGATGTGTGGAATGACAGGGCAGGAGGGACCTGTTAGACCTTACCCAAGTCCTCCATTCTACAGATCGGGAAACTGAGGCTCTGAAAGGAGACAAGACTTCCCCAAGACCTGTCACCCATCATTTCTAACTGCCATATACCATAATGGTTTTTCTTAACTCTGCCATAACGTCCTTGTGTGTGTCCACTCGGCCCACACACAGTGCACCCATATGCCGTGCATGTGACGCTGGTTACGCGCGTTCTCCAGAGGCCTTGTTCTGCCCCGTTCCTGTCCACTCCTGCAAGCAGAGAGCTCCTTCCTCACCTGTTCTGATTTGATGTGCTCTGATGCCTGGAAGACGTCGGGGTAGGAAGGACGCTCAAAGACCCGATCCAAAGCTTCCAGCTGCTGCTGGGTGAAGGTGTCAGCTCGCAAGTGCTTCCGCAAACTGTCCACGCCACTCTGGGAGTCTCCATTGGGGACTGAGCCCTCGGACACATCTGGAGGACACACAGACACTGGGGGCATCAGCGCGGGCCAGCACAGGCACGGTGGGTCAGGGGGCTTTCTACCTCCTCTGGGACCCCTCATTCCCAGCTTCTAGGCTAGAGCAGCAGACCCAGGGGCTGACCGTGCCTCAGAGATCTGGCTGGGGAAGCCAGAGCCTCTGAGTGCGGGGGCCCGGGGCTGCGGGGAGGACTGGGCAGAGGTACAGCCAGGGGTCTCTTTAGGGGATGTCTCCCCTGAACCCCTTCTGTCCCCAGGCCTGTGTCAGCCTGGGGGAGGAGCTGGGTGTCTCAGACCAGCATTACCGAGCCTGTGGAGAATTGAACTCGGCTCTGAGATGAATTTCAGTTCCACTGACTCCGAGGGTGGAAAGTCATCAAATCTCCAAGGCTGAGTGTAACATGGGGGCTGGGTGAAGTAATTAACTTCTCCACCGAGGGAGGAGGGCCCCTGAAAGTCAAGCGGAAGCATTCTGCTCGCGTTGGGCCAGGACTGAGACCAGAGCAGGAGGACAGCAGGTGGCCCATGAGCAGTGAGACACCGCCTTGGGCAGAGGCTAAAGGCAGCATCTCTGTGGGTGCTCTTGTGCCCAGCCCGTCCTCCTCAGCCTCTGTCTCCGACCCGGACTCTGACGAGGCCTCTGTCAGGGGCCAGCTCCTCAGGCCCCCGGCTCCCGCTGGTTCTCACAGAGAGCTGAGACTCACTCCGTGAAGGAAAGGCCAACGGTGGTGCCGCACTCGGGCCAATGCTGTCCGGGTCCCGCCCTACCTGGGCTTTCTGCCACCCTTCCCTCCCCATACCTGCCCCCCTGCGTCAGGTCTGTTAGAGTTTCCAGAGCACACAGTGAGCTAAGTGCCTGCTCTCTGTCTCTCTCTGAATGTCTACCCCCGGAAGCTGGGTCCTCGCCAGCCACAGCGTGGCTACTCCTTGGCTTCCTTCAGCCCAAGACCCACTGAGGGGCCCTGGGCCTGGGGCCAGCCCACGCTGTAGGCCTCAGGGTGTTCCTCTGGGACTGCTATATATATCAGTTTATAGGTGATTATACGATATGATATAATCAATATTGCATTATATACAGTAACACCGTACAGTATCGTTCAGGAGACCATAGAAAATATTACATATTGATTAACCTCAGCCTGCCGCCATCCTCTCTTCTGGCCTCCCAGATGGAGCATGGGGTCTGCTTTCCGAATGGGACCTGCTGTCTTCCCCTCCCTCCACTCTATTCTTCAGGAGGTGGGAAAGCAAAGAAAGTGTGTGTGTGTGTGTGTGTGTGTGAGAGAGAGAGAGAGAGAGAGAGACAGAGAGAGAGAGAGAAATGAAGAGCAGGATCTAGTCTGAGGTGGATAGACAGACACAGGGGCATCCTCCATGGTATTTCTATGTTCCCTGCATTCCTATGGACACAAAACTTGGTGGTTGTGTTTTTTACTGCGTAAGCCTCTGGAATGCTTTTCTGTCTTAGAGACTGTGTGTCTCTCGTATATGAGTCGGGGTGTGGCATATTTAGTTTTTCCTTTACTGTGGGTATTCTCTGTGTATATGCATTTGTACACGTCTGAACATCCAGAGAAATATGTGTCTGTGTAAGTGACAGAGCGAGAGCTGTTCTCAAAGCGTGTGTGTGTGTGTGTGCACGTGTGTGATTGCACGGGGAGCGTGAGCTCACGTGCCCCATGTTTCTTCTGTGCCTGCTTTTCTTTCAAGGATGTGCCATCCTCCTAATTCCACCCCTTGTAGCCGTTTGCCGTCCCACTGTGTCTAACCCTCCCCTGCTGGGGTCCTCCTATCTTTTAAGGAAGCCCTGCTGTCGGGCCAAGGGAGGCAGCAGTGTCTGTGGGTGTGGTTAGTGCAGTGTCACCAAACGGGTCCTGGGGAGGAAGGTGTGCATTTGTCTGGGAGCATGTGCTCATACATTATGTGCATGGGTGTGTGATATGTGGGGGAAGGCTCGTATCATGCCTCTGTGGGGATTTGTGTATAAGCCTGCGTGTGGCTTGGCTCAACCTTGTGTGTGTGTGTGTGTGTGTGTGTGTGTGTGTAGGGGCTGAACTGAAGCTTTGTCCTCAGGTCACTGGCTGGAGGAGTCTCTTTTCCTTCATTTATTCAGGGGCCCTTCAGATCTTGACAAATCTGTCACTCTAAATTTGCGAGAGATTATGGTGCTCTCTCCCCAGCCCGCAGAGAGGTGATATATGATATCTGCTGCCCCTATTGATTGCCTGATCTGGTGGCAGAGGCCGGCGAAATGAACTTGAAATGAACATCATGCCTCAACTCATTGTGCGTATAATACACTACTTAATCCCACATTTTTCAGCCGCTATGGAATTCAATTGATCAATCATGTTCCACTGATGGTACTGTTTTAGGGGTTATTGCTGCTCCCTCCGCTCACTGACCTATTTATTTATTTATTTTTTTGTATACTCAGGCCCTGGTGATAAGACAGGTTACAGAGGCAGCAATGGAAGGGGGAGGGAGGAAGGAAAGGCAAAGGGAAGCCTGTTTCGGAAGAGGTGGTGGCGGGAGGCGGGCAAAGGGAAGGAGAGGAGGAGGAAGGGCGTGGGGCTGAGGGAGAGAAAGAAGGTGCCGGAGGATCAGGGAAGCAAGGTGGTGTGATGAAAGCCTGCAGAGAACCCCAAGAGAGGCTACAGGAGGCTTGAGGAAACTCCCCAGAGGAGGAGGAAGGCAATGAGGAGGCAGGAAAGGCATTGGTAATGATGAATGGCGAAGGAGCATAAAGAAAGTTGTGGGGGTGGGGGCGCAGGGACAGGGAGAGGACAATGGCCCCACTGATGGGGACAGCAAGCTCTCGCAGGCTCTCTCTGGAGGAGGGGTGGCACCCATCCTTCAGCTGGAGAAGGATGGAAGGGATGAAGGCAAGGGGAGAGGTGGTTGGGAGAAGTCTGGGGTCAGAGGTCCAAGAAGGAGAAGTCCAGGAAAGGAGGAAAGGAAGAGGCAGAGAATGGGCAGAGGAAGAAGGGAAGATGCTCCTTATGCCAGAAGCCCGGGGAGGTGCTGGCTGGGGAGAAGGCACCTGAACAGGAAACCTGGGTGTCCAGCTAAACAAGGGCCTGGATGGGGGTGGGTTTGGAGGGTAGGGTGAAGAAGGGGAAAAAGAGAAGAGGAGCAGACACAAAAAGAGAACATGGAAGAAGAGACTAGAAGAGGAAAAGATGAAGCGGTGCTCAGCGCTGACCACTGGCAGGCACCTCTTGAGGATGATGGAGAGAGAGCGCTCCGGGTGGGACTTCCCAAGGGGTGACTCTCAGAGGTGACAGCAAGGGGAGGGATGGAACCGCACTAGGAGACCATTGCTCGGCCCAGGGATCCAAGGCTTGCTGGCAGAGCTGGGCCAAAACAGAGGAGGAGGCAGAAGCACGTCTTGATCTAGGTTTCGGAGTGAGTGGGGAAGGAAATGTATGAGTAATTAGATAGCATCCTTCTCCAAGAAGATTACTGACCCAACAGAGACAGCTCCCTTGTGCCAAGGAGCCAGGCCATGAGTTCCCTGTGGGCAGAGACCATGACTGAATGCATCTCTGTGGTTCCAGCGCTGAGCACGGACATGGGCATAGAGTAGGTGTTTGATGAGTGACTGAATGAATGACTGACCCAGACCCCTGGCTGAAGATCTCTGGACTGGCCACCTGACTGGCTTGGCACCCCAGAACACCCAGTCACCTATCAGGCAAGACTCATGCATCCCTAGCAATCAAAGGTTGTGGGAAGATCCACACCAGGTCCCTGGGTAGACTTATGCCCCTTCTTCACTCACCCCTACTGCTGGTGAGCTTCTAACAGCATCACTGTCAGCAACACCACCCTGCCCACCTATAGTGCCTTTGCTCATGGGACAGGGAACATCGTCTTCCCAGTTAAGAGCAACACTTGATCTAGGAGGTACAGAACCACCATCCAAAGAAGGCAGCGGAGGTCGCTTGAGAACTGGGACCAGAGACAGCCTCTAAGCTGGACTCCCCACACCAAGGCCTTGTCACAGACAGCAGGGGTGGGATAAAATGGGTCTATTGGCCCGTGGTGGGAGCTGGTTGCCAAGAAGTCCTTTCCTAAATGATGGGAGGGAGGAGGCCCTCGGCCTTTATCTTGATGAGATAAGCCAACCCCTTGTCAGGGTTCCCAGAAGAGGGCTGGAGTATGGTGGCCACGTGTCCGGGGCTTTGTGGAACAATTCTGATTTTAAAAATTCTCTTTCCCACTGCCAGGCCATATTTTTAGATTAAGGCTGGAAAATGTGCTTGCTGTAATTTTAGTAAGACCGCACCCCGCACCCTGCCAGAGCGAGGAAGGGACCGTGTGCTAATTAGCCTCCACGTGTGGAGGATTCAGCCCTGTTCTCCTGCTGTCCCCAGCCACCAGCCCTTAGCAGCTTACAGTAATCAGCTTATTACATGCCACTGAATCCTCCCCACAACCCTGTGAGGTCAGGACTGTGATACCTATGTGAAAGAGAGGGAAACTGAGGCAAAGAGACGTTAAGTAGCTTAGCCAAGGCTAGGTGGCTGGTTAGTGACAATCGGGATTTGCAGGTCTGCTTGACCTAGAGCCTACCCACTACATCATTTCACTGTGCTGCCTGGGTTCCAAACCCAGGGGCTCAGCTGGGGACCACTTGACTCCATCTGGGGCATGGTCTCCCTCCTAGCATCCCCACTTCTCTGCCTTGCACCCTCCCTACACTGAAGGCACAGCCTATGGCCCTGAGCTGGCTGAGCACAGACTGTTTGAAAATGACTAGGAGACACTTGGTCCAAATTTCCCATTTTACAGTAAGAAAAACTAGAAGGGGTGAGCAGTGAGCGGAGGGGGGTGGGGGTGGGGGAGTGACCAGTCCTGGGTCACACAACTAGGTGGTAGGGCTCTCAGGACTGGAGCCCATTCCGGGTGTTTTGTCCACTACAGCAAAAGCACTCTCAAGGAGAGGGAGCTACTACAAGTCCTTTTTGGAATAAGGCAGGATATAAATTAATTAATTAAACAAACTGCTGAGCTAAAACTTTGATGAATATTTTTCTCTCAGGGGAACAAAGGCTCATATTGTCTTCTCCTCTGACTGCTTCCTATTTGCTGAGCAGTTAACAGAAAGCTTTCACAGACCTTAGGTTATCTGGGCTTCCTAACCACTCTCCAAGGTAGGTAGGGATGATGATCCCCTTTCTACAGGTGAGGAAATGGCTCAGAGTAAACAAAGTGTAGATTAAATAAGGGTAGGTGGCTAGCTCAAGGGCATGTCCAGCAGGGAGCCTGGCACCAGGAAGGTGCTCCGTGGACAGCTGAGGACAGAAGGGCAATGGGCTGCAGGAGCTGCCTGCCCAGCCAACGCTCAGAGTGTGGGCTCCAGCTGCTGTGCCCAGTCTCCATGGGGACAAGGACAACTGCAAGACCAAAGATCATCTTGACTAGAAGTAGAGCCACTGACATGGTTAACAAAGGTTACCTTCGGATCGTGAGCAAATTATTTTCTTCTCATCTAAGTTTTCCCGTATTGTCCAGGCTTTGTACATTAAGCATGTACCACTTCTAGAATTGTTAATAAAAATGTCTTTTACTCCTCAGCAAAAGGATCTGATCTCCTCACTCACTTAGCCTTGTCACTCCCCATCTATTCTGGGCGTCCTGGGAGCAGAGCCCTACCTTCTACCTTTCTGATTCCAGGCCAGACCAATCATGAATAGTGTTGTCCAGTGAGAGCTCAGCAGCTTGGGCAGGAGGGAAGCCACTGAATAGCAGGTCTGAGGGATGAGGGCTAGTCACAGAAGTGTTCTGTCCTCCTTGTGGGATGACTTTCTACCTGAATTCTCAAAGTAGTCACTGCGAGGGACAAGACAAATTCTTGTGCACTGACCAAAAGGTAGGTGGGGTGATGATTAGAGACAGAATGAAATAATGCCATTTCCTTGGTCAGAAAGCACCCAAGGCTCATCAAAGTCCATAAAATCAAGGTGGGATGAACAAGGGCTATCCCCCAAGTCCCAAGAAGTAGGAATTAGGCATTTGAGAGGAATCCTTTTAAAGTACAGGAAAGAACTATGCTAACTTCAATTTTCTAAGCCCCAGTACACATATCTACCTATGGGGAAACTGACAACATTAGAGCTTTTAAATACATTCATTGAATCCACTCAACTTTACGAGGTACTTCTCATTTTTCAGATGAGAGGCAAAATTATTTGTTCAACATCATCCAACTACTAAGCAGCAAAGCCTGGATTTGAACTCAGGATGTCTGACCCTAAAGCCTTCTCCACTCTACCAAATTTGCCTTTAGTGTCAAAGATCATTACCATCATCATCATCATCATCATTTATGGACACTATGTACTAGGCAGGCTTGAGGTGCTTTAGTTCAATTTTACAAATGAGGGAACAAGCTGAGGGAGAGTAAAAATAAATGTTCAGGATCGCACAGCAGAGGGGAAGCAGTCTGGGGGAAAGTTAGTCTTACTTCATCCGGAGACAGAAAATGACCCAAAAGAGCGATAGAGGGAGAAGAGAGAAAAGCTCGGAGGACGTCGGAACAGCGCTCGCCGACTTCAGCCCCAGGCGGCCGGCCGCTGGAGGGGCAGGGGCTGGCTGCGGTTGGGGTGGGGGCTCCGGCTAACGTGGGCTCCATGCCGTCCGCCTCCGCCTCCTCTGACACTACCTTCCCCCTCTGCGGGGTTCACCCCCAGCTGCCAGTTGTTGCAGTTTCAAACTCAATTGTTCTCCTCGGTACTGAGGCAAATGGAGTCATTAATTACCTTCTATCGGCTGGGCTGAGTTCAGAACGCGATCAATATCCCCGCTTGTCATTCAGGGCAGCCCGCCGGTGCGGCCCGGCCCCTCCCCCACGCGCCGCCCGCCCTCCCCTCGGGGCCAGCCGGCCGCCGGGCTTACCCATCGGGAAGGAGTAGGGATTGGAGCCATGGGGAGGGGACAGGGCCGGGGGGGGGGGGGGGGGGGGAGTGAGGACAGAGTGGGAGGAAAGGGGATGGGAGGGAGGAAGGGAGGAAGGAAGGAGGAGGGGAAGCTTGGGGGAAAGGAGAGAGAGACAGGAAAAGGAAGAGAGGAGAGGCCTGCTGCCCTGTGCTGGGAAGGGCTGCAGGAGCCAGGCTGGAGAGTGTGCTGGTGGGAACCCAGTCTGTCCAAGGAGATGGCATGACATTCCCCGTCGCCTCCCATCCTTAAACCGGACAACCTTCGAGTCTGCCGTGGCCAAGCCAAGCTCAAGAGGAGGGCATAAAGCAGCCCTTGGAAACATGGCCCAAAGTGTAGGCTCTGAGCAAGACTAGGTTCTGCCTGGCCTTCTAGCCTTCACAGACCACCTGCTCTCCTTGACCAAGCTCAGCTTCTAAACACTCCGTGAGTTCATGGTAGGGGGAAGAGTGGGGGTGGTGCCTGGCCTGCCTGACCTCAGTCTTGCTGTGCCCATTTACACACCCATGTGCCTCTAGGGACACTATACCGCGTTAGTGATCTAGTAACGTAACACTGGACTAGGAGTGACATCTGAGTTGAAATCCTGGTTTTGTGGCTCACGTGCTACATGGCCTTGGCCAAGTCCCATGAGCTTTTCTGGATTGAGTTTCCTCAAAGTTACACCAGGGGGTGGCTAGTTCCTCCCTCAGCAGTATTAATTTCTTCTTTCTCTGTGTGCCAGTAGCCATCTATCCAAACCTCTATTGTAGAAATAATAATAATAACTGAAATCGATCCAGTTCCTATTACAGTAGCAGACACTCTGTGGAACATATAGACACTGACTTAATCCTTACAGTCACAGCAACTAACATTAAGTGCTTACTATATATTAGGTACTCATTTAAGAATTGTACATATATTAACTCATTTAATTTTTACCAGAACTTAAGCAGGAAGCTTCTATTATTATCCCCATTTTGTAGGTGAAGAAATGGATGTGCAGAGGTTCCAGAACTTTCCTAAGTTTACACAGCTAACAAGTGATGCAAGAGGCAGAAGCAAACACAGGCAATTTGCCTGTGGCAGCTTGAGTTTGTAACCTGGAGAAACCAAGGAGTGGAAAGGTTAAGTAACTTATCCCAAATTACCTACTATAGCCAGTAAGTGGCAGAGCCAAATTTAGAATCTGTATGTATCATAGGTTTTTTTAATATATATATATATTTTTTTTTTATCATAGTTGTTTTTTTAATGTTTGTTTTCTCCACTAAACTGTGACTATTTTTGAAGGCAGGGACCCATCTTTTTCATCTTTGTAAACCTAGCATAGGGCCCGAGGTGATAAAAAAAAAAAAAAATGTTGGCTGATTCATTTAACAGAATTCCAGAAGCAAAGGTTGATAAATTCTTAACTTGCTTTGCTCAACAGTTTATCTTTTAGAAGAAAAAAGAAGCAACAAAGTAAATTGCTGCTCTGGATTCAGTGTCATTGCATTTTACAGCTGCAAATTGTCACGGAGATCACTTAATCGGATTCCCTCTCAGAGACAAAAAGAAAAAAAGGCTCAGAAAGGCTGAGTAATTTTCCCATGTCACACAGCTGGTCATCTTTAAGATGGGAAATGAGGTTCTCAATGCCCAATGCCCTTTTCACTATTCCAAGCTGCTTAATTCTGACCGAGAAACAAAAACCGATGAAAGGGAAGTGATGGCGATCTGGGGAGAAAGCAAGCATGTCTAGAGTTGACAGTAGCCAAGGAAGGAGGCATTGGACAGAATCCAACTTAAGGAAAGCAAACTGCTACATGGGGAGGGAAAGAACAGTCGTGTGATTGCAAGAGATTCTACAAGGGAGTATAATTCTGTAAGGACAGGGTGCTCTAAAAATGAAATTCCACCTCTACAAGCTCAAATAATCAACCTGACAAAGGAAAAGGACTGGAGTGGGGGAGGGGTTGAAAGAGAAGGACATTTAAGGAAAATCATTGTTGTTGCACACGGATAAGCTTTAAAATATGATGAGCCTAGATTTTAAAAGGACATGTACACCGAACAGTGGAAGATTATGCAGCCATTAAAAAATCATGTTTTCAAAGAATATTTAATGATATGTGAAAATGGTCCTATATAATGTTAAGTGAAAATAGCAAGACACAAGCTGTATGTACAGTATCATTCCAATTTTGATAAAAAAATTATATATGCACAGAAGGAAAAAAAAGACTGTAAAGAATATACCAAATTCTAACAGTGGTTATCTCTTAGTGATGAGATTATGGGTGATTTTTTAAAAAATTTACTGTATCTTCCAAATATCTTCCAATGAGCATGTATGACACTTATTATCAGACAAAAGTTATTTTTTCCTCTCTTAAAAAGGACACACAACAGATGGAAGGAGAGGACCATAACCAAGGATAGATATGAGAGTAGCATGAACCTATCAGGAAGACAAAAGCTCAGAACAAGCTGAGACAACAGAAAAGGGCCTTTGTAGCTATGTTTGAAGAAAGAACAAAAAGGAAGGCAGGTTTAGGTTCAGTACTTGGGAAGGGGAGTAAGACTGAGAAAAAAAGGGAGAGAAGGCAGAACCTCTCAACCCTCTCTCCCTCGGCTTGCCTTCGTCTTCTCCATCAAAGAAAAGAATCTTCAAAATGGGACCATCAGGAGTTGCCCAGGTCAGGAGGGGGCCAGGCAGGTAACTCATATCTATTCCAATTTACTTAACTTGCCCCGGCCCAGATAATTCATCTACCAGGACCCTGGAGGAGAAAGTAGATAGGATCCTAAATTTTTTGTTGATAATCCTTGAGAAGTCACAATAAAAGGGTGAGGCAATGAGTGACAAAGCCCAATGCCATCTTCCCTGCAAAAGGGGGATTATGCAAATAATGCTCTAATAAATCTAATGCTAGGGTCAGGAAATCTTTTAGAAGAAATTGTTATACAGTTAATTTGTGGGCCCCAGGTAAGAACATGTTGATATAAATTGGGGCACATGAATTAGCTATCAATGCTCGGATCCAACGCTAACCCCACCAAAACCTCCTTAATTGCCCTGGTTGGAAGCAACTGCGCACTCTCTCTTTTTAAAACATTTATCAGAGCACTTTATACCTTGATCATAGCATCTATCACATTCTGCTAGTATAATGATGTGTACATTTATCTCCCTACTAGATTAGAAGCTTCTTGCAGTCAAGAACTGTATTCTATTTACTTTTGTGAATCAGTCCCTCCATGTTTTATATATAGCAGGCACTCAATCTGCTCATCAACATAAGTTGCATTTTTTATTGATTAAGGAAATGCTGTGGATGTTAACATTTCACAAACAACCCCCTTCCTAATTTTATGGACGAGATGGAGAAAAGTGAAATGGCTGATGGCTGCTGGGCTCAGTAGTACCCAAAGCATTTGTTTACTGCAACCAGGAGGGAGGTTTCCACTGGTGGGCACTCTCTCCTTTATTGTAAAGGCAAATAATTCCTTTTTTTAAGATTGTGTTTACTTATTTGAGAGAGAGAGAGCACAGAGGGAGATGGGGAGGGAGAAGCAGACTCCCCGCTAAAGAGAGAGACCGTTGTGGATGGAGCTCAACCCCAGGACCCTGAGATCATGACCTGAGCCGAAGGCAGACGCTTAACTGACTGAGCCACCCAGGCGCCCCAAGGCAAATTCTTGTAAAAAACCCTACTGGGATGATGCTACAGAAAACATCCTTATGATCTTAATCAGGTGGAATTAAGAGCCCAAACCAACAAGATGAAATTCAACAGGGATAAATGGAATGCCCTATGTTTAGGTTAAAAAAAAAATCAATTATACAAGTGCACAATGGGGTAGACCTGGCTTGATAGCAATTGATGTGAAAAAGATCTCGAGGTTTTCGTTGACCACGAACTCAATATGATCTTGAGTTTGACAGAGCTGATAAAAAAAATCGAATGTAATCTTAGGCTACATTATGGATGCAGAATCTCCAGATGGAGACTGGCAATGGGTCTACTGTTCTTGGCATTGGCTAGACTGTCTCTAGAGTTCAGTGTGCATGTAGGAGAGACTTTAACTGTCAAGGATGAATTCAGAGATGGATAACCAGTATGGTGGGAAACCTTCCTCCAGTGCAGGAACCACATCGTGTGAGAAACTAAAATCCACCGGGGGCCATGCGGGATGAATGGAAAGAAGGGAGGAAGGGACGGAGAGAAGAGAGGGCGTCAAAGGGAGATCTTCACCATCACTTTAAGTGGTGAATATTGTTGTCTCTATTTTAAAGATGAGGAACCTGAGATTCAGAGAGATCATGTGAATAGCCAAAGGTCCCACAGCCAGTAAGGAGTGCAGATGGACCCCACATCCAGACGTTTGGATTCCAAGGTTTTTCCCTCAACACTACCCTGACTCAGTACAAGGCAGTGCTTCCAACAGTGACAACTGTCCATGTATGTCCTATGTCCTGTCAGGCAGCACTGCAGGAAGGGAGAGTTCTATGTGAGTGGCAGATAAGCCCAGATGACCTTTAAGAATCGGAGACTTGGCCTTGTCACCACCCTTAGCCCAGCCACTGGTCTCCTTCCACATGGGAGGGGGCTCTCGAGACAGTCTCTCTGCATCCTAGCTACTCCGGGGCTCAAGTCCCATCTCCTCCTCGCTCTTCTAGCCACTTCCCTGGATTCCTATTGAATGCTCAGCCACGTGGTTCAGCATTTAATTAATAGCTTATTTTCTGATGTGTGATAGTCTTGTCTCCCCCAGTAGATTATAAATGCCTGGAGACCCACGTCCTAGTTATTTGTTCCTCTTGTACATCCCAACACATTGGGCACTTGGGCCCACACTGATAGAAAGCTCTCCAAAGATATAAGTGTAGGTTTTCTCAATATTCCACTATTTAGACACCAAAGCAAAACCACAGACTCTCAGCACTCTGAAATGGTTTATAGGAAATCTGCCCGAGGACAGAGGCATGACGTGAATGATCATTTAGGGCCCTCATACTTCCTCACCAAACATTAGAAGAGAGACCTAGAACTCCAGAGAATTATACCAGGACAGTTACTTTCTGCATTCTGAAAAAGTTCGTCCCCCCTCCTCCCCAAGCCCCCCAGTTACCTGTAGCAAAGAAGGGTGTGAGTACCCACGGCCAACACACAGCCCGAGTGAGTGCATGTGACCCATCTATGAAGTAGGAGTGGGTTGAGCAGGTAGAGATGAAGCTGGAGGGAAGGGAAGACCAGAGGCAATGATGGGAGGGGAGCAAACAGGTAGTGGAGAGAGAATCGAACTGCACAGAGAAATGGGAGGAGTGAGCCCTGGGTGGGTGTGGGTGAATTCCCCAGAGTGATCAACTTTCCTGCTTGAGAGCAGGCGCCGTGCCTTCCTGCTGGCCGCCTGGCAGAGGCTAGGGCTCCAGGCTCCCCGGTGGGGCCACCGACCACCGACCACCGGTGGGGAAGAAGGAGCATCTGTCTGTGCGGGACGGAGACTTCCTTCCAACCTATGTGGGCTCTCAGGGAGGGGCTGGGGCCTGCTGCCTGGTGCTGGGTTCCAGCTGGGGCCAGGACCAGTTAGAAACCTCTCTGGAGCCAGGAGGGAAGGGGGCTTTGTTAGCTCAAAGGACACAAGCAAGGCGAAAAATTACAAACCAGGCCGCCCTAAGTATGCTTGTTTAGAGAAACTGCTTGCATTTATGAAGTCTTTGGTGCGGAAAGCAGGGTTGCAAATGACTGCATCAGAGCGACAGTAAAGGCCATTAATTTCCTGTTATGTTTTCCTGTGTTGGGGGCTTTATTAATTTAATTTTACACTGTCGAACAACAGCGAGAGCTGACACTGCCACGCCGCCGCCGCCGAGGCTGGGTTTTCTTTTTGTGTGTGGAGCAAGGCTTTGCCTGACATGCAAATCAACGCTATTACCGGAACCAATAAAGATGTGTGGCGGGAAGAGGGGAGGGATGAGGAGAGGGAGGGAGGGGAGGAGGGGGGGAAAGGAGAGAGAAAGGAGAGAGAAAGGGCGAAAGCCATCCTTGGCCAGTTTCTGTCTCCCTCCATGCCTGGCATCTCCTGGCTTCCAGAGCATCCTCCACAATCAGCAACTTCTGCCCATCCTTCACTTTCCCTTCGACTCGTCTTCCCTCGACTGTCCGGCTTCAGATGATTCTACCTCTGCTGTCCTCCTCTGTCCCAGCTCCTGGCGGAACTTGAACAGGGACACTAAGTTCCCCGGGAGAGGAGGGAGACAGACTTCCCCTCCCCACATCCCATCCCCAGCTGAGGCATGTCACCAGAGCACAGGGGCAAGGGGCACACCAACCCCACACTCCCCTTTCCTCCAAAGTCAAGGATTCTGGCCCATTTACATATTAGTGTATGCACACGTGAACCCCTAGAAGGGCAGATATCCCACCTTGCTTATAAGGCCCTCTGAGAGCGCCCATATCCTTAACCTTGTCAACCATTCATTTCCTTTGAATTCCCAGAAAAAAAAAAATACTGTCTCTGTTTCTCCTTAAGAGACTCCAGCAGCTGTCTTCAGTAGCTACAGGGTATCCAGTTGGCCTAGACCATGATACCAGAGAAAAGGAATCCCAGAGTCAGAAAAAAGGCACCTTCCTGGGAGGCCACATTCTGGTCCCTTTTACTACTTAGGCCTCCCAACGACCACCCCAGGACCGTCCGCACTGCCCCTCACGCAGAGCGGCTTCCACAGGCTGGCTGCCCCAGGGCTCCTTGCTGCCCTCTGTCTGGCTTGCCACGCCACCAATCTGCCCAGGGGGGAGGCACACTGCCCATGTGTCTGGGTTGGCCACACCACCAAAGGAGAAGAAGATGGGGGGCTGAGCAGGCGAGAGGGAAGGAAAGTGAAGCTCCTGGAGTCACTCCTACCAAACACACCGTCTGCACCCCTCCATCCAGACTTTGCAGTTGGCCGGGGGCCTAGGGAGATCTGTGTGAGCCCGTGGAAGAGAGAGAGAGAGAGAGAGAGAGAGAGTTCATGCATCCCTCCCTCTGTCACTGGCTTGCTTGAGCTCCTGCCCGTACTTTCTGCTTCAGGAGCTCTTTGCCAGGCTCTGAGAGGCTGTTGGATGGAATCCAGCTCTCCCTAGGAGGAAAGCATAAACTTCATAAACTGCATTTACTTTAATGCAGGTTCCTGGGGCTGCTTTCCTCGGGCTTTTCCTCCCTCCTCTGTCTGCTCTGTCCTGGTCACATTTTGTCCCTGGCCCTGTGTGCACCCAGACCTCATGTGTGCGCACATGCGTGCATGCGTGTGTGTGTGTGTGTGTGTGTGTGCGCGCGTGAGATGAAGGCTCAGGCAGGAGGAGAATGGGCAAGGTGTACAAGCCTTGTGTAAAGGAGCATTGCTTGGCCTGGCCCTGGAGGGGGCCTGTGAGATGCCTGCATACTGTCTCCGGTGGGACAGAGCACAGAGGGTGCTTTGAGACGGGGGCAGGCGGGCACTTCAGGGAGGGGGGATACTGACATTTGCTGGGGACAGCCAAATTAGGAGCCACCTGGAGGCTGGGCCCGGGGCTCCAAGGAAGGGAGGGAGAGAAGGCGAGGCCTTGGTGCAGGTTGAGGTTTGTGAGGCCTCCCTGTCTGGTGTTGTCAAGGTCAGCAGGTTCAGGTTCACCGAAGGGTCAGGATGGTTTGAATTACTGGCTCTGCTGCAACTCGGCTTGGAGGCTCGTGATCCGTCTCCCAGCCCCAGAGTCAGGCCCAGCCCTCCCCCCAGCCTCCTTGCCTTTGCACCCCCACCCAGGGCAGAATGGGGAGGGTCCCGGAGAGCCCCGGCGGCCACCGAGGCCCCGAGGAAGGCAGGCAGGGAAGCCCTGAGCTCAGGGCTCCTTCGTGGGCAGCCGGCAAGATCAGAGAGGCTGCTCAGACCCACTCCTCTGGCAGGCAGCAATCTGGCCTACCTGTCATCCAAACCCTTTTTCTGAAGTGTCCCCCATGCCCCTGCCCTTCCCAGCTGCCCCTTGGCCTGAGGAGGAGGCAGCGCCTGGAGAGGGGAGCCCAGAAGCAGCAGGGCCTGGCTCCTCCCTCCTGCATCCATAGCCTGCACTTGGGGGAGAAGGGCAGAGCTGAGGCAGCGGATTTCTCGCTTGGTGCCCTTGCCGGTGGAGGAAGGAGAACGATGCCTACCTGCAGGGCTAGAAGGGGGTCGCCATGTGGAAGACTAGGAGGTGAAGACAGATTCTGACAAAATGGGTGTGCATGCACGTGCACAGGAGTGCACGGATGCAGGGGGTGGGGGGAGGACCTGAGGCCTTTGCTGGGAAAGTTGGGATACTGTGCTGTACCCACCCTAGTTTCCAGGGGTGGAGGGACACAGGCAGGCAGCCCCTCCACGGCAGACCTGTACATTCTCTCCTGGGGGCAGGGGTCAACCTGTCTATTCTGGCACCTTATGAAGAAAGTCTCTTTTGTGCTAAATCTCAACATACTTCCTCAAACAACCAAATACAACTCTTTCTCCACAACAGCATGGACTGGCCGGGAAGCCACTGGTTAGTGGTCTGGCTGCCAGTCTCCGGTGTAAACACAGGGATTTATGTACAAATTCAGGCCCCTATGTCAACTACACAGGCTAAACCCTGGTACTTCCAGAAAAAAGTAAGCCCACATGCGCACAGATGCCAAATAAAATATCGACATAACCTACCCCCACCTCTGTATAACGATATGGTCAGTGTTCAACAGGCTCATGGCCAAGAGTACCCAGAAAATGTGGCTAAAATACGTGATCCATCTAAGATAGAGAATCTCCCCCCTCTCGTTCGAATGGTCTAATTTCCCAGGTTACTGGGAAGATAGAATCATAACAATGAATGTGTGTTCATAAGTGGATTTTTTTTTTTTTTCTTTTTTGGTATCTTAGTGAGTGCTGACCTTTAAACCTTAACTCTTTCTTGGACTGGAGTGGACATTAGCCAGGTTTTGATGATTTGTTGGAAAATGAACATAAGTTGAGCTTTGTTGATACAGTTAAACTCAGGCACTTGTCCAGACAGATGACTACCTTCATGTAGATTTGGTTTCTGGACTTTCATAGAACCTGCCTCATGTGACCTGGGCTGGGTGGTATCGGGCATGTGAAATCATATCATTCCAGCCATAATCCACAGAGTACCTCTCCTTAAAGAAACTCGAACTCCGTTCAGCTTCCCTCTGCCAATATAATGTTTTCTTACAGTGCCCGGCCAGGGCCTAGAGGAGAGCGAAAGCCAAAAGAGGTTCTATGGTTTCCTGCCCACGATGGAAGCTCATGCCAGGGTTCTGAGAGCACCCCACCCTGGGCTCCACGCTCCTGGGGCGGTAGGGGGTGGTATCCTTTGCGAAGGGAAGCAGCTGGCTGGGCACGTAGGTGTGGAGGAAGGAGGAGGTACACAGACATAACTGTGCCCACGCTCTGGGTTTCGGTTAAGGACTCTGCAACATGGTGCAGCCTCGAGGTGTCTTCTGGACACTCCTTGGCACCCCTCCCGGCTCCTTCGGGCTGAATCCTGTCCCACTACCATGGTGTATACTCTGCCAAACTTCCCAAAGCTCTTCCCATGCAAGCCGCCCTCTGCATCTGGACCAAAAGGCCACAGACAACGGCGCAGTGGGCCCGAGGGAGCCAGGCTCTGGCTCCTGCCTCTGCCTCTCAAGCCCTCCGCCTGCGCCAGCCTCCCAAGGAGCGCTCACCTGCGGCCTTCCCGCTTCCCCCATCAGCCTCTTCCAGGACGGCGGGCGCGCCGAAGTCCTAGGGCCTGGCTGCGGCGGAGGGGTTGGGGGGAGCCTCTCTTTTTTGGGGGGGGGTGTCCTCCTTGTCTGCCTTTTCTGACACCAGCACTCCTCCCGCTGCCCCTCCAGGAAGAGAGTGGGGAAGAGAGGCCGGTGACCAGGGCTCGCCTGGCTTACATTAATGAGATACACCAGGTGTAATCCGGCCACGGAGGCGGCCTACAAGAGGAGGCGAGCGCGGGCGGCCAGGAGCAGGGCTGCTCAGGTAATTGGTTTATCTCTCTGGAAGCAGGGGGAGCAATCTCAGCACAGACAGACTAGCAGTAAAGTCTCTTCCTTAAGGCTATTTCCTTTGTCTTTTCAATTGCTTGCACATCCATGTGAGAGAGGGAGAGAGTGTTAAAGAGAGAGGGAGAGGGAGAAATGTTAATTTGTGAATTAATGGCTTTTCTCAGCGGAATTGTAAATTCAAATGTCACCTCACACGGTGACACCACGGCTGGTCTGCTGAAGAAGCAATGATAAGATCCCCCACCTCCCTCGGTGCCCCTCCCTCCCCAAAGATAGCTGTGGAGTGGAACATGCTACTTTTAATTTGCAATAACAACACAACAGAGGTATGCAGTAATGACTGCCTTCCTCCACCCTCCTCCTGGCTTCCTTCCCCCCAGTCCAGTTGGCTCCCCATTTCCTCCCTCCCCACCCCTTTGCTCTTCTGAAACAACACCTCACCTCACCCCGGCTGCCCCCCACCCCAGCCCAGCCAGGGCCCTATCACATGGGGGTGGGGTGTGCCTTCGAAATTGACGATGCTGCAACCCTCTCTTCTCCTTCAATAATCAGGGAATTAATGACCCTGAAGTTAAAGTGAGGCTGATACCGAGGCCCTGCCCAGCGTTGGGAAAAAGCCTTCATTGTTTTCAAGCAGGAGGCGGGCAGCAGTGAGGGAGATTCATGGATGGAGACTGAATATGCAATTTTCTTTCACCTTGCCAAGAGCTGCCCCTGGGCTGTGCCTGGCCTAAATTTTTCCTTTTACCATCTCTGCCTTATCCGGCCCTCCCACCTCCCTTCCATTCTTTCCAGAAAATTACCTTCAAAATTGATTTCCACTTTTACAAACAAATATAATGGGAACACAGGAAAAAACTTGGGCCATGATGAATTAGGGCTGTCAGGTGCTTCCAGGTCTCCTTTGCTTTTGTTTTACTACCCGATCTGTTCTTTGTTTTTCCAAGGGCTGGAAAAAGTGCCCCCCATCCACTGAGTGCCTGACCCTCCAGGCCACTGGGGCCTCAGCCCCCAAACCCAGCAGTGGCCCGTGGCAGAAGTGATCCAGGCCCTGAGACTCTGTTAGCCTCTTGGTTTCCCAGTGGAAGCCTGACCCACCTCCTCATTTCCGCTCCCTGGCTCTTAGGAGTCCACTCTCCGAATTGTCTCTAACCGCCACCGCCCCAGCTCTTTCCCCTGACCCCCACACCATATTCCCTCTGGCCCCCATACCTCTTAAAGTCCAGACCAGATGCAAACCTCCACCTCCTCTAATGTGGGCAGGATCAGTGTATACCTCGACTAGAGCAAATAAGAGACAGACAGACACTGAGAGATCCCGAAAGACAGGCAGGTAGAAGACTGGGGACAAGACCCTGAGATTGGGAGACCAGGCTCCTCCTCAAAGGGCTTCGAGGTTTCTGAGCCACAACTCCCACATAGCCTTAGGGTGTAAGGGCTCCCAGCCTCCATCTCCCCAGCCTTGGGCCCCAGGTAAACCTGGAGGCAGGCTCAGGACAGCCCATGTATTTGCCTACAGAATGCAAGGTGATGCCTACTGGGCCCTTTGGGCAAAACTCTATATGCACACCCGTGTCTCAGGACCGTGGAGCCTTAACATCCTCCGGCCTGGCCTACAGCTCTCCCCTCTCACTAGTATTGGTGGACACGCACCTGCTCACATCTGGTCGTCTATTCAAGTATATACACTACCCAGAAGACTGCATGCCTGCCCAGTATATGGCATTCCATGCCCCTTTTCACCCAAAGATCTCAGAATGGTAGAAAACACACATACCTACATTTGCTTAAACCACATAAAAAATTACATGGTGTCCATAAAACAACAAACACACATTTCCCTAGATAAATAAATAAACTTACATGTGAGAGCAGAAATGCACAGCAATGGGTAGAGGGAGGGATGCCTCCATGTTAGAAAAGAAGGGGTCCTAGATTTAATTACGTACATCTAAAATGCCTTTGGATGCTAAGAGATGACACGTGGCCCACCCAGATAACCATAGAGCAAATGACCACACAGAGATGGACAAAGGTCCTCCCAATCACACATGGGTGGCTGACATCTTTCCCCCACTCCCTGGTCCCATCCCGGTGAGCTTGTCCCAGCATCAGCTTCCCGCACCAAGATTAGGGAGCCTGGGCCCAAATAAGTTTCCTTCTAACATGACTTCACTTCCCCCCCAAACATAAACCTGCCGATTAGGTCCTCCCCCGCAGACCCACGATGACCCGTCTTCCAAGATGGAGCTGGCTCAAGGCAATATCCGTGCTTTTGTGTAGCCCTCTCCACAGTCCCCCTGAAGTGAGTGCTGATGCTGTCTCCATTTTAGAGAGAAAACTGAGCTGATGAAGGGTAAGTGATTTGCCCGAGCCACCAGGATTCAAACCTGGGTGTGCCTCACTCCAGGGCCCACACCCTTCCCCACTGAGCCACACTGCCCGTCCACGCCACTCCAGGGACTGCCTGCTGGCCTCCACCCGGCCTCCTCCTCCTCCTTCTTGCTGGGTGGGGGTCCTGCAGCCTCCCCTTGCCCAAAGCCAGGGCTCCTGGACCGGGCGGGTGCTGCT
The DNA here is from genome assembly GCF_011800145.1 of Mirounga leonina. NCBI lineage: Eukaryota > Metazoa > Chordata > Mammalia > Carnivora > Phocidae > Mirounga > Mirounga leonina. The sequence goes on along the minus strand of NW_023270265.1, from coordinate 26,597,648 downwards.
CATTGCCACGGCCAAATCCCCTCATTTGCTCCATGTCCAACCTGAGGAACACACTCGGGGACGTCGAGGAGGGAAACTAACTCAGGAAATAAGCCTCTTTTTCCGGTTACGGCTTCATCCGAAGCAGAAGGGAGCTATTAAAGGCAGCGACAGGGCTGAGCCGCTTCCCTGCAACCCGCCCTGTCTGCAAATGCACCCCTGCACGGGTTTGGCACCTCTCAACTGCACAATTCATTGTGCACCGAATTAATGGAATGCAAAACCACGGCCCCCTGCAATCCCACACGGCAAAGGATGATACCAACACACCTCCCCTCACCCAGATCAACAGACTCACACCATATGACTTCATTTGGATTTTTGGACAAGTTACGTAATTGCTCTATGCTTCAGCAACACGCATGGACAGCAACGCTTTGGGCTATGGCCGAAAGCACCTGGGTGAAGGCAAAGGACTCTGGTTTTCCAGCCTGAAAAAAGACAACAGCCTCTGTCTTCCAGCCACATAAACCAGGGCACGCAGCGTTCAGGGAAGCAGTGTCCCTTCAAGGGACCCTGACATACTCACCCAAAATTGTAGCCAAAAAGAGGTAAGGATCTTAGCAGGGTACTAACTGGGGAGCTACCTTCTCAGACTGACGGACAGCCTGTCTTCTGGATGCTTCATGACATAGCTTCCTCATCTGTCCCTGGTTCCTGCCTCATTCTGGGAGCTTCTGGACCCAGGTGGGTGGGCAGTGTTAAGGCGTCTTGACTAGCACATTTCTCAAAGGAAAGTCTGCGGATTCTTCCATACTTCCGACGGCCAGGGCGTGAGGAGGCGTCTCGGGCAGGCTCACAGTCACTGTCAGTTCCCTTTTTCCCCAGAGTCACAGCTGATCGGCCCTTTACTAATATCCCCACAGATATGATTGCTGCAGATACTAATAACGCTTGTCCATATTCCGAGCACCAATGCCAGTAATGCTCTGGGTATTAGCACTGTGAACGCCAGCAGCTACTGCTGAGATTGTCTCCAATAATGGCAGCACACGCTGCAGTGATTGTCCTCGCTAATGCCCACCACCGTGACATTGTTAGAGCTGAAGAATAGGCCGAACTGTACCCAGAGGCAGGAGCGGGAGCGGCTTCCTTGAGGACAGGGAGGCTCACAGCTTGCCCCCGGGGCATGGCACTTCTAGAGAGATGCCCCAGTGCGTGGGGCCAAAGGGGGGCCAGCCTGGCAGGGGCGGCGGGGTCCTCCTGGAGGGAGATGTGCCCCTCCGCCCCTGGAGGTCTAGTCCCTTGACATGTACCCCCGTTCCCATCCCAGCGCCCCTCAGCGCCCCAAGTCACTCGTAGCCTGCGGTGCTGGCCCAGTATCTGAAGGACACACCTGGGTGTGTGGAGCCCACGCCTGGGGCTGCCTCCTGCAAAGGCCTGCCAGGTGTTGTGCTAGCTTGGCCCGACTGCAGACTTGGGCTACATCATCTTGACACATAATTATCTCTCCTATTCTTAATCATCCGAGCTGCTCCCGAATGCAAACTGGGCCTGGCTGCTTGGAGGCACCCAGGATGGGGGAGGGGAGCAGGGCTGTGAAAGGTCCGCCTTTGCTCTCTCTTTTCCTCTCCCTTCCACCTGGATCAGACAGGTCAAGTGTGTGTGGCGGCCCGGGGTGTGATGGGGGGCAGGTCGGGGAGAACTGGCTTCGCTCACAGGTGCTGGCCTCCACCAGGGAAAGGCTAGCTCCCTCTGGGCTGCGATTGGTCAGGGAAAGCCAGAGTCAAGGCAAGAGAACCATCCCCCCCAAAAGAAGTAGGGCCTCGGGTCCTCCTTGTCCCCTGGCTAGGCCCAGGAGGTAAGTGTTTAAGCAGTAAGAGGAAACTGAGAGCCCCCATGACCCCTCACCTAGAAGATGCCAATTGCTTCCTGAGATGTCCCCTGCCATCATGGTCAGCCTGCTGGAGGATGGTCTTCCCAAACCCAGCCCTGCTCTTCTCCCTTCCTGCTCAGACACTTTCAGTGGCTACTCCTGCCTGCAGAAAAAAGTCCAGACTCCTTATACGCTCCGGTCTTGGCCTGATCTCCTGTGGCCCTAACCCATGTACTTCCCCTTCCCTTCCGGCCCTTCCCTCTTGCCCCTTCAGCCCTGCCAGAGCACGCCTGCGTCTTCCCCACCATAGCACCCTCTGGTCACAAGGCTCAGTCTACCAGGTAGAATTTCACACTGCCATTGTCCTTGAACATGCCCCTGACCCATCCTTCAGGCCCCTCCTCGAAATGCAGCCCTTTCTGCCAGGCTACTCCCTCCTGACTCTGAGTTCCCGTGGCCTGCAGCCCAGACCTCCATCACAACACAGCTATCTGATGGGCCTTTCTGCTCTCTGGGCTCACATGATTTACACGCCCCACTAGACTATAAGCTCCTTAAGGACAAGAATCATATCTTGTTCTGCTTTGGGGTCTTCAAGCCTTTCTTGCAGCTGATGCACAGGAAAGGTTCACTGAATTGAATTGACTTGAAACAATGAATGTGATCAATTGCAAGGAGGAGAGCACTCTGTTCTGGGCCGGCTGGGCCTGACCTTGGGTGGCCACAGCCTCCTGCCAGTGCCTCCCTACCCCTGGCCTGCTCTTATGGCCCATAGGAGTCCAGGAAACAGAGCATGCTTGGCCCCAACCGCAGACCAATAGGGGAGAGTACACGGCGGCAGCGGAGGGGAGGGTTCCTGTGGCCTCCCCCTACCCCGCCTGCTGGACATCTCACACTCTAAAAAAGGCAGGGGCTGGTGGTGAAAGGGGAAACTCTTGGGGCCTGAGGAAGAATCTTCCAAACCACTCAGGGTGCCAGGGCGCCTGGCTAAGAGGAGTGTGGGAAGCCCCCAGGGAGAACGGGGACCTAGCGCCTTTCCCGAAGCCTCCCCCCTGCCCATCAGGGGCTGCCGCCAAAACCACCACAATGAAATTTAGTGAGTGGCAAAGGCCGTGGCAGCCAAATGGGTTTGGATATTTTGGAAGAAGGAGAAATAGAGCCAGACAAGCTGTTTCCCTGTGAAACGAGGCTATTAGGGCTTCTGGAAGGAGGCCAGCACCAGGTCATCACTGTCTTGCCAGACCTAGGCCTCTCCCATGCTCGGTCCCTTTTGCTGGAGACCGGGGCTTTCACACTCTCTTTGCCCTCAGCCTGGGCCCAGGGAATCTCACTTCTGTCCCTTTTCTCTGTTCCTTACCCTCTAATGCTGCCCCAATCAAGGGCTTGTCTATGCTTGGGATGGCCATGTGATTGATTGTCCAAACAGGACATTTTTGAGAGAAAAAAGAGATGCTGACTGGCCAAGATGCAGAGACAAAAGGCATAAATTGGGACTGTCCAGGCTAATGGGATATGTGGTCCCCCTTTATGCTCATCTCTAGAGGATTCTGTCTATTTCGTGGGAGATACCCTTAAAATCATACGCCCTCCCTAGACCAGAAGGTTACTGTTTCCCTAGCAGGGACCATGGGACTGGGAGAGGAAGTAGGCTCCAGATACTGGTGTCTCCGTTGGTCTGGGCCTGCCGGCCCTGTGCCCTGAGCCCTTCCCTCATCAGAAGAGAACCAGATGGTCACCAAGGGACCCCTCATGTCTCAACATTTATAAAATGCCTTCTCCCAAGCTTGTGGCCACCACTCCCTCTTCGTGTCCTTTCCCCTCTCTTCCTCCTATTCATTTCTCCCTCCCCTGAACTCCCTGCCTAACAGCCGGGCTGCACCTTGAGGCACTATAGGGAATGCGGGGGAAGGGCCAGGGAGGAGCCTGAGTGGTGTCTCCTCCCGTAGGGAAGAGTCCAGCTCCCTGAGTGGTTTCAATGGGGGGCAGAATCCATGTGCCACAGAGAAAGGACACCCGGGTCAGCTGCACGTGACATCACACCTCCATCTTCTGATGGGTTGGGATCAGGTAAGAACAAGGGCAGATCGGCCTTTCATCCTTGGGTCAGAGATCAGCTGTCCCCCAACTTCCTGAACGCTCCCAAGGTGTTACATGGTTCATGCTCCTCCCCTGGTACCCCACGGGGATATTAGGGGCAGTCCCAGCGGAAGATGAGGCCGTTGAGGCTGCTGAGCAGATGGTGAAGCTGAGGGCCCTACCAGCAGCCCGCCTCCCTTTCCAGGAGCCAGCAGGACAGTAGGGGGACCTGGGCTTTGCTACTAAAACTGATCTCACAGCAGAGCAGCTGCGAAGCCGGGCCGAAACCGGAGCTCTGAGTCCAAGGACAAAGCATGCACAGGGAAGCCAAGCCTCTTCCCTCCTCCCTACCTTCATCACGTTTCCTCTTCTCACCATTGGAGCGAGGGATCCCCAGGATCCCGTTGATGGAGTAGGATCCCACTGGATCATTGGAGGCGCTGGAAACAGGAGGGGAGGCCGTACTGGGAACTGGACGAGAGTAAGGAGGAAATGCCATCAGGATAACAGCTGTGATCGCAGGCCAAAGCCCCAAGGCTGGGGGCCGAGAGAAGCAGAGGCAGTAAGAGGGATGGGGAGTCCCTATTCCCCTTCGTCCTCTGAGGTTTAGAGGGAAACGCATGGCTATACACAGTGCAGGCTCTTCACTTCTGTCAAGCCCCAGGCTAAGTGGTGACCAGTCAACCCCAGGCCTTCTCCACAGCCCTAGAGACTTCGCTGGGCCCTTAAACTCACTTCCCGAGGATACGTGGACACACCAACACTGACTCATCTAGAGACGGACTCGGTGGTTCTGCAGGGAGCACAGCTCACCAATCCCTGGGGCCGGGCCAACCCTTCTAAACAAACCCCAGCTCACTCTCTCTAGCGTCCTGGGCTGGCCCTTACCGATCCTGTTTCCGAGGCTGTGGCTTTCTAGGATCTGTCTCTGACCCTCTAGGAGATACAAGAATGGCCGTGATATTCCCGAGGAGGCCACAGCTCGTCTCTCCCAGTTGCTTCTGGTCTTGAAATCACTTGAGAAGTTCCTAAGTCCTCCCTCAGGGCACAGACTAGTGAAAACATTCACTCTGAGGTGATCAACTCAGGGTACAGCCTGGCCCAACCCTCCCTCCCGGCACACACTGTAACACGGCCTCAGAAACAGTGGCTCCTGCCAACTTCAGGAGGGCTGGGACCAGCCACTTCTACTTCCTGCTGGCCGAGAGAGAAGGGGACAGCTGCCAAGAGGGGCAGCGGGAGAAGTATAGCCACATTTCAGCCCCTTACGCCCCAGGCCTCATCTATGGCTACTAGCAGCACCAAGCGCCCTTGCGTCAAAGGGAAGACCCTATGGGAGGGGACGTTAGCTGGTGTTCTGGTGGCCCTCAGTCATGTCTCTGAGAGGCCATGAGCAAGCAGCAGTAAATAAGGAGGCTGGAGCAGCAGAGAGTTACAGGGGGAGGGAAGAGAGACAGATAGATCAAGAAGAGATGGGTTCAGAGGAAAGAGGCCTTGAGGAGCAGAGCAGAGGGATGGGAACAGATCCAGAGCCACACGGGCAGAGAGGAGAAAAGAGAAAGGGAAAGGCAGAGAGAGGAGGGAAGAGAGAGAAGGGAGAGGAGGGGAGAAGAGAGAAAGAATTTTAAAAATTACAAAATGCAGTAAGAAGGTAGATATGAAAGAAAAGGGCAAGTGGAGACAGAATCAGATAAAAGCAAACGATGAGGAAGGAGGAGGAAGGAGGAGAAGAAAAGCTAAAGGAAAGTCTTGATTTAGAGAGGCAGAGACAGAGACAGAGAGACGGACAAGGAGCTGCAAGGAGATGTGGGCAGGAGGCAGAGAGCAGTCCTGGTGAGCAAGTCTCTGGAGGAGATCCCGACCTCTAGGAGCTCAGGGAGAGTGGGGGCTGGGAAAGGGGGCCTGGGACTCCAGGTGGGTGGGCAGGTGGGCTGTTCGGCGGCGGCGGGGGGGGTGCCTGGCTCTCCTAGGTGGGGCCCCGCTTCCTCCCTTCCCTGAGACCTCTTACCGATGGTGTGGCCAGGGGCAGTCACTCCCGTCCCGGCCCCATCCGGCGTTGGGTGGAAAGGCTGCTGAACTTTGGTCCTGATGATCCTGCAACAGTGTCACGACAGCATCACACGTCACACACCTGCTCCTGCCTGCCCCAGCTCCAGCCCAGCCCTGCAGAGGGGCTCTCCCAAGCTCCCCAGCTCCTTCCTCATCCATCTGCTCCCTGTGCCCCTGCCCTCACTGACCGCTGCCAGACATGTGCTTTCCCTCCCGGTGGCTCCGCGGATCCAGCCCAGCGCCGCTGGGCAGAGGGGGTGGGTGTTCTCTCCTGCGCTGCGCATCATCTGAGCTGCGGCTTGGTTTTTGGCGGCAAGGACTGGGGCGGCAGGGTGAGTGCAGCACGGCATTCTTCCCCTTTCTGGGGCTGGGGCTGCCCTGGTGGCTTGTTGCCCACCCTTCCCTCCTCAACCACACCATATCTCCTCCTGGCAACAGGACTCCCTGGGTCTGGAGATCATTTGGGGGCTGGCTTTCCTACTGGGACTGTATCACAGTCCTCTAGAGTTGGGGGACAGGGTGAGATTTCCCCGTGTCTTGAGCTAAAAAGAAATAGCCAGGAAAGGGCTGGGTCACAGGTGGTGCTTTTTGTCCCTGAGATTTCAGCACATCACACGGTCCCTTTGCCAGATGCCAGGTCCTGAACAACCTCTTCCTAAGCCCACTCACTGCCCTGTCCCTGCCCAGCTCGCTGGCCCAATGATCCGCTTTTCTGGGGTCTTACTCAGATCACAGCTTCTTTACCAGCCTAGTTGAAAAGCCTGGCACCCACCCTGTGCACTCCGGGGTGAGGGGCGGGATCAAACATCCCAGGGCTGGGGTTGGGCCTGCTTGTCAGTGATCTGAGGAGCCCACGGCTCGGGGAGGCAAAAGACCAACGCTGGGGCCAAGACCAAGGAATGCTCCCCGCCGCCCCTTAGTCAGAATAGGTACCCTTGGGGGCGCCTGGGTGGCTCAGTTGGTTGGGCGACTGCCTTCGGCTCGGGTCATGATCCCGGAGTCCTGGGATCGAGTCCCGCATCGGGCTCCCTGCTCAGCGGGGGGGGTCTGCTCCTCCCTCTGACCCTCTTCCCTCTCGTGCTCTCTGTCTCTCATTCTCTCTCTCAAATAAATAAATAAAAAATCTTAAAAAAAAAAAAAAAAAGAATAGGTACCCTTGGAAGCAACTTCTCCCGTGGCATTGCCCCTCCCTACGCAGCGGCGTGTGGGCCAAGTTCACCCAAACCAGCCAGGTGAGTCAGAAGCCATGAGCGGACTCCATTCTGGTTTAAGTGAGCGCTCACAGGCAGTAGAGATAAGGCGCCTGCCTCACGTGCCGGAGACGAAGCTGGATAGAGGGAAGACACACACCCAGAGAAAGCTAAGGAGCCCCGAGGGGCCTGGCAGTAAACACTAGAAGGAGGCAGAGGAGGAATCCAGCCCCTTGCAGGTGGCGGACTAGGAAAGAAGTCCCTGAGGAGGTGGATCTTCACACAGACCTTCAAAGGAGGGCAGGGATGAACAGATGAAGGGACCCCAGGCATGGAGGAGAGTGGAAAGGTCAGCAGGCAGTTCGGCAGGGGCCCTGAGTCCTGCTTCTGACTCTGCCTCTCATCCGCCACAATAGCTTTGGGCTCATCATTCTACCTCTCGGGGCCTCTGTTTCTTCAGCTGTAAAGTAAAAAGGTGGGACTACAGGATCTCGAAGGTCTCGTTCCCAGTGAAAAATACTACGGCTCTAAGATGAACAAAGCAGCCGTGCGGGGTGGGGGTGGGGGCATTATAAGCAGGTGCTGGAGGGAAATAGAAGAAAAGCATGGAGGCCGAGTGAGTCTTAGCGGTTAAAGCCCAAACCGGTCAGCCAGGAACAGTGGAGTTACATAAAGGAGAAAGAGGAAATAAGGCTGAAACTTGAAAGTGACGATGATAAAGAGTGATTTTCCATTTGTCGATCATCTAGTAGGTGCCAGTATTATATGCAATTTATATTACTTATACATACTACTGTTCCTTCTCCCAACAACCTCCAGAGTGGATACTACTATCCTCATTTTGCAGGTTGAAAACCAAAGCTGACAGAGGTTAAGTGGCTTAGTCAAGACCACACACTGTTGGGGAGGGCAGAGGCAGAACGCAGTCTCTAAAATGGGTGCTTTTTCGTGACTTTGTCATACTTCTCTCAACGTGCAGCAACCAGGGTTAAAGAGTCTCAAGCCATGAGGGATTTCGAAACTAGAGATCTTGGTAAAGCAACATGCAGGCACGAGGTCTCGGGAAAGAAAGGAAAGAGTCTGCAAGAGACCGTGAAGGCGGAATGACCAGGATTTAGCAACTAACCAGAGTCAACCACGGCTCTAAGACTCTCAATTCTGGGTACCTGCAAGGCTGGTGGTTTGTACCGCTGTCAGGAGGAGAGAGGGAGGGAGGTGGCTGGTTCTGTCTTGGACATGCAGTGTCTGGGGTGGTAGGGGAGCGTCCAGATGGCATGGCAGACACAGATCTAAGACTGTCAGGGAAAAAGAGTGTTGATAGAGACAAGGGGCCGAAGGAGCGGGTGTTGGCGGGCACCTACTTTCATAGGCGGGGGAAAAGAGCCTGACCTTGCAGAGGGCTCAGAATCGGTCACACTGGAAATGGCCGGACCAGGATTGGGCCGTTTCACCTAAGTCAATGGAGAAGAACGTTTCCAGAAGGAGAATATAATTCACAGCATCAATGACAATGTAAAGACTGGAGGGAAGTGCGAATAAGAAGAGGCACAGATTTGGGAATTTGGGGGACGGCGGTCTCAACAAAGCGACTGGAACAACTGGAGCCAGACAGAAAGAGGTTAGGGAGTGAATAGGAGGTAAGGGAGGCAGTGAAAATAGACTAGTGCCTTCAGAAGTTTGTAGAAAAGGAGAGGAGAGGAAGGTGTGGAAGCCAGTGGATGGAACTGGCAGCTGAGTGGAGGGAAGGCAGTTTAGGGTAGGAAAGACCCGGACATGTTGGCAGGCTGAAGAGGAAGAACGGGGGAAGAACGGGGTGGGGGGAAGGGCAGAGCCTGAAGTTGCCTGGCAGAATGCGGAACAACCGAGAGAACGAGGCAGAACAAGGAGACGCACCGGGAGGATCTAGCAAGAGATGGTACAGGCTGAGGCGGTCAAAAGCTTTGAAAAGGCGCTTTTACAGCTCTTCTCTCTCAGCACAGCAGAAGGGAAGCTCATCTCCCTAGAGCTGGAGGAAGGTGTGGAGCGTGATCACCCTGGGAAAGATCAGACGGTAGCCAAGGCCCATTTAGACTGGTCTATAGGAAAAGTCTAGAGGGAGGCTATGCAGCTCAAAGCAGCTGCTCCGAACTCATTGCAGCAAAAGCTTCTGGGATCTCACTGGGTCTGCTGTGGGTGGCTCTAGCCTGCGGGCTGATGAGCCCTGGACTAAGGGAGCCGCAGGGCTGGGGCTGGTTGACTCAGATAACTGGCTGGCCTTGCGGAGTTTCTATCTTTGTTATCCAGAGCCTCTGACCCCTGGGGCACTGGTGTAGATTTAGCTGAGGCAGCAAGTGATGGAAAATCACTACTCCCTGACAGCGGCTTGGGGGTCCACGGGAGAGGAGCTGGGCAGGGTGCCTGCGTGAGTCACTAATACTCTTGGTATCCATCCGTGCCCCCCAGGCAGTGGGCACTTACTAGTCCCCAGAGCTGACCTCCGGAAATTTAAGAACTGGGATCATGGATACCTGGTGGTTATCGATTGCCGACCTGCATCCCGTACACAACCCGACAACTCATGGGATTATCACCAGAGGTTAAAAGGATAAAGTGAAGCATTGCTTTGGGTGATTGTCTGATATTATTTCCCCATTTCTCCTCCTTCTTTTCCCATCTTTTTCATTCTTGGTACTGCAAGGTCAGCCAGACACATGTATGGCCTCCAAGGCCCCAGGCAGGTCTGGCCTTCAAGTCAAGTCTGCAGGTAAGGATCTTTGGGTGGGGGGGAAGCAGTGGGGAGTCCTGGAGGCCATCTCTCTTCCTGTTGCCATGGGAAAACGGCCCTGTCAGGACCCCTGTTCCCCACTTCTCTTTCCAGCATGTTCTCCTTCACAGGGATGCACCCTTCCTCCCCCCCTTTCCCTGGCTTTGCCTAGGCCCAGCATGGGGGACTTGAGGAACTTAGCAAGGGTGTGACTAGGGCAAAGGGAGGAAGGGGATGTGCTCTGGGCCCGGTCCGCCTGAGTCTGAGTCCCAGCTCTGTTACTATTGTGAAACCCCTGACAGTTTCTTACTCCCTCATCTGCAAAGTAAGATAATAATACTGCCCACTTCCTAGGATTGTTGTGAGGATTAAATGAGATAATGCACGTCAAGTGGTTAGTATGACGCTTGGCTCAATAAATGCAAATGCTAATAATAATAACAACGACCGGTAGTAGTAGTATTCCTATGGGTGACCATCAGGACCGGCTGCCTTCTCTCCAGGGACCGAGCCCGGTGCAAGCAGGAGGCCTCGCCGCCCAACACGGTCCAGCCTGGTCAGTGCAGCTGCTACGGAGGCCCCGGATGGAGCGCTGAGAAGACCCGAAGCAGCCACAGCAGGTGTTACAGCCTGACCCCAAAGCAGGTGCATCAGAGAGACTCTCAGCAAGACAGATGAGGGTCCCCTGCCTGGGAGCCCTGGGAGGGATCCACAGACAGTATGAGCAGCAGCTCCTTTGGGGCCCAGCAGGTGCCAGGGGGCTGTGACAGCATTTCCGAGTATAGATGACAAGGCAGGTGAAGTCACTCTTTCTTTGGTTAAATTCCCAGGAGGCCTCCACCTCCCGCCAAGCTGGAGATCAAAACAGTTTCATCAGCTCTGTGAGTTAGAATGAAAGCATGTAATGAGTCTCCTATTAACAGCTTGCTAAACTCATGAAGAAACTGAGGAGCTCTCCACGTTCTAAGAAAGCACCAGGGAGATCCTTACTCCTCTTCTGATTCTCCTCCCTCTCCCACTTCCTCCTCCTCATCTCCTTCCTTCCTCCATGTTTCATTCTATCTCTCTCCCCCGTGGCTCTCTCTGCCCCTCTGTCGGTCTCCCTTCTCTTTGTCTGTCTGTCTGTCTCTCTGCACCCTGAAGTCCCACTGTGGCTGTGTGAGGTTATTGATTCCCGGGAGCTGGGGGAAAGCAGGAGGCAGGGCTGGGGTGCAGGCTCAGGGATGGAAATAGAAGGCTATAAATTATTTGTGACAGGAAAGCAATAGTGGCAGAGTGCTGAGCACAAGTCCTGTGTCACTATTAGATTCCTTTTAGCCTGATGACACTGTAAAAAAGGTTAAGTGTCTGCTGGAATCGTACACCTGGGGGGCCGGGGCAGCCTGCGAGCAGAACAAGCCACTGAGAGCAGGTATATCAATTCTCCAGGCCAATAATATTCCACTCATTGATCGCCACGCAAAGTTCAAAAATCTCATTACAGCCAGGCAGACCAGGAACTTTTTACAAATCAATAGAATGATATAATGTATGTATACTTAGTACAAATGTATCTATTCATCTATCCATCCATCCACGGTCCGCCTCAGGGTTTCCAAGTTAACCTACCTATCATATTATGTTATGTTATGTATGATATTATATTGCATTGTATTATATGATAATAAATGGTGTGCAAAAATTCCCCCTGAGGTGGAGACAAGAAGAGGTCCTATTAGCATCGAGGTGACCTCAGACAGCTCACCTTGGAGAGAGTTAGGTGGCAGCATATCCGGGACTAGGCTGGTCAGGATTTCTAGGAGCAATGCTTCCTTAGCAGGAGCTAAGGAAGGAGTGGGAATAAAATCCACTCTCTACTGAGTATTTACTATGTGTTAGGCAATGTTCTACATGCCCCAAACAGTTTACTTAATCCTCACAGCAACCCATTTTGGAGATACAGCATGTTGCAATTTGCCCAACGTCACCCATTTCATAAATGGCAAGTCTGGCATTTGAATTCAAGGACACTAAATGCAGGGCCCATACCCATAACCACGAAGCTATCCTACCTCCAGAAAAGAAATACTCTAAAGCCCAGAATCCCAACTCTTGGATTCTATTTCCAGCCTCTTCTGTTGTGTTCTGAGAAACAAAGGGTAAGGGGCTCCCTGAGAGTTAGTATTCCCTTCTCTAAAATGGGAGTAATAACACCTGTTGGAACCAGCTGCTGACAATGTGATGTATACATGGGACTTCCAAACATGTCCCCATAAAATCCTGTCCGGCTGCCTAGAGCAGACGGCTTTCCTCACGATGGAATTACTTCTTAGTAGAACGAACGGCAGGCTGGCCCCAGGCTTGGGCATATTACTGGTTTGCTGAAAGGGTCTTTAGGGTAAGAAGTCAGGTGTCTATATACATGTGTCATACACATGTATAAATCAGTTTAAATTGTCCTAGGGTAGACTGCCGACTTCAGAGTTTTTGCAGAAAATATTTAATTCCTCATAAGAGGAAAGTCTGTACTGATTTGGTAAATCAAGGGAACTCCAGGGTAGAGAATGTCTCAGACTAGCTGGCCCCACAACCCACTGAGCCAGGTGAGTGGGGGGAGGGGCCTCTGCCAGAGCCTTCAGGCTTCCTGGGTATTATATAGGCTGGATCATTCCAGAGGGCAAAACCGTATTTGCTTCAGCAAAGGACATTTTGCCCGGTGACTGCACATGATTGTTTCAACACAGGCCTTTGAGAACTGCCTCTACCAGGTACCTGTCCCTGGCTCAGCCCCGAGTCCAGCTGGAGCAGTGCAAACAGCTGGAGACTCTTCATGGCAGAACCTCAAGTGAAACATCATAGATTACCCAGGAAAATTTCACCTCTCCTAAAAATGGTTCCTACCTCTCCCTACTCCCCAGAACTTTAAGGAACTAGGATTTCCCCTCGGTACATCCCAGGAACTAAAGCCCTGAAATTTAGGACCTCCTCCTCACAGAGGAAACAGCATCATCTAACCTGCTCTCCCCACTGGCAGCCCAGAAGTGTTTTGTGCAAATATGTCTTCCTAGGCTCTGGCTTTGCAATCTGTGCAGGTCAGAGTGGCTTGCCTACACCCGCTCACATGCCCTACAGCTTTCAGTTTGGACAACCACCCAAAGGCCAGGAAGGGTCTGTGCATGAGCATGGCCGCTGATGAGGAGAAGGTACGGGCAGGAACTTCCATTCTGACTATAGCATGGTAGAGCTGGAACGCACAACTTCCAAGCTTAACAGGGTTCCCCCCAAATGTGTCCAGAGCTTCTGCTTCCTTTGTTGCTTCTCAGAAGGCATGACTGAGCTCTGAGAGATGAAAAGTTTGCAGAAGAGTTTCCTCAAACCACTGTCCTTGAACCACCTGCATTAGAATCCCCTGGGGTGCGTGTTAAAATGCAAATCCCCTGGGGCCCACCTTAGCCCTCCTGATTAAAATTTCTGATGGTGTTAAGGCCCAGGAATCTGTATTTAAGCAAATTCTCCAGATTATTCTTAAACTCTATAATATTTGAGAAGACTGTGTTTAAGCCAGGGGGTGAAGAAGCCATACTTGTGGTTATATAGGGGAGACTTGAGAGGGTTGAGAGAAAGCCTCAGCAGCCTCAGAAGGTTCCTTACTCATATCTGTCAATTGACATTGCTCTCCATCTGCTGATCCTGACTCCCACTGGCCCAGTAACCAAAATTCAAGAAGCTATCAGTCCCTCCGTGGAAACTAAATCATAGGTTAAAAATAAAAATAATTTCAAAATAGGTTTTTGTACATTCCAGGATGATAGATTCCCACTGGGTTCCTTAGATATTACCTTAGATATTATTTCTTCAGAGATTCTGCATCAACTTAGCCTTCTAAGACTGGATCTAAGGGCGATAATCCTTCCACCACGTGTCCCCCGGAGCCCAGGCCAGATACAATTTACCAGGCTAGATGGGCCATGGGGCTGGCCCAAGGGGGCAATAGTGATGGTTTATATGATGAATGGTAAGCATATGGATTGATTTAACTTCAAGATATGCATAGGTTTAAAAATTAAGGGGCAATGTGTTTAACTAACCATTTGGAAACCAGTCTGCAGTGCATGCCAAGCCCAGAGCGTGACCAGACTAGCTCCTTTCACCACCAGCCCTGCCCTCATCTTTCAGTGCTTCCGGGCTAGAACTGGGGTCCACCAGCTGTCCACCCCACGGTCCTGCTTGCGAAGGTCCAGAGGCTAGAAGACTGCCTGATGTGATGGTGAAAGAGGTGCTGAGTAGGCTCACTGCTGGGACCAAGTCCTCCCTGCCCATGCTCCGTGTCCCCCCATGGCATGCCCACCTCCCTAGGCAAGCAGGAGGAAGCCTGGAGCAAGTGCCCCGAGCAGCAGCCAGGAGCCAAGGTGGGGCCTGAACTCCTGGCCTCTCGCCCCTCCCACCTCTTGCCCAGTGACTCCAGTATTCGAAAACAATCCATCAGTCTCTGTCTCCTGAAAGAATGTGATGTGGCTAAACCCTACAATTGCTTCCTATTACCAACAGAATCAATTCAGAATTCCTCAGCCTGGCCTTCAAAATCTTTCCCAATCTGGCTCCACCCTGGCTTTCCAATCTATTTCTCTCCATACCCCTCTTCCCCTCAGGGTCTAGCACAGAGCTGAAAGCTTGTCTTCTAGCTTATTCAATTCACATTGAGTCCTCCCCTAGACTCTGAACTCTACAAGGGCAGATATCACACCCATTTCTCTCACTATTGTATTTCCAGCACCTAGTAATAGTGCCTGGCAGAATGTTAGCACTTAAAGACTATTTGCTGAATAACAAACGAATGTTATTATTAATAATAATAAGGATAACATCTTTGGGAATGTAGTGAGCTAATATATGTTCACTATGTACCAGGCACTGTGCTAAGCACTTTACGTGGATTAATTTAACTATTCTACAGATGTGGAAACTGAGGCTCAGAGAAGTTAAGTAACTAACCCAAGGGCATACAGCTGTTAGGCAGCAGAACCAGGATTTAAAGTGGGGAACCTGGCTCCAGAACCCACGCTGGGTAGAATAACTCATACCAAGAACAGATGGTAGAACCTATGAGAGGTGGGGCCCAGACAGAAGAGCTGCATATAATCATAGCAAAGGAAATAATTAGAACTTATTTCATATTCATTTACTGACAGCCATTGTGACAAATGCGTTTGGTCATTTAAATCCTAGCTACGAGGGGCGCCTGGGTGGCTCAGTTAGTTAATCGGCTGCCTTCGGCTCAGGTCATGATCCCAGGGTCCTGGGATCGAGCCCCACGTCGGGCTCCCTGCTCAGCGGAGAGCCTGCTTCTCCCTCTCCCTCTGCCTCTCTTCCCGGTTTGTGCTCTCTCTCTCAAATAAATAAATAAAATCTTTAAAAAAATAAAAAAATAAATCCTAGCTACGACTCTATTAAATAGTCATGTTCTCTATGATACCAAGGAGACAACAGAGTGGCCTGAGCAATTTGTCTAAGGTCACGTGCTTAATAACACTGGAGCCAGACTTTGGGTACAGGCCTGGGACTCCAATGTCTACAGGTTGAACCATATTACCTCTTCTGGAAATTTCTATACTAATAGTTATCTGTTTTTACTAACTATTTGGGCATAGTCTTTTCTCGTTTATGATCTGGACAACCGAGCAAATGTATGTGTAGACAATGTGCAGAAATTGCATATACCAGCCATTCTAAACATGCTTAGCCTCTCCCCTGCATCTGATGAACAGCACGTCCATGTTACAAACAAACCACAATTTTAGGTTAAGTGGCTATGGTTTCAGTATTTTATATGCACTGGTAGGTTTTGGGTGTAGTTTCCAAATTCTCTCTGTTTATCTATTTAGTTTCCAAATCATGTACATGAGTGTGCACACAAAAGTGTTTCTATGTTTCTAGAAACTACTACTATGATTAGTGTATCTTTATATTCATGTCGGCTCTAATGCATTGATCCACCATTTATAATACTGGATATATTTATCAGAACCTACTTCACAAATTTTTGTCCCAGTTATGCCTATTTCTGTCAAATACGTAAGCCATGGTCACACTGCACTGGTCCCTTCCCAGAGTGTCTGAGATTCTCACATCCCAACTGTGTTTTTATACTGGTCCATGCACTGGTATTGATGTGCATAAATGTGCACTTGTACACCTGTGTATCTTTCTGTCTATGGCTAGGACGGGGCGGGGGCGATGTGGAAATGAGAGAATTATTAAATGCCAAGTAGATGTGCAATAAATTCCATTGATTTTATAAACTCCAACTTGTCTTCAGTCTCCTTCCATTCTTTATCCTGGGGGCATTGCAACGAAAACCTATTTTAAATACCTTTACTTCCCCCCCCCCCAAAAAAGTGTCAATATTTTATTTGGATTTTTAACTTCGCTCCATAACAGTTGTTTGACCTCCTGACTCGTGCGAGTCACATAAATTCTGGGACTTTATTCAGGAGCCATGTTCCTGCTATTGAATAAGCAATTTGGGAGGGTGAATTAATGACTTGTGCTGTTGCTGGAAAGTCCCTGAAGAAATATTAAAATTGCTTGCAGACTGAATCGATACTCAGTGAACACCCAGCAAGAGGGCTTCGGCTCTGGAATGGCCACAGAAGGCAGGGCTTGGTGGAGGAAGGGGGAATTCCTGCACCCAGCTTGGTGAGCCCCCCTCCCGGCCCACCCCCACCTTTCCCTCCACCCCTGGAGCTCTGTCATTTTCAGTAAC
Source organism: Mirounga leonina (assembly GCF_011800145.1). Taxonomy (NCBI): domain Eukaryota; kingdom Metazoa; phylum Chordata; class Mammalia; order Carnivora; family Phocidae; genus Mirounga; species Mirounga leonina. Next base: position 26,580,993 of record NW_023270265.1, on the reverse strand, counting down.
AGCAAAGTCTTATTAAACCCCAGCCAGGATAGAGCTGATTTGTCCTGTCTCAGGAAGCAGGCTCAGGGGACAGTTTATTCTCTTACTAGCAACCAGAGCCCGGAGGCCTTATTGAAGGTGATGGTCTGGACACATCCACCTGCTGGAGAAACGGGATGGTGCCGCTGCTTGCTGGCAGGCTGCGCTGGGCCCGGGGATCAGGAGTGCACTGAGCTTGGGGAGGCTGTGGCTGTGACCGTTTTCTGTTGGGCGTGCAGAGGGGCTGGGAGCTGTACTGCATGCCCCATCTCTGTGCATGCCTGACCCGTGTTTGCTATTGCTCTGGTGGCCACATGATTGCAGCCTTTGTGTATGGGTGTGCCTGTGGGCTGGAGAGTTTGAATTGTGTCGGGTGTACATTGTATTGCATTGTGCCCCGATGCATTCCTGCAGCTGGTTTAAGGTTTGTTACCTGGTGTTTTGTGATATTGTATTGAGGTGACTGCACTTTGTGTAACACTGAGCTGGAGGAATTTGAGTATTGTTTAGCAGCAATGTCTGTGTTTCTGCTTTGAATTATTGTGTTCGTTGATCATATCAGCATCTTTTTTTTTTTTTTTTGTAATGTATGTCTCAGAGATTAGGTTAATGGGTGTCTCCTTGGTGATGTGGGTTGAGTAATGATGTTGGATCTGGGTGGTGGTGTAGGATTCAGTAATTGCTTTCTCGGTGTGGTTGTGGGAGGTGGGTGTGAGGGCCCATCCTTTAGCTTTTTTAGCTTCCTCCAGCTAGGTTCATTTGCATTGCTACTTTCCAGAAGGAAGATTCTAGAGATATGGGACAAATCTCTTCTCAATGACCAAATGCACAGTTCTGTTCTGTTGGAAGCCAGCTGTCCCTGATCCATGGAACACTTCTGACAGAGATCCTGGTGCCACCCTCCCTACATCTGCCTAATGCATCAAAGCCCTAAGCCAGACTCAATGCCTATTGGATCCCTGATGCGGCAAGAGGAGGATGGGTGGGAGTAAACTCACTGATTCCAATGAACGTGAATCCAAGTCCAGCATGAACTCTAGTTCCCCAATCCACTATCTCTCTGACTCTGGCCATCAGCACCTTCTTCCTTCCCAGCATCCCCAGATGATGTGGCTCAACAGTGGCCTGCACTCAGGGCCACACACACACACCAAAGAAGAGTACAGGAATACCTACTAGGCGTGACTTTCTACCAGGGCGCAGGGTCTTTGTTCTGAGCTTGTCAGGAAATGTCTCACTACATCACAGGGCATGAGACTGAAAGATATACGGAGCCCCACAAGAGACTGTAGATGCATGCTCTTCCTCTGATGGAAAGATAATATGTAGTATAGAGCGCTAGATGAGCACATAGGTTTTAGAACCAGTATTGCCTGGGTTCAAATCCTAGTTCTGCTGCTTAGCCTGTGACCTGAGTAAGTTATTTAACGTCACTGTACCCCAGTTACCTCATCTATAAACAATCCTATAAAGCCCTATGGGGTTGTTTACGAGGCTTAAATCAATTAATACATGCAACATGCTTATAATGATTTCTACTATAGTAAGCACTTGTTAGCTACTATCATAATGAATATAAGGGCTTACCAAGTAAAGCAGCCATAAGATTGGCTATGCATGTGTACAAGCATGTCTACATGTGTGCTAATATACATTAAACCCTAAGATGAGTAGAGGTGTGTGTATGGTCAGTCAGGCAGCATGGAGGCAGGGGCTAGTTCCCTCCTTGGCCTTCTGGTCCATTTGGACAGGGGCAGGGGCTGGGGGATGATAGATTTCACCACTGCCCATCTCCATACCGAGGTTGCATCCAGCCCTGTGAGGATGAATAGGCAAAAAGGAAAATGGTGGCCCTTAAACATTTTACAGTTATGAAAAAAATCCAAGGATAATTGAGTTCTCGGGATTCAAATTTAGCTCATTTAAAAGATTTACTTTCTAATTTAAAAACTCAGAACCTTTGTCAGGCAATAGGTATAAACAAGGAATAGTGAAATCTAGGGGTCAAGTTGGGAAATAAGGAAGGGGTAAGAAAGAAATCAGATCAGTGAATATTAAGGCATTTGGGTGTGGATCTTAAGAAAGTCCATTGAGCTGAACTTGGCTACCTACCCAGGCCAAAGGGGCAGGGAGAGCTATAGGCAAGAATGGGATTGGGCCTTGGCCTCAGTCCACGGGCCTTCCCATAAAGATGGGGAGCCAGAACACATCATCGTGAGTTTGGAAAACCTTAGTTTTCATCTTTGCTCCTTTGAGCACAGAGTAAGTAGAATCTGTAGTTTTCCAGTTACTTTGAGCCATTGCACTTAATACGTCAAGCCCAAAGTAAAATTCTTCTCCTAAATTTTCTCCTTAAAATCTTTTAACCCTTAACAGTGAAAATAACTGCAATGATAATCAACCTCCTATTCTTCCCTGGAACATACAGAAATGTGGGACAATAGCAGACAGATTGGTTTGAACCTGTCAAATATTTGCTTACTTCCCCCTCTCCTATCTTTTATCTTTACTTTCTCTCCTCTCTTCCCTTCCTCTTCCTGTTTACCTTCCTTCTCTTCCCTCTATGACATTTAAGAATCAGAGGAACCCTTCAAACCCATCAAATAAGGATTTTTTTCCCCGTTACTGTTTCATTTTATCTTTAAAAAAAAATGACAAAATGCAAAGCACCACAACCCATGAAAATGCCATGAAGCCCAGAAAATGCCAACCTTCAACTCCTCAAACACTAGTAGGTTCATTCCAGAGAAGGAGTATGCAGGCCTAAGAAGTTTATACACACACACACACACACACACACAGAGGCTGGGCTCTCAAACAAAGTGCACAAAGGAGGCAATTATCTGACTAATTCTGTTCAATGGTCAGATAACTGACTCATCATGGGCTTTTTTCCCTGCACACACATGGAACAGGCCCCTTCCTAAATCCGGCTGGGCTCATAGTGGACCGTAATTCTCACTGGCATTCATGATACACATTTCTTTTCACAGAATATCCTTTCAGCTCAAGCTTTTTTATTTAAAAGAGGTCACTGTTGATGCACACGCAAGCCAGAAGTCACACACATTGACATAGACACATAGCAAGAAATAGACACATTATGACTATGACTGCCCTGAAAATAACTAACATTTATTGAGCACTTGATATGTGCCAGGTGCAATGCTAAGCAGGTTTACATGGATTAACTCATGTAACCCTCACGAGAACCTTATATGGTTATCTTCACCTCAGTGAAGAAACCGAGGTCCAGAGAGGAGATGAGATTTATCTATAACCACGTAGCCAGTAGGTCTGGAAGTTGCCTCAAACTCCAGTGATCTCTCCCAGAGCCCACTTTCTTACATTTTCTGGGTTACATAGGTTTGTGTGACTTGCCTGGCATATAGCAGGGGCTCAGCAAAGATTTTCTGAATGGAGAAATGAAAGTATACGTGAATGAAAGACCATGCCTTCTAAGAACCCAATACTCTCCTTTAAGATGGCAAAGTGGATTCCCTATGGAAGCCAGGCCTACCGGACAGCTTACCCTCATTTAGACGAAGTGACTTGCCCTCCCAACCAACTTTCCACGGAAAGCATCCACCTGCTGTGCTTGTTCAGATACTAAACTCTCTAAGCACCGGCTCTCCACCTGACTTTCAAGTCAAGACCAGCCTCCTTTTAAGCCAGAAACCAGACCCAAATGCATCAAAGATGCTTCCTAACCTCGACACTTTGTCACCTAGAATATTTTCCTCTGAAAACAGGGGTTTCCCAATGAAATGCGACACCAGTGAAGTGAAAATGAGTGTCGATGCCTGGATAAAAACTGGAAATCTGATCAATTATGTAGATGACTCTAAATCACCAGATATTTGGCATCCTATTGACAAGCCTCCTAGATGATTGCCTAAAGGTTTGGTTTTCATCCAGATGTTCGGGAGCTGTCACATTTACCTGTTTGTCAGCAAGTGCTCATGCATTTCTAAGAGACATGAGTGAACGCTGAAAAGGACAAAAATAACCCAGAATAAAACAGACTAAAGAGAACAGGGGTAGCAAGTTATTTAACAAAACTAGTCAAGCAGACTCCATCTGGGAATGGGTTGCGGCCTTGGAGATCCATTAGAACGTGGATCCAGCTCACAGGAGACTTATGTGCCCAAACACCTTTAAAAACCTCCTGAGGCTATTTCCTTGGCTGTCTGCAGAACCGGACCCAATCAGATCCCTGCACGGTGGAGCTGATGGGTCAGTCCCACTGTCCGACAGAGAGGGCCCAGGTTACGACCAAGTCCACCCTCCTCATGCTGACACAGCCTCTATCCGCTCTCCGGACGCCCGCATGCCCATGCGCAGAGTATCTCCACGTGTGGTCAGACCAAGCTGTAGATCTTGCAACACTTGGCATAAATCTGGTTTGTGACTTTGTGCATGTACCCCTATTTGTGATTTAGTGCTCTGCTTTTTATCATGTCTCCACTTCCATTTTCTTTCCCTCTCTACTTTTTAATGCTGTTTACAACTTCCTTATCCATAGAGCAGCACGGCGATCCTTCAGTGTCCCCACTGATCTACCCACATGGTTTTTCTGACCCATGTTTGCTCTCCACTCGACTTAATTTATGTTTTGGTAAATAGGAACTTTAGATCGTTCTAGTCAACAGTATTTAGGGTTACTGCTTTTTATCAAAGGCATCACGGCACCGAAGGACTCCCTGCAAGGGACATTTGTTTATTCTCATGAGTGCCCGGCTCTCCCCACACACGGGAAGGCTGCGGGCGGGCGGGTGTGCCCGCACAGTGCCCTCGGTGTGCGCCTCTCCGCTCCGCCGCCCTGTGTCAATGCTGCTTGGCGCCGGCAGGAAGAGATCAGTGAAAGCATGGTGTGGACTGCAGCCGCCCCCCAAACTGCTGGAGATAAATCCAGGGCCCTCCCTGCGGATGACCAGTCGCTTCTTTTAGGCGGAGGTCCACATATGCCTGGCAGGGCTGATTCCTCCAAATTCTCCCTCCCACACTCACCCTTCATCCCCGAGCTGCAGCAGAAGCTTGTGCTGACATTACTCACAAGCGAGATTTGGGGGATCTCTTCTCTTAGAGGTATGAGTTGGAAGTGGAGGGGGCGAGGGGGGCAGGGCAATGCCTTCTTAGATTTCTGGGTCATCTACTGTCTTTTTTCTCCCTCTCTTCAATTTTTTCCACACCCTCTCCTCATCTCTAACTCTAGTTGACCTTGAACTCTGTCCTCTCCCTTCACACCAGAATGTGTCCCAAGGGGGGATGGCACTTCCAAAGAAGCAGTCACCTGGCCCGAGAGGCCTGGAGACCAGTAGCCAGAGGGGCCAGCCCATCACTCCACTCCTGGAAATAAATCCCATTGTATTTGCATTTTAATTTTCCACATAAACAAAGGCCCAGAGTACTCGCTTGGGCAGCATCACTGGACGAATTTAATTAGAAATGAAAAGTTTATAGGGCCCTCTTTAATGCGATTAATGCTCAGTTAACATTTATCACATTCATATGCTGGAATCGCCTTTTCTAAGCAGTCACTGGCCATGAAATGAATTTCTCTCAACTTTTTTTGTACCCACCCTGGGAGGTCAATCTCCTAAGGAGTCTCCAGGCTGCCTCCCTGGGGTCAGGAACTACCTGATCCTCAGGGCCAAGTTAAGGGGAGTTAAGGGAGGGGGAAGAGGGGAATGCATACGTGCTGGGGCGGGAGGGCAGGGGGTATAAGAGTGAGGGGTGGCCACCATTTCTACGGGGAGCTGGACCGAACCAGGGCTGTACCCTCTGCAAAGAGCTGAGTGCTCAGCCCAGCAGACTGGCCAAAAGGCTTCAGAGCCTCTTCCCTAATTAAAAAAAAAAAAAGACCTCCCTTCCCAACACACATACTCAGTCCACTTCTGTGGCCCAAAAAACAGGCTTTAGCTGGAGCTGGCCTGTCTCCGTCACTTCTGGCCTCTCACTTCTCTCCTCCTGTCTTGGGCCATCTCTCTTCTACCCCTTTTGCCTGTCTCGTCGGGGGCTCCATCAGACTGTCCCTCCATCCAGACCCATGGTGACTGGGAAGGGAACCCAAGTCTTGACCCCAGTCATTTGCTCTGGCTCTCCCAGAGGCCAGACAGTCACAGTCTGTGGGGAGGCCGCCTGCCCTGGTGTCAGCTCCCTAGAGAAGCCGAGCGGAGTAGGGGAACGTGAAACCTCTATTGGTCCCCAGAGGAAGGATGGCCTTCCTTATCTCATCAAATTCTCTTCTCTCTTCAATTAGAGTCTACTGAGATTGGCCTCCTAACCCAAACCAGCTACCCTGAGGAGGAGGAGAGAGAGGAAGGAAAAAGGTAAGTGATAAAAGGAGATGATAAAAGGAGATAAACAGCTTGACCTGTGTCCCTACCTAAATGCACACGCCCTTTGAGGACCTGGACAGACACAAAGCAAGCGCAGCTACCAGTACTCCTGGTGGCCGTGTTACACACCCTTGACCTGGCCATCACGTGCCACTGTACACCCTCACCTCTAGCAGAGAAAATGCACACGTGTGTGCACACAGACTACGTGTGCCGGGACCCTTTGTACCTGACCGGACCCCCACTCGTCAGCCCATTGGGAGATCTATCGTCCATTCAACCCACTCTTGCCAGGTAACATTTGCTAACATCCCAAATAGACAGGTCGCCCAAACGATGGCAGAAACTTTCATTCTGAGACCAAACAGTCCCTTCAGCTGGAAACTCCCTGAATAACAAACCACCAGCCCCCTGTTTGACAAGACTGACTCCTTTTAAGAGCTCCCTGGAATACCAGGACCATTTAGACAGCTTCCCAGGACACGGATGTTAGGCTCAGCTAGATACCACATGTTCTTTCCAAAGTTCTCAGGCTCTTTCCAAAACAGAGACACACAGAGGCCCTCAACGCAGAATCACCAACTTCTCTCCATATGACACAGGACACGTAGGCAAGGACCATCTTGCCCTCTAGAATTAAATGGAAAGTCACAAGATAAGGGGCAGAATGAGGGTCTCCTCCTTGACCATCTCTGTGGCCTGTCAAGCCAGATACTGCCTACAAGGCCCCTGGTTTCCTGCAGCTTCCTCCACCAGTCCAGAAAAGACCCTGGGGCCAAGGGCGGGGGAAGGGGGGAAGCTGCCTCAGGGCTTGCTCCCAGGTGCTCCAGCTCTGCAGCCACTGCTGTCCTCCTTTCCTGCCCTCCTCCCTTCTCTCCCCGACCTCTGAGGGCTTCCTCTCTGATTTCTTGACCTTACTGTGTCTACAAGGTGGGTACAGGTCCCCTTGCAGCCTGCTGCCCTGTCTTGCAGCCTTTCTGCTTCTCCCGCCAGGCGCTGCCTGTGGCGTCCCTCTGGCTTCCTCTGCCCCCGAATGGCAGCAGAGTGAGCTCACTGCAGAGAAGTTCAGGCAGGGCTGCAGGCAGGCAAGAGAAGAAGTCCAGAGCAGAGTGACCAGAGGCTCCCGGGTGGAGGGCCTTGAGTCTGGAACACCTAGGAAGCGAAGACCTCCCTCCCTTCCTCTTGGCGTCTCCCCCACTCTCCCTTCTGCTGGCGACCAGGCTGCAGCAACGACAGTGCAGTAGCCCCACAGCCAGGGCCGGCCTGCCTTGTGGTGCAGGTGGCCACGACTTGCCCTCCCATGCCACTTCCTTTGCCCGCCACCTTTGTCCTTCCTGGCTGGCCTCCCCTTTTCTCCTTTACCACCTTCTGAGCTCCCTGAAGTCACCCTCAGCCTGGTCTACCAGCTGCCCAGAGCTCGGGCTCCATCCGACCACCTCCAAGCACCACCAGAGGCCTTTGGCAGAGCTGCACAGGATCCAACCCCCTTTTCAAGCTTTCAGAGCTCCCTGCTTTGTACTCTGGCCATGCGCTCCGTTCTCATCTGGCCAAGCCAGTTCCGAGGCCTCTCTCTTTCACCCCTCAGGCTCCCTACCTCCTTTCTCACTCTTGAGCCCTCCTTCTGACTTCCGCCCTCCCCTCCCACTCGCGCCTCACCGTCCCCTGTCCTCACGGTAGAGAGTGGACTCTCCCCTCGACCTACCTTCCTCAGGGGCTCCTGGACTAAGGGGCTCAGGAAACATCACCCTCACCCTTGCACCTGCCCTGTTAGCGCTCTGGTCGGAAGCAGAGAAGAGAGGCCAAGTCTGGTTACACAGCCCTGGGGCTGCAGACCAGGGCCCACGGACTGAATCAGACCTGAAGCTGTGTTTTCTTTGGCCAGCACAGAGTTTTCAAAACCCAAATCTTCCTGCCTCTAGGCTGGGCCCGCATACCCCAGCCCTTTGGTCCAGCTCTCACCAGCTCCATCCCAGCTCCTGCAGCTCTACTTTGCTCCCTCCACATCCCTACAATAAACCTGACCTCTCTAGAATGCTGACGACTCTCAGTTTCTCACTCTCATGTGAAAAACACAAAATATCTTCTTAGCATATTACCTCTCGAAAACCAAAAGAAAGAGTCCAGTTATTTTTGTAGTTGCTGAGGATGAGCTACAAGAGGAACCTGGCTCCAAGGCCCCTCCCATCTCCCTCCCTCCCTCCTATATACCTTCTTCTCCTACCCACGGAGAACTGCACGAGGCCTTGCTCCTTCTCCTCCAGGGCCACGTCACTCTCCTCTTACTTCCCACCCCCAAGAGCTCCCCTAGGCCTGGCCCTCCCTGGAGGCCCCAGGCATCTGCCTGTGCCTTCATGCCCTGCCTGGTCTCCAAGGCCTCTCCAGTCCCCAGTTACATGTTTCTCACAAAAAGCCTCTTCCTTATTTCCCTGGCACCTGGGTTCCTGGGGAAGGACGTGGCGGCTGGGCCCGGGACCTGGACCTTGGGAGAGCTCTGTCAATGACTGTCCGCAAGCTGCCACCACACCTCCTGCTAGAGGGACCTGCACCCCTTGGTGGGCCTCTGCACTAGAACTCTACAGCAAAGAGGCCCACTGGGAAGAGCATCTTCTTAGCAGCTTATACAGTTGGTCCCTAACTAGTCTTGCTGACTGGGCTAGAACTGAATGAGTGGCTAAGTGAGGATGGACAGCTGAACTCACAGCTCTCCAATATGAAGGTGACATCACTGTAGCCAGGCCCTGCTTTTGGGGGGCTAACAGGACCATGGAGTGTTACAGCGCGAGTAAAGATTGAAGGAAAATCTGACCTCAGTTTGCCCAAATTGTGAAACAAAGAATCTTCAGCTGAGCCCTCTTATCACCCAATGGCCCAATGACTACCTCACTGATTGACCTATTGGGCCAAGGACAAGGTGTCCAGCCTTTGTCTGTGAGAGCGGGACACATTCTTTGGAACTTCCTCCCTTTCCTCTTGGCCTTGGAGCCCTTTTACCAAAGAGCAGACACAGGATGGCCCACGCATACACATACAGATCCATACACACTGAGCATGTCAACCGCTATGCCTAGAAACCATTGTGAACCATGTTCAAGCTGCACCTTGCTAGCACCAAAACAACAGGTTCAACGGGAGGAAAACATTCAACCCCATGGTTTCCTGGTAGACTGATCAACCCAATGCGATTTCATTTCCCCTCTGTTTACTTCACTTGTGATTTGGGCATTGGTTGTGAGATACTGGTTCCCACGCCTCAGATCTGTCAGGGGCCCCGATCTCCTTTCTAGACTCACCCACATGGCTATAGGTGAGCTGCACTGGCCATAGCTATACCTGTAACTGCCTTCCTTGCAGGAATCTGAACTCTGGACACCTGGCTTGGGGCGTGTGGGGAAACAGCAGGGATTCAGACAAGTGGCAGGCCAGGTTAGAACCCTTTACTGCACTCTTTAAAAGAGCAGGAAGTGAAGGGGTGCCTGGAGGGCCCAGTCGGTTAAGCGTTAGACTCTTGATTTTTCGGCTCAGGTCACGATCTGAGAGTCATGAGATGGAGCCCCACCCGCTCCACTTTGGGCTCAGCAGGGAGTCTGCTCAGGATTCTTTCCTTCTCCCTCTGCCCCTTCCCCTGTATGCTCACTCTGGCACGTGCGTGCACTCTCTCTCTCTAAAATAAATAAATCAGTCTTTAAAAAAGAAAGAACAAAAAGTGAAAAAGAAATACATATACATCGTTTCCTCTTACTATGAGACCTCCAACTCCAGGTAGCAACAAGGAGGGACTAAGGACAAACCTGAGAACTAAGAGGGGAAATTACAGAGTAGCCAGAGCTGGAGACCTAGGAAGCCGGGAGCAGAAAATGGGGCCCTTGGCTTAGGGCGTTCCTTCATCAGTCCTGCTGACAAGATGGGGAAGCAGGACCCCTCTCCCAGGTGGGCTCATGACAAGCCCCTCTTCAGATGCAGGCTCTTGGTGGTGTTGGGGGGTGGGGGAGATTCATCTTCTGCACCAGTTTCTACCATGGCTACTCTTTCTCTGGAAGCCGTAATGTTCTAGTCCACAAGCACATACCATCACATAATACAACCACACTCTCTCGCATGCACCAGAATAAGCCCGTTTCCCAACTGTTTTCTCTCACACCAGTCCAACCGTAGATCCATTCCCTGGATCTACTCTGCACAATCATTCACCCCATCTGCCAATATACACACAGCGCCACTCCCTCCCCAACCTTCCTTTCTCCAGGTACCCTGTTTCCCTTCTCCAGGGGCTGTTCCTGCCTGGCCCCATCTCCACTGGCTAATTCCCCCTGTGGCCCCTGTATTGAACTGTTGTGTTGTCCATTTCCCTGTGACAAGGGCTCTGGTTACAGAGTTATTGATTGGTTTTCATGCAGACAGATGGGCCCTTCCCGAGCTCCCATCGAAATCCCTGGCTCTATGGGCTGATTGTTGCCTCTCAGGGTGTAGGATTGCACTGGAGACCACCCTCCACGCAACCTCCTTTGCCCAGGCTGTGGACGGTAATAAATGGAGGCAGCCTGAACGATAATAAAAGCAATTGAGTAGGTTACCTGTGCAGACACAAGATTTATGCCTCTTCATATTTGATGTGATTGTTTTATTGAGTTCTCAAAATAGTTGGGACACTATTTAGTTAGTTAGGAGGAGTTTCCCTCTCTTTTCTGCTTTGCATTGCCCTCCAAAACCTACCTGGAGTTTTCATTAGGGACAGCCCCTCCTGTCTTTCTCTTCCCCAGAGTTGGCAGCTGAGGTAAGAACTCAGGGCAACCGGCCATTGCTCTCACCTGAAGGCCATTTAGTGGCCTGAACACCCGCTCTGAGCCAGCCGACGAGGGAAACAGTCAGACCCATACGACGGCGGGCCAAGAAGTCTAAAGTAACTAAGGGAACAAAAATGGCTTTTCAGGAGGACAGCTTCAGCTCATTTTAAGAAATAAGACCAACAGCTGTACCTATTTCACATGTTAGTCCAATGATTGGTGATCTCCGCAGGAGGAGAGCCCTCTCTGGGGAAGGATAAGTGAGCAAGCCTTCTCAGACAGAAATTGGCATATTTGTTTGCTCTTTGTGACCCCAGGGTGGTAGGCCCCGGGCCACAGAAGGCAAGTTCTCTGTCCTTATTTCTCCCACTCCTCTGAGGACAGAAGTCTTCTTTTTCTTTCTTTCTTTTTTTTTTTTTTTAAGATTTTATTTATTTATTTGACACAGAGAAAGCGAGAGCGAGAGAGCAAGCACAAGCAGGGGGAACGGCAGGTAGGGGAGAAGCACGCTCCCCACTGAGAGCAAGGAGCCCGATGCGGGGCTCGATCCCAGAACCCTGGGATCATGACCTGAGCTGAAGGCAGATGCTTAACCGACTGAGCCACCCAGGTGCCCCAGAAGTCTTCTTCTTAGCCCACCAACTTGCCTTGGCTCTTTGCCATGAGACCAACAGCCCTGACCACCAAATAGCTACAAGGGCATAGAGATGTGGCAGGTAAAGCTGCTCTTCTGGCCCAGATTCATGCCAAGCAAGGTCTAAGAGTCTACGAGTCAAATGTGCAATGTTCTAAAACCTGAGTTTCAGAGAAAGACACAAACTCCAGCCCTGAACATATCTTCAGCATTCCCAGCTTTTTTGGATAGGTCTTCCAATGAACAGCTGGCCCACTACGGTCACCCCACTGCCAGACCTCTGATGAGGCCTACGAATGACACAGGATGAACCCTTGCACAGCACTGGGGCTGTGGCCTTGAAGCCAGTGAACGTGCTCACTTGGAGCCAAACAGGCTGAGAGAGAGTGTGGGTAGCAGGTGATCAGTGAGAAATGGACTCTGGAAGAGCCCACTCCAAAGATCTAGGGGCGGGGAAGGCCCTGATCCCAAGAGTGTAGTGCAGGCCGGAAAAGTTAAGAGAGCAATGGCCTTTTTGTCAGCTCATTCCAAGAAACACCCTCAGGGGATCCTTGGTAACCCTATACTCTACCTGGAGTTTGTGCCTATTCTTTCAAAGGAGCTGTATTCTCTGCCCAGAGCAATAGCCAAATCAGAAGACTTTGGCATATAATCAGGAAGATCCTTCCTGCCCAGTCAATTGCTCAGCGATATAACTAGGCGACTTTTCCCCCCTTCAGTAGCATGGATCCCCCTCCATCTCTTCCCCCCTCTAGGCCATTCCCCACACCAGGTTTTAGTCTCAAGTAACCTGTTTATAAACATCCGCCCTCTACAGCGGCCGTGTATAAGCTGAGGAGCTGGCAACTCCATGCTTAGTGATCAGTAACCCAATATCGAGACGGAGTCACAGAAATTCCACGTGCTAAGCAATCCTGTCAACCCTCTGGATTTTTGACAGTGGTCTCTGGGGGGCAGGAGTGGGTTTGGGAGGCCTCCCTGACCTACTCCACTGACTCAGAGAGGTATTTCTCTGAGGATTTGCCAGTGGAGTATATGGATGGAACATCCAAGCCTTTATCGCGACAGGATCAGAGAAAACCAAAACCAATTTTAAAGCATGAAAAGCAATTTCGTTTATAACCATAACAGCATATTTCAAGTGCGGCGACAACATCTGTTTTGGGAAGGAGAAGATGAATAAAAAGCTCACAATTTGGCTCAGGAGGGCGAGCATGTGTGGACTTCCTTTCTTGCCAACCACCGGCACATGCACTCACAACGGTTATAAAATACCAAAGATAAGTGGGTACCTCACCAACAGGAAGGCCCTACACTCCAGAACCACCCATTCCCCAATGCACCACACTTTCTGCACAGAGGAAAATCTCCAGGGTCTTCCTATAGTGAGTGGAAATTTACAAAGTTCCTGATATCACCAACACAGGAAGAAACATCCTGCCTTTATCAGGTTTCAGGGTGAAACAACAAATCTCAGATAAACCTTTCCCCCTTTAGAGCAAAACACCTACAGGGATGAAGTGGAGGACATGGGGGCCTAGATGCATCCCTCCAGCCCCAACTCAGCAGCACACTGGGAAGCCCTCAGAATTCTTTCCCAAACTGGAACCATGGTAGGATTCTGTCCCAAAGTGAAATCAACACTACCCTGACTGCTCCTTGTCGACAAAGCAAGCCGGGAAGCCTAACCGCAGACCCAGGGCTGGCTGCCCATGCTGCCGGTGTATTCCCCGTTCCTCTCCTCCCACTCCCTCTCCATCTCCAGCAACACCTGCCCACAGATAGCTATGTCTACACACCCAAAGGAAGCCTCGGTGCCCCTCAGGTGGTGGGGCTCCACGCAGTGCAGATTCTGCAGCTGTCAGCACTACCAAGCTGAGGCCATTCTTTTCCTACTCTCAACCCACCCCTCTACTTTCCCCAGTGCTGGGGAGTGCACCCCCAGGCTTCTGAGCTTGATCCTGGGGTCACCTGTTCCCTGCTTTCTGTGGCTTTTCAGAATGGGAGCATCCCCAAACTCCTGCATAAGCCAGCTTCTCAAAACATCTCAGCCAGTGAAGGTATATGTTGGGGAGAGGAGGGACGGGGTTCTAGACGGGGTGGTAGGTGAGGGATGCTGCCATCAGAAGTGCCTTGATTGCTCCAATCCTCCATCCATCAAGAAAAGCAAACTGCCTTAACTGTGCATGTCTCGGGTTCCTCCAAAGGCTTGCAAATCCTATCACTGACAACAAGCATTTCTCTTGAATGTCCCCCAATACACCAGCTCCCAGCCCCAGCAACATCGCTCCTCAGCAGGCAGCTCTCCTCCCAAGATCTCCGTTCCAACTCACTCCCGGACCAGCAGACAGCCAAGAGGCTGAGTCTCCAGATGGCTCCGAAAACAAATGCTTTGTCCCAAGCCCGTTCCTAACCCACCAATCCTGCCCCAGCCCCAGAGCTTCCCCAGCCTCCTCTGGCTTTTAAATGCAAAAAGACACATTCCTCTCCCAAACCACCCAGAGTCTTTCTCCAGCTCCTTCGAAGGTGTCTGAATGTCAAACCGCTATGCTTTCAGTAGCTAGCGAGTCAGGCCCGGGGAGCTGGAGGGTTTTCGGAGGGTGTATAATTAGCTGATCAGTATTATGTTACCCTGTTCATAACTGAATAACCATTTTAATACATATGGCACACACTGGGATAATTTCTGGGGTCGCCTCGCAGTATGTTACAGCACGAGTGTGGCAGAGGGAATCTTCTTTAGCCAAGGTACATTCTACCAGCTAATTTTACCTGCTGTTTTCAGGATGATTTGGGATAATTCCATATCATTTGCAAAATATTAAAAAAAAAACAACCTTGATATGTGATGCCAGTTTCAGAAAAAGTCACCATCTGAATTATTAGTTGTCCTGACAATGAATCTATGAAGAATACAAAGAATAACAAGGGTAAGAAACCCTCAGCCTTCTTCTCATTTGGGACTCTGTCTTAAAATGGGGGGCAGTAGTTGAAAGGCTGGCCAAGCTGTCTGGAACTTGTACAGGGTCTCTGGGGATGTCACACTGTACAGTTCTGTGATGTTGAAGCCCTCCTGGGTGCTTGCATCCCACTGCTCCTTGTACGTGTTGTACCCAACAAAGGACCATTTGCACACTGGCACGGCAAACACACGTGGAACATACATGTGTACTCTCCCAGAGAGCATGCTGGAGTGGCTTGGGGATCGGGAGACTATCCTGTGCAACTACAGGTCTCGATGACTCCAGCCTGTGTTGGCCCATGTGCCTGAGCCTGTCATCGGTGCAGACTTATCCCTGGCCCTAAGCATCCTAAAGTTGAGCCTTGGGGTCCAGAGCTCTCTCCCTGCCCTCCTGGTGTCCCACTCCTTGTCCAGCTTCTCTACTCCCTGCCAATTGCTGGCTGGTGGCTGGCGTTTGCTCTGCAGGCCTGGATACTCGTGCTTGTAGGCCGGAAATTTGTGCGAGCTGGCTAGCAAGGCCTGGGCTCCTGGGAGGCAAGCTTTGTGGGAGTTGGCAGGGAGGGTGGGGCAGCCAGGACAGGCGGCTGCCCCTGGGGAAGGGAGCATGCCTTTAGAAAGGGAAGTCTGTTTGGAAGCCATGAATAGACACTGGTCATTTTAAAGGCTTCGGCTGTGGGCTGTGATTGTCTCTAGATACCGAGGCACGTAATCTTGGAGTCTTAATTACCACAAACACTTGGATTCATTTCCAGGACGCCGGCGGGAGAAGCCTGGCAGGGAATACCCAGCCCTGAGCTGGAGACAGCTCTGTCTGTCTCTCTCTGCCTTCCAGGTCTCCTCTCCCTGCCCAAAGGACTTCGGGGACTGGGAGCCTGGAGCAAGGGCAGAAGCTAGGGAAAGAACGAGACTGCAAGCTGGGAGACGCCCTGATGGGCAGGAGCTGGGAGCTGGAGTCCCACCCTGCAGTCCGGGGTGGTTTGCTCACCTGTTGATGGAAGAGACGCTGGGCACCGTGTCATTGTCGCAGATGCCCTCAGCCAGGAGCCGGTCTCGGATCTCCCAGGCGAACATAGTTGGGTTCTGCCGCTTGTACTCAGCAATCTTGTCCACCACTTTGGGCGTCGCCACTTTGGGCTTGGAGCCTCCGATCACTCCGGGCTTGATGCTGCCGGTCTCATAGTACCTGCGCCGGGAAGGCCGGCGGGGTCAGCGAGAACAGGCCGTGGCAGGGGCAGGGAGGCTGCAGGCTCCAGGGCAGCCGCGGCCGGCCGCGGCGGCAGCACCACTCTCCCACCCGAGGCAGCAGCGGAGGGCAAAGACTCAGCATGGCTGAGCCAGCTTCCGGAGGGCGCTTGGCTAGGGCGAGGGATGGGCCGCAGGATGCGGGGGAGGACGACAGGGACACTCCCTCCAGGAAGACAGTCATGCCGGGGGCTGCGAGCACACCAGCGGGGATAGGTGCCCCTGGGAGTCTGAAAGCCCAGCCTTGCATTTGGAAAGAAGAGGAGGCGGCCGCTTCCAGGCCTTCAGGCCCACCAGGGCTGAGCCACCACCTCTAGCCCTTTCCTACTGAACACAGAGCCCGGGTGAGAACTGTCCCCTCCCCAATGCTGATTTTTTCTTTCCTCTTGGGGACCCATTTACGCTCCCCACCCTGTTCCTCCGACATCCCCCCCCCAAGTCTGCATTAACTCTGCTTGAAGAGGAATCCCTCCCTTTCTGAAGTCTGGTATCTGGCAGCCTCCTCACGAGAACCCTGAAGCTGGGCAGGAGCTGAATGACCCTGCTCCATCCTCGCTCCTGGGGCCATGGCCACCACCTAAGCGCCCTCTCCAAAAGGAGCAGCTCTCTAGATACCCCAGAGTATCTAGATACCCCCACTGGCATCCTGGACTTTTAGCCAAGTCCGTGGTCTGGAGACCCAGGGCCGCGGGATAAGGAGGCAAGGCTTCTCCCAGGGGCAGCTCTGAGGCCCTCACCTGCCCAGGATTTTGCTGACACAGCCGTGGCTGACCCGCAGCTGCCGGGATATGTCGCAGGGCCGCACACCCTGGTGGGCCAGCTCCACGATGCGCTGCCTCACCACGTCGGGCAGGGGCCGGCCGTTCACAAACACCCCCCCGAGCTGGTTCACACCCCCGTGCCCTGCTGGGGAGAGACAAGAAAAAAACACAACACCCCACACACAGCAGGGACCGGCCATTAGTCAGGGTCCAAGGCCCAGGCTGTGCGAAGGGAGCAGGCAGGGTGGAGGGGCATGATCTGGGACTTGCGGCAGAACAGTGGTCTGCTGCCAAGCACAACACGGGGGATTGGGGATTGAAACCCATTGGCCGTAGAGACGCGGAAACGCAGACGCAGGGCAGAGAGCTGGGAAGAACATGGCTCTAAGACCAGTACCTCTCGAGGGAGAAAGTGAGGGAAGGAACGGAGAAGCAGGGTGAGAAGAAAGAGGGCAGGGGGGAAATTGATGCCGGCAGGAAAGAATGTAGGAGAGGAAAAGAGGAGCCGAGCAGAGAGCAGAAGCAGGGCCAGGTGAGATCCCGCCTGAGCCGCAAGCAAGGGAGAGTCGTTGGTGTGTGCTAGGGCTTGGAGGCAGATGATTTTGGGGGTCTGGGACCAGTTGACCCAGTACAAAAGGGCTCTGAGCACAGAGAGGGACTAAGTGTCTGACTCCCTCCTTTTGCTCCTTATCTCTTGTATCTATTTTAAATCAGAGTTAGAGTGTTCATGCCTCTTTCCCTGTGTTTTTGTTTTATTCTGGGTTTTGATCAGGATTTTTCCTTTCCTTTATGTTTTCTATCTTTAGATATTTGGGGGCCATATTTCCCACTCGTCTCCCTAGGGTCTAAAGTTCAAAGAAAGCCAGGTGGAGGAGGGAAGGCTGAAGACGCAGGGGTCCAGAGTCTGCTGCGCTCAGAGCCAGGGAGGCAGCGGAGGGCCGCGCCGCGCTCGGTTCGGCAGCAGCCAGAGAACGCAGGCTGCCGGGGCTTGTCTGCCTGCCGCCTTGAGCCAGGATTGGGACCCACTGCTTCCCCTAGATAGCATGGTGCAGGTTGCCCAGACGGGCTGAGGGCTCACGGGGCACCCTGTGCTGCCTGCCGGAGCCGGCTCCCATCCCTCTGACCTCTTAGACCTCGGGAGCCTCCCAGGACACCGCGAAGCAAGGGCGTTTGCTCTCCCGGCCAGGAGGAGGGTGCTGGGTCTCCATTCCGACTCCAGCTTGGGGCCCCCAACCTCGGAGCCCAAGTGGTCACCGGATGCCAGGCCTGAGGACGCTGCGCGGCACCCCATTCTCCCTGGCCTACAGCAGTCTAGAAATCCTGCACCCAGAGCGATCAACCCGCAGCCGCAGTTACTGAGCAATCCAAGCGCAGAGAGTTCTAGCGGCCAGCCTGACCTGGCCGGCAACCTACAGCCCCTGCCCTGCTAGCCTCAGGCGGCTTTCGGAGAAAGCGGGAACATCTGTGCTCTGCTCATTTCTTTCCCGTCCCTTTCTGGGGGTACTGAGAGCAAGGGCCGGTAAAACCCCTGGGGAGAGGCTTCAGATCTGGAGGCTGGGGGAGGCTAGAACCTCTTATTTTTGCCTCACATTCCCGCTACTCTCCCTACCTCTAGCCCCACTCCTCACCCCTCCCCTCCCTCCAAACCCCGACCATCAATAATTTAGGCCCCGGGAGAACTCGCGTTACCGGTATGAAAAGGCGGCAGCTGCGGGCAGATTAAAGATGAATAATTCAGCCTCCCCGGGCTCCAGGCCCGGCCCCTCGTCCCCAATCTAAGGAAAGGGGACGGGAAAGGGGGCACGACAGGGGTCCAGGGCCGGGAGTCGCCGCTGAGTCGGGCCTGGAATGCACCACTGCCGCCGGCGCGGACTCAGGCTGCTCTGGCTTGCTGGCCAGCCCGCCCGCCCGCGCCGCCGTCTCTCCCTCCTCCGACCACCTTCAGCTCGCCTTGCCCCACTTTGGGTTTCAAAGTGACACCCAGTGGGCGGCTGGGACTCAGCAAATCCCCCGCGGAATCTGCCCGAGAGAAGAGCGAGAACAGAGGCGGCGGGGCAGGGAGGCCGGCGGGCTGGGCGAAGCCGGCGTGTCGACCCGGTTCCACTCGCTCCGAAAAGGAGACAGGATTTCGGGCTCAGCTCGCGGAGATCCGTGGCGGCCCGAGGCCCCTGACTTGGATTACCTGTACTTGGAAATTATTTAGGAAAATATATTTTACCCCAGGAGTATTTTTTTTAAAGCTCCCCCTGTAATGCTAATTATATGCTTAAGAGAAAAACAGAGCTCTTCCTCCTCGGCTCTCTTGTCTGGAGCACCGATCCAAGCCAGGTCTAAAAAAGTTTCCCTGTGAAAAGTTACAAATCATCCTTAATTATTAATCTACAGAGGAGGAGAAGTTCTCTATTTAGAATCCATTTGTCTAAAAAAAAAAAAAAAAAAAAAACCTCTGAATTGTTCTCCAAGCTAAAGACATATGACATAAATTAGATAAATTCAAATTTCATTAAAATAATTCCCTCTTTCCTATTTTTTCATTTTTTCTCCCCTTCTCTTTCCCCTATAACATCCTTTCTGTTTTCTTTCTTTTATTTTCTTCCCCTTTTAAAAAATTTCTCTTTCCCTTCTCCCCAGCTTTGGCGTTTGCCTTCCTTTTGTTCTTTCCCCCTCGTTTTCCCCCTCTTTGACTACCCACCAGCCAGGTCACTGGCAGGACCATTTTCACCAGGGAGTGGAAGGCCGGCAAGGCGCCTCCAGAACTGCAAGCAGAGCTTGGCTCTGCCCAGGGGCTGCCTGGCAGGCTCCTCTACTCCATCTCTTCCTGACTTCAATTTCTCCTTGGAACCCCTCTTTGTTTTTAGAGCATCTCCCAGGGAGAGGTGGAGAAAGATGACCACCACATCCTGCCAATCTCAGACTCCCAACTGAAGGAGAAGAGCAGGGGAAGGAGAAGAAGAGGTGAAGGAAGTAGGAAAGAAAAGAAGAGGGAGTATTACAAACCAGCTCACATCAAGCCCTGGATGGGCTGCCAGGGCCTGGAGATGCTGGGAGCTGAGGGTCAGATGGGGGCACCCAACCCCACACTCTTCTGCCTGATTGCCCTGACACGGAAGCTGCCCATGCTAGGAGTCTCCACCTGGACAAGCACACTCTAAGTTTGAGAAAGGTAGAGATGAATGGAGGGTGGGGGAGGCAGAGAGAGAGAGGGGGAGAAAGCGAGGGTAGAGGGAGAGAGGGAGAGGGAGAGAACAGAGAAAACAACACAACTCAAACCCCTCAAAACTGCCTGCCAATTTAGTCTCCCAGCCCAGGGCAAGAGGGTGACCAGGGCGTAGGATGGCTGGAGCCAGGGCCAGGGGCTGTGGATCGATGACCTAAGAAGGAGCAGGTGGAAGAAAGGAAGACAGGTGATGGGCACGAGGGAAGGTAGGAAGGCAGGTAGAGGGAGAAGTATTGGTGACCTAAGGCAGAAGAGAGAAACTGGAGGCTTTAGAAACACTGGAAAATGAGGGGAAGAGGAAGAACGAAAGGGGGGGCCTGGAGAAGCCAGCGCAGTCTCCAAGATGGGACCTGAGTGCAGGGGGCCAGGGCCGCGCCAGGACTGGACGGGAGAGGGTTAGGACGGGGAGCCCCGAGCTGGGACAGGAGCCGGGCGCCGGTACTCACGGTGCATCGCGGAGAAGGGGTCTGCTTTGCAGTGCATATCCATGGGGAGGCAGAGGAGCGGGAGCAGCGCGGCCGCCGCCGCCGTGTCGCCTCTCAAACTCAACTTCAGGACTTGAGGAGAAAAGGGAGGGACGTTGGGGGGGGGGAGGTGAACGGGCGCCCGGCTGCGGCGGGGCGGGCGGGGGACGCCGCGCTGTGCTCCCCGCGGGGACGCTTCCCGGGCGGATCGGAGCTCGCACCCGCAGCGACCGCAACTTCCCACCGTCGGGGCGCGGGGCTGGGCGGTCAGCAGAGCGGCCCCAGGGCGGCGGGCCGGGCCGGGGGGATCTGGGGGCGCATGGCGCGCGCGGCAGCTGAGGCCAGGGCTGAGGCTGGGCGGGGGAGGCGGCTCGCTCAGCTCCCCTGGAACCCGGTCATCCGAGAGGCGGCGGTCGGAGAGGGCGAGGAGCGGGGGCGGCCCGAGGGCGCCGGGCGGGGAGCCGGGCCGCTCCAAGTGCCGGTGAGTTGGCGAAGTTGGCAGAGAAGTAGCAATCCTCGGGATGTCCGAGCGGGCGCCTCCGGGAGGGGAGAGCGCGAGCCGGGCCCCCGCCTCCGGAAAAGGCAGGCGCTCGCCGCCGCGGCCGAAGGGCCGGGAGGGAGGGAGGGAGCCGAGCCGCGCCGGCAGCACTGGGCTGGCCCCAGGTGGGTTGCGGCTGCGAGAAGACTCGGCCGGAGACTGGAGCCTCGGCTCCCGGTGTGTGTCTCTCTAAAAGCTGCAAAGCCCCCTCCAGACCCCCTCCTCCTCCCCGCGCTGGGAGATGGATGACTTGTCAGACAAAGGCAATAGATTCCACCACTCTGTGATTCGCCAGCGCCGGAGCCCCGAGCTTCGGCGAGGAGGGCCCCGCGCCTGTCACTCCGGTGCCGGCGAGGGGAGGGGAGGGGAGGGGGAAACGGGAGGGAGGGAGGGAGCAGTGGGCGAAGGAAGAGGGAGGGAGGGGAGCGGGCCAGGGGGAGGGGAAAGGGGAGCCCGGGATTAAAACTGCACTGAGAAACGAAACTCGCCGATAAGATAAACGTTAGATAAGGATAAAGAGCGGCCAGTCTAATGAATATTCAGGCAACGACAGAGTGCCCCGGAGCGCGCCGCTCTCGGAAGCCAGGCTCGCAGTCCCAACTCACCCAGCCCTGCCATCCACTGGCCAGTGCCCGCGTGGGCCACGCGGCCCGGACCCCGGTCCGCATCCCTAGCCTTAACCCCCTCCTCTCAGCTCTGAGTTCCCTTCCGTTCCTTCCTGATTCTTCCTTCCTCTCTCTGGTCCTTCCCTTTCGCCTTTCCCTCCTGAGGTACCTCCCCACCCACGCACCCCCAATTCTCATTCCGGGGCAAAGTGCCCGGCAGTTTGTCCTCTCTCATCCCACGCGCGGCTGCGCGCAGGGCTTCCCTCTTCCCCTTGGCCATCAGAGTCTGGGCAGCCCAGAACGCTCGGTTTAGGATGGAGCTGGAGACCTCCAGCGAGGACCCACCTGCCTCAGTGGGACCCAACGGACGGTGGGAGAGCCCGGGGACTTGGCTTCTGGACCCTCGGGTGGCCTGGGAGAAGGGCTTGGGGAGGGGAGACAGTGCGGAGCGACTGGGCGCTGGCGGCAGAGGACGCGGGAGACGAGCTTTGCTCTCCCCGGCTGGGGAGAAGAGGCTGCGAACGAGGCTGAGCGCCGCCCGCTGCCAGCCTGACGGATCCCGAGGTAGCGCAGGAGGCGCAGCGCGCTGGGCCCGGTCCCGCTCCTGCCAGAGCCGCTGGCCCAGCCTCCGCAGCCCTCGTCCGCACTCGCTCGGGTCCGCTGGTACGCACCAGGCAGGAGAAGCCCTTTGTCTCCTAACTGGTTAAGTACAGAATATCCGGGAGATCTTTATGAAATATTTTCCCTCGTCTCATAAATCATCTTGGCACTTCAGCTGATGTTTTAACTCTCTCTCCCTCCTTCGCTCCCTCCCCCCGCTTCCCTGGGTCTGCGAAAGGGCGGCTCAGGGAAGCCCGAGCTCCGCTCTTGCTGCTCGGTCTCGAGGCACCTCTGGCCCCTGACTGCAGACCCTGGCGCCCGTGAAAGAGCCGCAGACTCGCGCCGCTGTCCCGCTGGCGAGTGCCCAGGCAGCAGCTAGGATGGAGGACGCACCCGCCCCACTCAGCCAGGAGACTCCTACTGGGCCTCCTGCACCCAGGTGTTCAGAGTGCCCTTAATCCTCCGACAGGGATCCAGCCAGGCTCAGTCCCCAAAGGACTCTGAACCACCCACTCCTTAGGGGGCTGAGTTGGCTGGACATTTGACTCCCTTCCTGGATCCTCCTGAGCCTGATCCGCTTAATCCACCTGCGGAGTAACTTCTGGGAGGGAAAAAAAAACCAAAAAACAAACAAACAAAAACCCACCTCCCTCCAGGCTCCTCCCTCCCAGCCCTCACTCCCTCTTCCTTGGGTGGCCAGGCTGGTTCCCTTGGGCTGGAGGGTGAAGGCGCAGGGTCCAGCCCCGAAGGTCAGTCTCTTCCTCTAGAGACCTGCAGATGGCGCTCCCGGGTTTGCTTTGGCCTCACAACCCCTTGTACCGGCACTAACCTCGTGTGGGGAGAGAAAAAAAGGAAAATACCGTTCGGGCAGCCTAAAGGGAAAGGCTCCCAGGCCTGGGAGAAAGGGGCTCTCAGGTGGTATCACCTGGTGCAGCTCTGGGCTTCCTTCAGGAAGGTGATTAACCAAGATGGGGGTGGAAGGAGAGGTACAGAGGAAGGATCCTTACTGAGCGGAGCTCAGAACTAAAGAAACCCTTTGCCCCAGGTCTCCCTATGTTGGTCCAGAAAGTCAATAAGTCTTGGGGAGTCTGAGCTACTGAGGAATAAGACTGTGGACAGAATCCCCCTCCACACATAGACTCACTGATTTTTCTAGAACCAGCAGACATATGTCTGTGTTGCGCATACTATGAAGAAGTGTGGGTGCAGACAACAGGCATTTTCATGTGTTGGGCAAGAGGGATTTCACATTTTGTGAAAGGGGACTTGGGGCGACTGGATGCGCCGAGTGTGCTGCAAGTTATACCCACACGCCTATCTTTCCCATGCACCCCCTGAGGGGCGAAGACCCTTCCCGGACAGTCCAATTCCCAGGTAGCCTCTGAGACTCCAGAATCACCCCCACCCCAGCCACCCCCAGTTCTGGGACCCTTTCCCCAGCACTGCACTAGCTGGACACTCACCCTCCCACCAACCCAGCCCCTGGCAGCTTCCTCCTCAGCTCCAGCCCATTCCTGGGTCTGGAAAGTTAAAGAGCAATGATCCCTGATGATTAGAAACGCTTTTAACCAAGGCCCTGCCTTCTCCTATGGCTCCAGGGCTGGCCTGCAGATTTCTCTCCAGACACTGGCTTCTCCAGCTCTGATGCTCCCTTTCCTGTTCTTCCCTTTCTTCTTCTATAGAGTCTAGTAGAGGAGAAAAAAGCAAGAAAAGGGAAAAGGGAAGAAGAAAGTAGAGGAAAGAGGAAAAGAAAGAGAAAGAAAGAAAACAACCCAACCTCAAACACAACCCGGGCTCCGACCTGTCAGGGTTGGTTGCTTTTCCCGTCTGCCTCTAAATGAACCTTTTCTCTCTGGTGTTTTCAAAGCGGCCCTTCCACCCCCCAACCTAGGGGCATTTACACTTCAAACAAGGCGCCCGCCTCCCTGCGGAAATTTAAAGGCAAATAAACTTTTGGGGAGTTGCTCTGATACCCATCTCGGGATTTGCTTCATTAGCCGCCTCTGTGCATCTGATCTGCCCAATAAATCTTCCTTGTGGATCTCCCTTCCTTCGCCTTCTCCGCTCAGCCAGGCTCTTCGGCTGCCCCAGCCCTTGCCTCCTTTCTGGCTGCTGAGCTGCAGCTGGCCTAACTCTCGTGCTGTCCAGGGCCTGCTCTGCAGGGTGTAGGTGTGGGAGAAGCAGGGCCCCCGTTGACTTCCTCCTCCGCACCCCACGTGTACACATCCACAGGCATCCCAAGGCAAGCCAAGCACGACTAGCGCGCAGGGCTACCAAATGCATTTCTGGGTAGATTGTGCATGAAGTCAAGTGCTCATCTAGACCCTGTCCGCTGCCCCGGCTTGCACCAGCTCTCTTCTCCACCCTTCTGCTCCTTTTCCGGTTTCCCATTCCCTGGCCCAGCGCTTTCCGTCCGGGTGAGGAAAGGCAGAGGTGTAGCTGCCTCTCCGCTGAAGGCAGGGCCCTGACCCAGAGCCCAGACCCCGGGTCCTCGAGCACTTTGGGAAGGCGGCTGGGCCACGTGGGGGGAGGGTTGGGGGCCGCGAGGAGCTTCCCCGCCCTGCCCCTCTCCCCTGGCCTGGGCTTGTCTTCCTCCTTCCACTCCTTCCACCTCCTGGGGAGCGGCGAAGGGAGCCAGGGCCCGGCCTCTGAGGGAGGGGATTAGAAATTCCGAAATTAAATGTATCTCCCTAGGAAATGCTCCCCACAGCGCGGACCAAATTAAACGCATTAAAGTTCGGAGGGGGGGGGGAAGCTGTTTAGAACCAAGGGGGGAAAAACTACTCCGAAGGGAAGAGAAGCAGAAACGGAGGGAAGAGAGGAAGGTAGAGCAGAGTAGCAGCTTCGCAGCCGAGCTCCTTTTCTGAATCAGTCCCAGTTTTGGAAGTCACCACCACTACCACCAGAAAAAAGAAAAAGGCGGAGAGAAAAAAAGTTCGCTGACAATCCAAGTGCGCGACGGCCGCGGCCCACTCGCCCTCTGGGTCCTGGCGCACCCCGGGGCGCCAACTCTCCGCGACCAGATCCCGGACAGCCGGCGCACGCACCCGGCCCCCTCTCCAGCTCGGCCTGACCGGCTCCCGCCCAGCCCTCTCCCCTCCTCCTCCCCATTCTCTCCCGCCCCTCCCCCTTCCTAGCCCTCTGGTCACGTTGGAGGATGGCTTTTTTTTTTTTTTTTTTTGGAAGAGCTTCTGGTACAATATGGAGCACCATGGGCTGCAATTTCACACTCCACGGCACATTCCCCCTAAAGCTACTTTCTTTTTTTTTTTTTCATCTAAGACCCCCTAATTTCTGCTTCCTCGCTCCCTCCCTTGCTCCCTCCCTCCCTCCTGCTCTCTCAGTTCTTTTCCCGCTTTTGTTCCCAATATTTGGGCTCCCTGCGTGAAGCCCGGGTTGGGGGGGGGGGCGCCTCCCGGCTGGCCCCGCCCGCTCGGTCTGTTGGTCCTGTGGAGGCCGGGCGCACGTGCTGCGCCTTTATCCTCGCCGGCCCCTCCCCCTTTAACCCGGCTGCTCCTCGCAAGAGGTCCCAGCGACCTGCCCGGCCCTTCGCAGCCCCTTTGAGGGAAAACGACAATGCAAGCCACTTGGCCACTAAA
Organism: Mirounga leonina; assembly: GCF_011800145.1. Lineage (NCBI taxonomy): Eukaryota > Metazoa > Chordata > Mammalia > Carnivora > Phocidae > Mirounga > Mirounga leonina. Next base: position 26,555,231 of record NW_023270265.1, on the reverse strand, counting down.
GCGGCCTCTTAGCGGCACGGGCCTGCCAGGTGGCGGCCGCCGGTGGGCCACCCGACTGGGGAGCTGAAAAAATTGTCAAACCAGGAGAAACTGGGCCAGTAGGTCTACAGGGTAGGAGTGGAGGGCCCTGTGTAACAGAAAACAAAGTGGGGGGGGGGAGGCAAGAGGCCCACAGAGGCCGTGGTACTCCCAGCTCAGACCTGCATACAGCCTGTCCCACACCCCCCAGACACTCATGGACCTCTGCACAGCTAAAGGGGCCACTCACCCCACAACCCATGATTAGGAGCAACAGCCACCACATGCACGGTCCCGTTCCCTCTTTGAGCCTCAGTCTCCTCACCTGTAAAATAGGGATGATTACCTGTCTTGCCTACTCCGTGGACCAAAGCACTTTGAAAACCAAACATTTCTGTGGTAGATTAAGGAATAAGTGCCCAGCTTTCTGAGCCCTTACCCTTCCACAAAGAGAGAAGGAGGGATCTGGGCTGGTTAGGCAGGGCAAGGGGTGGTGCTTTCCATCCAACTTCTATCCTATAAAGGAAACAAGAGGATTCCTTGCTGCCTCCCCTCCTGTGTTCCTTTGACTATACCACACCCTGTCCATATTTGCCACTCTGCTCTCATCTATCTTTCCTGCCACTCCATTCTCACTTCTTCCAGTACCCTTGCCCCGCTGCGTCAGGCAGATGCTAGAGGATCCGTTAAAGTCCTACCGCCCACCCACCCCCCAACAGCCAGGTTAATTGTAGCCTCAGGCGGGGTCCCCTGCGGGCCAGCCGGCCAAAACCGTTGGGAGGAGGCTGGCCCATTCACGGAGACCTGGGAAAGGAAATCCCGTCCAGTCCAGTTCCAAACAAAGAAAGTTGGTCCTCCCAGGACCTTCGGTCAACCTGCCAAAGCCAGAGCAGAGATGAGACGGTGGGGAGAGGCCTGCTGAAGGGGAGGCGTGGAAGGCGGGGAGAGAGGAGAGGAAGAAAAGGGACATGAAAGGGGTGCCGAGGGAACGGAGAAGACACCTGTCTCTGGAAGGTCCCAAGAGGCTGGTTGGGGCAAAGCCGAGGTCCCCAGCCGGCCAACTACCTCTTCCCTTCCTCCCCAAGCCCGGGTGAGAGAGTGCGAGTGAGGCTGTGCCGGTGGCCAAGTAATGATTAACCCCCTTCTCAGCCAGACGTCGAGCCCGCAGCCTGACCTGACTGGGGTGGAGGGAGACAGTGCCGACGGGCCCCGGACCGCCCCGGCGCTCCCCGCCACCGCCACCGCCACCGCCACCGCGACGCAGGGGCCTGCGGAGAAAGGGGGCAGGCGGCAGCTAGCAGGGGGCAGCCGAAAGGGCTCGGAGTGCAGGGCAGAGGGGGAGCGCAACTGCAGATGCTGGGCCGGCCAGCGGGGAGCGAAAGAGCCACAGCCGACGTACAAGGAAAGGAAGGGGCCAAACGCGGGCGAGGGCGCGCGGCTCGGCAGCGCTGAGGAATAGTTGGAGAGGGGCGGGAGCACCCCGGCGGGCTGAGTTTTGCCGGAGTTGCGAGCAGGCACCAAACCCACTCTGTCGGATCCATCCGCGGCGCGCCCGCCCTCCCTTCCTCCTCTCGCAGCAGCTGTGTGGATGTGAGGAGCAGGCGGAGAACGCGCCAGAGCCGGGAGCGGGTAAGGCGGGGGGGGGGGGGGACCCGCCAGCGGAACAGGGAAGCGAAGAGCAGGGCCGCCAAGGCGGGGGACAGGCTGCTTGGCGCCGCGAAGTGGCTGGAGACAAAGGACCCGAGCGGAGGGGAGAAGGGAAAACCGAAGCGAGTGGGGCTGGTTGAGACAGGGAGAGAACCCAAGCACAGGGGGCCTTCTGGGGACCGGCGGAGGTTTGTCTTACTCCTGCCACCTCCTCCCACCCCAGCCCAAAGCTGGGACGTCTGAGGGCTCACTCCTGCTTGGGTGCCTGGCCCGTGGGCCTGTGGCCTGGGGTCGGGGCGAGTGGTGTTGCTGTGGGGGCCGTGAGAGAGAGAGAGGGAGAGAGAGAGAGAAAGAGAGAGAGAGAGAGTGTGTGTGTGTGTGTGTGTGTGTGTGCGCGCGCGCGCCCGCGCGCGCGCTAAGGTTTAAGCAGGCGGGGGTGGGGGTGGGGAGGAGGGAGGGTCTCGGCTGTAGGGTTAGACCCCAGCCCCAGGAGGCTGCAAGCCTCCGCCCTCCACCCTCCTGGTCCAGAGCCGTCCACTCCCCGAACTTGAAACAAAAGGGCTGCACCGAATCCCTGAGGAGCCAGGACAAGGGCTCTTTCTGGAAAAAGTGCTTTGGTTTGAAACTCTAAAGGTCACTGCATCCAGGATTATTTCTTAACTTTCTGTAACTGTTCCTAGAAAAAAAAAAAAAAAAAAAGACGCAAAGTGAATCTTGGACAGAAAAAAGCCCTGGTCCCAGCAGTTTGCTCCGCCATGTCTGGACCGGCGGTTAGGTCTAGACCCGCGGCTAACGAACATACTGAAGAAACTGACTAATGGAGGGAGGAAGCCTCTTTCCGTTTCTAAATCAATTAAGGAGAATTTCTGATGCGTCTCCTTGGGGGCTGAACATCTCTTGGTGAGGGGATCGCCTGAGTGTGTTGTGAGGGTGCGTGGAAGGTGTGTGTGTGTGTGAGGGGGTGGAGAAGGGTGTCTGGGCAAACAGCTGTGTCCCAGGCGGGGCTGAGACTGGAGCTCAGGACCCATATCCAGCACCTCCTCCTCCTCCCTCTGCCTTCCGCCGAGGCTGCTCGGAGGCCAAGGCCTTCTCAGCCTTTTCCTGCGGGGCCGCCAATCAATCCTGCAGGTCAACACAGCAATTAATAACGGGGTGAGGAGGCCTGGCAAAAGAGGGCGGGGAGGCGTCGGGCTGTGTCTCCCCCAGGCTCTGAGGGCCCGGGGGGCAGGACCAGGGAGTGGGAGGGGTCTCCGAGGGCAGAAAGAAACCTGGAAACTCAGTGTGGGCCAGGGAGTGGGCCCAGAGCCCCAGGAGGGAGAGGCAGGGGACCAGCGACAGGGAGCCAGAGAACCAACTAGGACAGGCCAGCGGACATCAAATAAACGTCTTATTTTTATGATTCTGGGGGTATAGGCTACGATGGCCAAAGACCACAATTGATCTAGTTGCAAATTCTCTCTCCTTCCCCCATACCTGGCCTTTTTCTGGTGGTTTTCGCTGCTCCCGATCTGGCTCAGCGAGACTAAATAAAACCCGCATCCTTCGCAAACCCGGCTGTGGCGGTTGCGCCAGGGCGTCAGCCAGGCACGCTCGCTCGCGCGCGCCTGTCATTGTCATTTTGAACTAGCCGGATGAAGCCAAAGGGGCGTGGGGACCGTCTGGGGGCCGCAGAGCCCCCGGGGAGCTGTGCCCCGGCCAGACGTGCCTGAAGTAGAAATTAGGGCAGAGGAGCAGGAGGAGGGCGGTGAAAAGAGAAAGAAAGAGAGAAAGCGGCTCGGAGGGCAGAAGACTCCGGGGCTCCGGGGCTCCGTGGGGCCGCCTCGAAGGGAACGGTGGCTTCCTTCTCTCAAACACAGTCCTGCCTCCTGCCCAGCTCCGCAGCTCCTCCCCACTCTTCCCCAAGCCGCGGCTGGCGGGAGTGCAGTCCCCACACCGGCCAAAGCGGGAAAAGGAGGGAAGGGAAAGGGAGCACGGTGCACAGCTGGTCTGCCCGGCCCCTCTGCCACCCGCGCTGGGAGAGCGGCTACCAGGCCTGGTGCAGGTAGGCGCAGGCGACCCTGGGTAAGAGCCCTGGTCCGTTCTGGAGTATCCCGCGCTCAGAAACGTGGGGTGAGGGCCCTAACAGAGCTCAGGGATGCCTCCCCATCCCGCTCTGCCTTCTCTTTTCCGAGGCACTGGGGAGGGTGCCTGGCTGGGAGACTTGCCAGGACTGGGAACCAGGTCCGCGCACCTCAGGTCTGCAAGGCAGAAAAGAGCCGCCTTCGGAGAGGGAAAATGGAAAAGTGGGAGTGTTGAGAGCCTGAGCAGAGGGATAGGGAAAGAAGGAGGGGTGGGGGCAGGAGGTGGTAGGAAGCAAAATAGATGCTATGAGTGAGGGAGAAGCCCTGTACAGGGGAGGAAGAAAGGGGGAGAGAGGTTTCCAGGAAGGCCTAGCCATTAGGTCTGTCCTTGGGCTGCATATTTATACGGTCGAGGGGGTGCACAGATGGGTTCTCAATTGAATTCCATCTTCAACACCATCAGAGATTGATTTTGTACTCGCTTTTAATTTTGCCATAATTAATTAGATCATTACAACTGTTTGCTATTGATCTCCCTACTTAAACCTCTGGTGCAGAGGGGTGGCCCAGAACCCTAAAAGCCCAGGAGGCCACAGTTGACACTCCTGGGGGCCCAGGTTCCCTAGTGGGTCCAGGCCCCCAAGGGGGAATGGAGGCAGCCTAGGGACTGGGCCAAGAAGCTTAGAGGAAGACCAATGCTGAGACTGGATTATCAGCTGAAAGAACTAGAACCTGAGCTGCTGGGGTCTGGTGAAAGGGGGGTGGGGGGAGTTGGGAAAGTTGAGGAATGAGGCAAAAAAGGGCCGGGAGTAGGTCCTTGACCTCTGTAGAATTATTTGGAAAACTTAGAAACTGATCCAACCCTCCCCCTCCTCATCAATCCAAAACTAAACTTGGGTCCCTGGCTTCCCACCTCTGCATTACTCTAGGGCACCTAATGGGCAGACAGAGCTGAACTGGCAGGCCTGGAGGAGAGGGGTACGGAGGGGAAAAAAAAAAAAAAAAAGGAGCAGCCCTCCACTCCCTTAGCCCTTTGGGTCAGCAGGTTCAGATTCTTCTCTCCATCTGGGTCCCCTGAGGCCTGCCATCCCTCCCCTTGCCTCAGGCCTCCCTTGAGTTGTTTCTTTTGGGGGCAGAGCCTTTTCTGCAAACGTCAGACACACCTACACCAGTGCTTACACTTTGGTTCATACTCAAAGACACAAGACCCTCACACCTGTGCATACAGCGTGTCCCCATCCACTAACACATGTGCACACACACCCACACTCCATTCCCACTAGAAACCAAGACCTTCCTTGTGCACCCAACTTGGAGGAAGTTGTGCAAAACATTTATACACTGGAAAGTGGAAAGATAAAGTCCTAAAGGCACAACAGAATGGAAAAGCCCGGCTCTGTAAAGAGACCAAGAGAAGTTGTAAAACTCACGTTTTCTGGGTGGAAAGTTTTCAGCAGATTTAGAGGACACCGGGAGGGAGGGCCCAGAAGGTCCCACGGGTGGGGAGAGGCCGCAGAGCCCCGGTCCCCAGCGATTACAGTGGCCCCCCCGCCACAGGGCAAGCACAGAAGGAAAGAGGAGTGGGGTCTGTCCTCGGCTGGCCGGGTTGCCCCATCTTTCTCACACGCCGCCCCACCCCCACCCCCGCCTGTGGCGCTCACTCGCTCTTACCTGCCCGGCCCGTGCGCTGTTCCATGCTCTGCGCCCCGCCGCTGCCGTCTGGGCCCGGGTCTCGCTTCTCGGCTCCGCCGCAGCCCGACAACGCGTCTCGCCTGTGCCGCGGCCGCCCCGAGATCTGGGCGCAGCCACCCAAGACCGAGCGGCTCAGATAACCCAGGCTGCCCGCCGCCTGGGCTGTGCGTCCGCTCGCGCCCGCGCTCGCACAGCCCGCCGCGCCGAGGCACAGCCACGCGCGGAGGAGCCCCCGGCTCTCCGCCCCGCGCACACGCGCGCACACGCACCCAGGCCCGGAGCCAGCCGCCGGCACGCCGCCACCCGCGCTGCCAGAGGCACCCAGAGACCGAATCCCCAGCCTAGATGCCGGCACACCCTCTCACCCCACCCCCTCTTCTTCACTGTCACACGCTCCCCGTCAGTCGCACAGCCTCACACGCAGGGGCGTCTTCACTCTCGTGCACTCCCCAACTTTGTGCGGCCCCCTTCCCGCCCCCACTCTCAGCTTTGCCCCGTTCTGCTTTCCCGATATTGGGCTCCACAGCCTGCCAGCCCCCCAACCCCCGTCTCAGCCTCAGTTTCCAAGCCCAACAAACGCACCCCAACTCTGTTGGAACCCATAGTCGCTCCCTGAAGGTCCTTGTCATTAATACATTCACAAGCTCTCCTGTTGCGGATTCTTTTTCTTTTTCTTCCTCTTCCTCCTTCTCCTCCCTCTCCCCCTCCTCCTTCTTCGTCTTTGCCTTCCCCTTCCCTTTCCTCCTTCCCCTTCCTCTCTCCCCTTTCCTCTTCTTCTCCTCCTCCTCCTTCCTTTAACTTAGAATAAAAGGAAAAAGTCTTGGCTTCTTTGCTGGTAAGGAGATGATCAGGGCCTCAGGAAAGGGAAGAAAGGGAAAATGACCAGATCCCTCCCTAGCTCTGGCCTCACTCAAATAACCACCCACTTGAGCCACACCATTCCAAAATATTCTGGTCCTCTTTCTCCAGGCCCTTGGACCCTCAGATTCACACCATCTCCAAGCACACTCATGCTTTCAGCCCTGATCAAGGTCTCACTTTAGCTTTGTCCACATCATGCCCTCCCAATCTAGAATTTTTTTTTTTAAGATTTTATTTATTTTTTAACAGACAGAGAAACAGCGAGAGAGGGAACACAAGCAGGGAGAGTGGGAGAGGGAGAAGCAGGCTTCCCGCCGAGCAGGGAGCCCGATGTGGGACTCGATCCCAGGACCCTGGGATATGACCTGAGCCGAAGGCAGACGCTTAACGACTGAGCCACCCAGGCGCCCCCAATCTAGAATTTGCACCTCACATCCTTATCACAAATTCTCCCTCAAACCTCTCATAAACCACTTTTCACATATGCACTCTCTTGTACTCCTACTTACATAATCACACACCTCTCAAGCACTATATTCCCCCTTCTAACCCCCATGTACCCCTTTCTCATTTATCCTGCTTTATACCCCCACCAACTTGCCCACCCTGGGCCTCCCACACTCACAAAGCCTTGCTCACATGTGTTGAGTAACACTCAGAGGCTGCCAAGGAAAGTGCTGGGTAAGCCTATGGCTGGCTTCATCTCCTGTACGTACACCTCCAGGCCCCAGGCAGAAAGGCATCAAGCAAAGGACAGGGACCAGGTTCACGGGGCCTACTGAGCCCACTTAGGTAAGGAACTGGAAGTTCTTCTCTGGGAGTCCTATCCATTTCAGCAAAAGTTCCTCAAGATTGTGTGACCAGGCACAGGAAGGGGGGGGCGTGGCACAGAGGGAAAACCTATATCATGGTTCCTCAACTTTTAAAAATCTTCCTAGAGGAACAAGAATTTCTGCCCTTTTTAGGAAAATCATGGCAAAATTATCATCTTACCAACATTTGTGATTTTAAACATCAGACTTTGCTGGTGTTTCTTTCCTGTCTTTGTTTAAAAAAATTAAACAGTGATTTTCCATTCCAAGAGCACAAAAACTTAAGGCAAAAAAACATTATTTATTTTACTTTTTTGCTTTTTGTTATACACAGAGCAACATTCCTAAGAACAAGGATGGGAAAGCAGTATGCATAAATGAAACCCTAATCACACACACACAAATCACACTCATGCGGTCACTATTTTACACACCCACGAGATGTTCACACACACACACACAGCCCCCTACCCTGTCACCTACTCAGAACCACACCCAGTCATCACCCAGGGCCTGCTGAGTCACACCTTCTCTGCATAGTTCTTTGTGCCTTTGTTACCACTATAAAATAGTGTTAATAATCCTTGCACTTCTCACAGGTTTCTCAAGAGATAACTTGTGTGGAAGTGATTTCTAAAATGTGAAGTGTGACTACACACACATTCATTTCTCTTGTTTCTGTATTATCAGAGACAGGAACTGAGACCCCAATGTTCCAGATACACACATAGCAGGGAGGCACCCATTGGGAAACCAGATGTTTTGAACTGGGGACACACACACTTGGATCAGTGTCCCTGCCTGCTCCTGAGCCAGCTCGTCACAGTTACCTGAACACTGGACCCAGGGTTGGGGCAGTGCCAGGGCTGGGGCCCAAGCCCAGGGGAAGGCAGCTGAGGCCATTGTGCTAAGTAGCCTGTCGCATACCAGAGGGACCAAGAGGAGGAAGGAACTTTCTTAGCTCTTGGCTCTGATACACTTGGAGCCTTGGGGACTCCCGAAGCCTGCAAAGTGATGCCAAAGGGTCCAGCTTTGTACCTCAGCCTCCTTCCAGCCTCCTCCCTCAGGCTCTGCTTCTCTTTGTCTTCCAGCCCTCACCCCTGTCCCACACTGTCTCTTGGGCCTTTTTGCCCATTGCCTGTCCCATTGATTGAAAGTCTCTCTCAGGTTCTCCAAGGAGTCCCAGGAAAAATGAACCACCAGTCTATTGATTCTTCATTAGAATTACATTTTCACGTGTGCTAAATTGGTTTTAAAAGCCTTTTCTGTTGTTATTGTCTTGTCAGACCCTGCGGTCCAGGGCAAACCAAGTTTAAACGTTGTGGCTTCTTAGGAAAAAAAAAAATCACTGAGGCCAGGTCTGTGATTACTTGCTCTCCTGACTTATTGTTGTCATGATGACAATTGTGATTAGGTTTAAGTATCTTTAGGGAAAGAGCCCTGCAGGAGGCTGCTCAGATCAGACTGGGACTGGCTGGTGAGATGGGTGTGTGTGGAGAGGGCTCTGAAGCCCCTGGAGGAAGAACATCAGAGCAGTTTTTCTTTCCTTGAAAATTAAATTTAGCACTTGAACCTGTATTAATTGCTTCTGGGACAAGAGGAAAGGTGAAAGTTTTAAAAATCACATTTATTTTCTCTCTCCTGTTCCAGATTAAATAGAAGAGAAATAAAAAACCGAACTCCACCCTCTTCTTTCCCCTAAATAACTGAGAAGGTGCTGAAAGAGAGGTGACAGCCTCTTGCTTTGTAGCAGGGTGGAAGCCCGGTCACAAGGACACCTTTAATCATTACACTCAGAGCTGGGGGAGAAATGAATCCAAATGAGGGGGGAGAAGTGGGAAGGGAGAGGTAGACTCCCACAGAGAAAGGGGGGTTGGGGGCCCAGACTAACAGGAAGAGAGACAGAGACAGACAGACGGACAGACAGACACAACCAGGGACAGTCTGAGGGACTGGTCTTTGCAGAAAAGCAGAGGCCAGAGAAGAATGAAAGGGAAGGAAGACAGAAGAAAGAAAGAAGGAAAGAAAAGGAAAAGAGGAGAGGCTGAGAAAAGGAAATGTCCAGAGGAATGTACAGAGAAAGAACGGGAAAGAGACCAAGGCAGTCAGAGGAGCAAGCCCGGGGGAGCTCCCAGCCCCTCCGGACACCGCCCTTCTCCTGGCCTGGCAGCCCGCAGGCTGCCCCGGGGAGCGGGCACCGGAAGGCGGCGGAGCCCAGGCAGGAGAGCCGAATGTCTTCGTGATGTGTTTATCCCCTAATCAGTTCATTAGTTATAAACAACATGACATTAGAAGTTAGGAGGCAGTTGATATTAATTTTTATTTAACTAGTTGATGTTTAATCCGTCACGCCAGGCTGGGTAGCAGCGAGAAAGATCTTCCTGACACAAAACCAGTTAGAACTTCATAAGGCGCAATCAGTGTCCGCGCGTTGAAACAAACAAGAGAGACAGAGACAGAGAGACAGGGAGAGACAGAGAGACAGGGAGAGACAGAGAGACAGGCAGCCCGCCAGAGACGGAGCTGGCGAGTGGGGCAGGAGAGAGAGCTAACCCGGGGCGAGGGCTTGGGGGGGTGGGGTGGGGAGGAGAATAAGCTGGGAAGACAGGGAGCGCAGAGAGGACGGCTGGCGAGGGCCTGGGAGCCCTGAAGCGGGCCTCCACGCCCAGCACGGCCCGACGCGACAGTGAGGGGCCGGCCGGGGCGACCGCGGGGGCTGTGGGCCAGGGCCCTGCTAAGCCTCTCAGCCGCAACGACCAGCGCCTTCTGCGGTGGAACGCGTTGGGTGTCCGGCGGCCTGGAGGGAGGCAGGGAATAGCATCCCAGCAAGGCCAGGCCAGCACTTTCACAAACTGTCCTCTCCCATGTGTGGAAGCCGAGAACCCCTCCCGTCCTGCACCAGGAAGAGCGGCCCGGGCAAAAGAGGAAAGGAGGAAAAGGCGAGGAGTTGTGCCCAACGGCTCAAGTTTGACAAAGTTTGCAGCGGGCACAAGCCAGAGCAGGGTGTGTGTGCAAGTGTGTCGGGGTGCTCGGCAGTGGCGAAGGGGGAGGACGTGAGGCGCAGTCTTGGGGTTCTGGAGGTGGGAAAGTTTGCCAACGCCCCCACGAGCGTCCCCGCACTCGAGGCTCCGAGTAAGGACCAGGCTGTGTTGGTCCCAGACTCCTCGGGTGGCCGTGCCCAGCCCCGAGTCTGAGGTGCCCCGGGCTTGCCCAGGTTACGCTTCCCCCTCAACCCCGCCCCCAAGCACGGGCGTTCGGCTTTTTCCACCTTCACTCCGGGCACCTGCCGGGCACTGGCTCGGTCACGGCTTCCTGCGTCGGCACGGGGCGGGGGGTGGGGGGGTGGGGCGCGAAGGCCGGGGCTGTAGTTTTCCGCGGTCGCGAAGGACCCTGTTTGGAAGGACGGAGGCATCCTTGTCCGCGCGCAGACTCAGGCCGAGCATCTCCCATTTGCATGTTAATCTGCCTCCACCGCGGAAAGGAAATCGCTGAATTCCGAAGAAAATTGCCTCTCGCCAGCGGTTAATAGTTAACTCAGACAGGAAAGTTCCCAGGGAAAGGCGAAAGCCAGGGCGAGAGCCGCAGGGGAGGAGGCCGGGGAGGCGGCCTGGGAGGGCCGTGCCCCGACCCCGGCCTCTCCCCTCGCCCGGCGCACTCGGCCTGGCGCGCCTCCCCTCCTCCGGCGGCGCGACCCCCACCCCGTAATTAGCATCGTTTAGTTCACAAACCCTTCCTGGGAGAAATCTGTTCCCTCGTTCCGGGGCTCGGTTCAGCACCTGATTCCGCCGGGTGAGGCGAATAAATCACTGCGGCGGCGGCGGCGGCGGGGGAGCCGGACCGGAGCCCGCCAGACTGGGGCCGCCGGGAGAACGAAAAAGTGAAAAGGGGACGGCGTCAGGGGGAAAGGGAGGCAGCGAGATGGCGCAACCCTAGTCTAGGGACAGCGAAGGGTCCGGGAAGGGAGACCCAAAGAAAGTCAGGGACCCAGCGGCAGAGAAGGGGCCAAAATAAGCAAGGGAGATACAGAAAAAGACGGACACAGAGAGTGAGGAATAAAAGCTAACGAAAAGAAAGGGAAAATGAGGGGAAGGGGAAGTTAAAGAAGAAAGGAGGGCGCGGAGGGGAGATTAAGAAGGTGGGGACAAAAGAATAAAGAAAATAAAAGAAGACCAAAAGAACAAATGCTTTTATCTACAGAAACTCCCCTGTCAGAGGCTCGGCAGTGAAAACGCGCCCCGCGGCGGCCAAGGATCCCTCGCCAGGGCCGCAGACCCGGGAGGCCCGGGCGTGCAGCGCAGCCTCCGCCCTCGGGGCTCTGGGTCGGGTCGGGCGCAGAACCCGACTCCAAGTTGAAGTTCCAGGGCGCTGAGCGCACAGGAGTATCTGACCCCGGAAGGCATGGTGTTTGTGTGTGGGGTGTCACCCTGGATCCACGGCGGAGGAGGGGATGGGTAGATACAAGGCGCAAGGCTCTCTTGGACGCGCCTTGGGAGCCTAGGACGTCCTGCCCTGGCGCGAAGGGAGGCGGGGACCCGGGGCAGGAGGGCTTCGGCCGCTTAGCTCAGACCCCTCGGCGTCCGCGCAGCTAGGACCCCCGGCCCCCATTCTTCAGCAGGGCCTCGGAGAACTCGCCACCCCAGCCCCCTCTTGCAGATCCCCAGCGCCCGGGCCGGCGCGCCAGGCTGAGCGTCGAGGAAAAAGTAACGCAGAGAGAGCCGCGCCCCGGCGCCAGTGGAGGGCGCATTTCCTGAACGGCCTCCCCGCGGCGACCGGGAGGCGCGGCGCAGATTCCGCTCGCTCTAGGGGCCAGGCCCCGCAGTAAGCTCCCGGGGCACAGAGTGCGGAGGAGGAAAGGAAAGAGGAGGAAGAAGCGAGGGGGCGTGGCGGGGGAGCGGAGCAGAAGAGAAGCAGGGAGGAATGAAAAGTGGAAATGTGGACCGGAGGGAAGAGAAGGAGCAAGGAGGTTAGGGAGCGTCAGCCCTCATGAAAGGACTGCGCGGACAAAGGTGGAACGTCCCCTCCCGGGTCTCACTCATTGCAAGCCCCTGCGTTGTGGCGCCCCCAGGACGTCGGGCTAGAGACTGAGACCCCAACAGGGCCGCTGGGGGCCTCTGTGCATATGGGACCGAGAGAGGAGAAGAAGGCTTCCTGGCCTGCCAGGCAGCCCCTGGAGACTAGCGCCTGGAAAATTTCCAACCTCTGGGATTTCTGGGTGGGTATGGTCCAGTCCACTCCACTTCTCCTCCCCCTCTTACCCCGTCCTCCTGCCTTGTCTGGCAGGCCCGGGCAGCCACAGAGCTGGACTACAGGAGTTGGGAAAAGACCTTCAGGAAGAAGATTGACAGTTCAGGCCATTCCTACTTTTGTAGGGAGACAGGACAAAACTGATACCTAGACCAGAACCCTTTGGGCTGGGGAAAGTAGGGAGGCAAGTGACCAAGCTAAACCAGCTCAGAGGGCATCAGTCAGTTGGTCAGTCCACCTTGGTCCGCTCAGTGATGAACACCAGGGTTACAGAGGTAAATCAGACACTGTCCCTGCTTTCAAGGAGGACGTTATCTGGCGGCAAATGGAGAGCTTTGCCAAGAAACTCCAGAAGGTGTCAAGATGTAGGACACAGAGGATGTCAGAGAATGCCTCATAAAGGGGATGGGGTCTTGCAAGATGATTAGATGTCCACTAGATGCAGGGTGCAGCTGGGGGGAATATTCCCAGGCAGAAGGAGATTGGGGCAGAAACATGGGGAGGGGGCAACAACCCACCTAGCTGGGGAACTGCTAAGGGTTCTGGGAGGGCAATAGGGGGTCAGAGGTGATGCAAGGGAAATAAGACTGGGAGGTAGATGGGGCCTAGATCAAGGACCACTTTTGCTAAGGAGTTCTGATTTCTCCCTTAGGCCATGGGATGCCATTGAAGGATTTTAAGCAGGGAAGGAAAAAGATCTGATTTGGAGGGGAAACACCACTCTGCAGGTGTGGGCAGTGGGCTGGAGGTAGAGAGAGAGCAGCAGAGACTGAGAAAACAGTGTTCTCAACAAGAGAAGATGGAAGGTTGAAAACAAAAAGTCTGAGGGAGATAGAGAAGATATGTGAGAGATGGAGGCAAGATGGTGAGTACTTGGATGTGTGTGTGTGTGTGTGTGTGTGTTGTGGAATAAGATGATAAATTAAGGTCTCTGAATAACTTGTCTCAACTGTGACCCCTCCCCACACTCACCAGCCCCCCTTCCTAAGTCGTCCCCCCCATAAGGGTTACAGAAATGGAAATCCATGTATCACATCTGGAGGTAACCCTTTTCTCCTCACCTCATGCACCCTTACCAGGCAGCCTCATAAAACAACATGCACTACAGAAGGGGGTAACTTCTCACTAACCCCAAGACAGAGAAGGCAGCATCCAAGAGTGAAAAATGGAGCCAGGCAGTCCTGAGGCAGACTCCACCTTCCTCAGTTCTAAGACATACTAGTTATGTGACTTTGGGCACATCCCTTGAACCCATTGTGCCTATGTGTCCACATCTGTAAAATGAGGACAAGAGTATTTGCTTATGGAATTGTTGGATGGTATTAAATAAAGGGTATATTAACCCCTAGCCATAGATGTCTGACCACATTAATTCGTTCTCCATGCCCAGCCCAGGCCCAGGCCTCTGCATGCACTCATTGAGCATTTTCTCTTGCACAGGGAACAGAGCGTCAGGGGGTACAAAGAGCAGTAATATAGAGATACTCTGGAAAAATTGTCAATCCAGAGGGAAGGCCAGGTGCCCCACCCACTGGAGCACCTGAATAATAACAACAAAAGCAACTAACATGCCTGAGGGCTTACTGCATGTCAGGCATTGTTTTAAGTGCTTTGCATATATTAATTCTGTTAATCCACATCTATTACTATTAACCCCATTTTAAAGATGAGGAAACTGAAGCACAGAGAGTTTTAGTAACTTGTCCACAATCACAGAGCAAGTAGGTAGCAAAAGTAGGATCTGTACCCCAGATATTGCTTCCATAACCTACGTTCTTAAGCACAGGCTATACTAGATATTCTTAGTGCCCACAAGGAAGTCAGGGGGAGAAGGGACACTGGCTGTGATTAGGGGGTTGAATGGGTCTGAGAGGATTTCTTCAGGGCCTCCATTTGGTGGAACCCAGGAGTCCTCCCCTCTCTCTTGCAGATCCTCACACCAGTCCCCTTTCACCACCTCCAGGCTCTTTTCTCTTCTCTGCCCAGGGCCTCTGAATCTGGAAACTGAGAGCTGGCTCCTGTGACCAGGCCAGACAGTCTGTGTGGCTTCAGGGCCACCAGCCCTCACTCAGCCCTTCAGGAAGCTGGGAGCCGCACCCTAAGAGCTGTCCTTTGTATTGGAAGACTGTGACTTTTCCCAGCCAGTCCTTGTGCCTCTGTAGGGACTCTCAGGCTTTTCCAGCTTCCAGGCCTGCAGCTTCACTCCAGCTGGACTCAGCCTTTGATCAGACGGGGGTGGATCCTGATCCTTTTTTTTTTTTTTTTTAAGATTTTATTTATTTGACAGAGAAAGACACAGCGAGAGAGGGAACACAAGCAGGGGGAGTGGGAGAGGGAGAAGCAGGCTTACTGCTGAACAGGGAGCCCGATGCGGGGCTTGATCCCAGGACCCCGGGATCACTATCCGAGCCGAAGGCAGATGCTTAACTACTGAGCCACCCAGGCGCCCTGATCCTGACCCTTAATAGCAGCCACAGCCAAGAGTTGCCTAGATTGATCTTGATGCCCCACCCCCCACCCCCATGCTCCAGGCCTGATCTGGGTTGTCCCATACAGATCCCTGTGAGCTGGACCAAGGTGCCCCTGGGAACTGCAGGGAAGCAGAGAGGACCCTGCTCATGAGCCCATCCTCTCTACGGGCTCCCCTGGGTTCCCATAACAGGCCCTGTGGCTGTCCTCAGCATTGACTTCTCTGGGGCCAGAGAGCTGCCCTTCCTGCTATGTGCTGGAACTACCTACAGTCCCTCCTTCTCTAGGCCCACAGAGGTCTTTCTTTTACCCCTTTGAGCAGGAGTTCTCTTTGCCAAAAGACAGAAGTTGAAGAAGTTCTGGAAGTTCCCAGGCCTGTGGAAACTATCTATACTCTTTGAGCCCATCCAGGTAGAGTGACAGGGATGAATGTGTGCCTATGAGAGAAGTCTGAGCCTATATTGGAGATGTCCTATATATATATATTTTTTTACTGGAATTTAACCAATTCCCTACCTGTGAGTTCTTTAAAACTAGTCACTATAGCCAGGAAGATATTATTCCCAAAGTGCCAGCCCCACAGAGCAAAGCCACTTATGGACTTTCAGGTGTCTGCTTCCCAGTTTGCTGCCTAGTCTTTGGAAAACCTCCCTCCAAGATGAACAGGGTGTTAGGCAACTGCCAAATCCCTCAGAGCTGAGACTAGCACCCTAGCGCTGGTGACTGGATGGATTAGAGAGGAGCTTTCTCTTCCTGTCCCCCAGCCCAGGTCTTCATCAGGTAGTTGTTGTGTACTTGGCGGGGTGGGTGGGTATGGGGGGATGTGCGTGGGAGGTGCTGCCTGCAGCATCCCTGAAGTAAACAGATCCTTTCCCAAAGACAAGTTACTCTCCAAGTTTGAGCTTCCTCGTCTGGGAAGTGGGAGGTGCATCCCTCTGCACCGGAAATTAAAGCATTAGAGTGCCCGCACAGCTGCGGGCACACACAGCGACCCCCTAAATGTCATTGTTACCATCGTAGGCCTTCGAAGGAGCCCGCACTGCCTCAGTCACAGGCTCGGGGTTCACGGGGACTCCTCAGCACCTGTGGGAGCTGGGAGCTGGGAGCTGGGAGGTGCGGCTCCTCCGCCAGAGCCGCGCCTCTCGGGCCTGGGGTTGCGGACCCACTGGTCTCGGGACGCAGAGCCGGACGCTCGGCTGCGCAGGGGAGCGGGCCAGGCCGAGAGGCTGGACCGCCGGGTCGGATTAGGGGTAGGGGTGGGAAGGGCGGAATGCGCACGGGAGGACTCGGCCGCCCGCAGCTCGCGATCGAAGCTGGCCTGGCCGCCGCCGCCGAGGAGCCCGCCGGGCTTGGAGCTGCCCCGGGGCCTGGCGCGTCCTCCCCGCTCCGAGCGCGCTGGCCCGCGGCCCGCCCCGCCCCGCCCGCCGCGCGCCGGCGCTCGATTAATAATCATAAACCCCCCGCTCACCCTCCTCTTAAAATTAATAACTCTGTAATTAGAGTCATTTCAGAAGCCTCCTGAGCCGCCGGGGCCGGCCGGGCCGCCGGCCGCCCCGCACCGTGGGCAGGAGGGAGGAGGAGGCCGGGCGCGGCGGCCGCGGCATCTGCAGGTACAGAATGAGAATTAAAATCGCTCTCAACAATCCAATACACTTTTTATCAGCCATCTATCTGGGAGCCGGGCCCATTCATCATCCGAGGCATTCTCCCTGAAAACAAGACCCATTCAGATTTTATACAAATTATCATATTTATCATCGTCTCCAACTCCGGAGTAACATCTCCGCAAAGTGTCTGCCGTCTCCCCGGGGAGCCGCGCGGCTCGGAGCGCCCAAGCGCCAGCCCGGCAATTCCCCCGCTGAGCCCCCTCCCCGAGCCCCCCTTCCTCTCCCGCCGCCCCCAGGACGCGGGCCCCGACTCTGGCCTTTGATCCGCTGCCTCGGCTGGCCCCCGCCACTCTCTCTCTTCTCCCCACTCCCCATCAATCTCTCTTTCTCTCCTCTCTCTTCCGCTCTCTTCCCTCTCCCAGCTCCCCCTCTGGCCTCTGATCCACTGCGTCTCCGCTTTTCCCCTCCCCACTAGCTTGCTCCCGCTCTCTCTCACTCTCCCTCCCCACCCCCAGCCCCTCACCTGGTCTCCAGGGCCTGGTCAGGTCTTCTCTCTGTTCCTATCTTTCTCTCCGTCTCCCTGTCTCTTTGGGTCTTCGCTTTTCCCCCAGGCAGCATCCCCATCTCCCTGCCAGAACCAAGAAGCAAGAAGGGCAATTCATAACAGAACGGCTTGAACCCCCCTCCTGGACTGAGGAGGTCTTCCCCAGGTCCATTCCGGGGCCGACGTTGGCCCATATGGAGTCTGAGCAAATGAAGCAGGGCCACATGAGAGACGTGTTCCTGCCCATCACACACTAGAATCTACTACACACTACAAACATCCCCCCCCCCCAGGCACACACACAGCCACACACCCCACACAGCCTCCACCACACATAACCCTCACCACGCTCCCCCACATTGGACCCTAACCGTACTCATGTAGCCAATCTCTCTACACACATAGCTTCCCCTCGGACCACACACAGTCCCCCGATACATACACAGAGCCCCCAGTACATACAGATGCCCAGAAGTACAGGAAGACACACATTCCCAACACATAGCTGTGTGTCCCCTCACCCAGGTTCCTAGCCTCCCTCGTCTCTCTCCTCTCTTTCTCTCTTAGCCTGTACTCGCACTTTACGCAGGAGCAACTTCTGGCTTGGTGGGGAATTCCCCTGTAACCAGCAAGATCTCAGC
This sequence comes from Mirounga leonina, assembly GCF_011800145.1. Taxonomy (NCBI): domain Eukaryota; kingdom Metazoa; phylum Chordata; class Mammalia; order Carnivora; family Phocidae; genus Mirounga; species Mirounga leonina. The sequence goes on along the minus strand of NW_023270265.1, from coordinate 26,537,636 downwards.
TGCCCCATCTAGCTACTGGAAGAGCCCCACTTGCTCTGCACTGACCCCCAGGGGTTAGCGAGGTCTCCTTGGTTCAGACTCACAGACAATGGAATGTTTAGATTCTAAGGAAGGAAACCTCACAAAACGTGACAGCAGGAATGTCCAGAGCACAGGTTTCTGACTCAAACAACCAGCGGTGGGTGACAGCTCCCTTTTGAGGCTTCAGTCCTGAGGGGACCCTGCTGGCCTCTCTGGAGGCAGCCAGGCTCCAGCAGCATATTGAGGTTCCCTCTGACCTAGCCCATCCTCAGTTTCCCGTCAAAAGCCTGCCTCAGTAGGTTGCTGTGGAGGAGCCTGTGGCTCTGTGCTGTGTGGGCAGTTGGCTGACTCATTCATTCCTCAGTCATTAATGCAACAACCACTGCTGAGGGCCTCCTCTGTCAGCTCTGGGCCTGGCATGGGAAGTACAGTGGTGGACAAGAGAGACCCAGTCCTGCCTCCATGGAGATTACACTCTAGAGCAATGCTGTCCAATAGAATGATCTGTGAGCGCAAATGTTTTATATCTGCACCCTTCAATAGAGACCACTAGCCACATGTGGCGACCTGAGCATTCACAGAGTACCAAATGAGACTGAGGAACTGATTTTTTATTTTATATATAAAATATATATCGTTTTGATTGATTTATTTAATTCAATTGTGGCTGATGGCTACTGTATTGACCAGGACAGGTCTCTTGGCAGGTTAGTATTCATTTCACTAAATGGGGCAGAGTATATGGGAAGGAATGCCCTCCCTCCTTCCAGAGCTTCGGAAGGCCTGTGAGTATGAGCCTGGGGCCTCTGAGCATGGCTCCTCTTCCTGTTTGGACCACCAGGACCATTGCATACTATAAAAACCTGTGCCCCTAAAACAGGCCCATTCTAAAAACTGTAGATGAGTAATTCCCCATGAAAGAGTAACAAGAGCATTCCTTGGCTACTAGACACTGTTTGCATATGATGTATCCTAAGTCTTACTTGGGGTTCATCAACACAAATGCCTATGGGGGCAGAAATGATTGGGAAGACAACAGGGTGGGGGGTTCTGGGGCAACTGGAGAGGGCATGGCCTCTTATGGATGTGACTGTCATGTGGAAATGGGGGCCAGTGATACCAGGTTGTCTGATTTTTTTAAGAGCACCCAGGAATCTTGGTTTTTATTTGAAATTCATTGGAAACTATCACAAATTAAAAAAACAAAACAAAACAAAACCCACAAAACCTAAGCAAGCAGAAGGTGTGTAAGGCCAATGACAAATGTGTAAAGATAGTCATTACAGGTTTGTTTGCAGATTAGAAGTAATCTAAATGTCCATTATTAGGAGCCTTGCTAAATGACTTATGACACATCTATTCAATGGAATATTAGGCAGCCTTCACAAGAATGAAGTGAATCTTTACATATAAAGATATGGAAAGGGCGCCTGGGTGGCTCAGTTGGTTAGGCGACTGCCTTCGGCTCAGGTCATGATCCCGGGGCCCTGGGATCGAGCCCCGCATCAGGCTTGCTGCTCAGCGGAGGGCCTGCTTCTCCCTCTGTCTCTCTCCCCTGCTTGTGCTCTCCTGCTCTCTCTCTCTGTCAAATAAATAAATAAAATCTTAAAAAAAAAAAAAAGATATATGGGGTGCCTGGGTGGCTCAGTCGTTAAGCGTCTTCCTTTGGCTCAGTACCTGATCCCAGGGTCCTGGGATCGAGCCCCGCATCAGGCTCCCTGCTCTGCGGGAAGCCTACTTCTCCCTCTCCCATTCCCCCTGCTTGTGTTCCCTTTCTCGCTGTGTCTCTCTCTATCAAATAAATAAATAAAATCTTAAAAAAAAAAGATATGGAAAGATCTCGAAGACGAATTAAGTGAAAAAGTTAGGCATGGAACAACGTGTAAGGTACCACTTATTGAGAGAAAAAGAGACACACACATGCATGCACAAATTTGTACCTGAATAGACGAGCCCTGAAAAGGTATACAAGAAACTGGAAATAGTAGTTGCCTCAAAGAAAGAGGCAGGGGTGGAAGGAAGGCTTTTCCCCTGGGTACCGTTCAGTATATTTTGACTTTGGCAGTAACAGCATGATTTACCTATTTACAGTAGAGGCACAGCAAACCTAGCTGAAGGGCAGCCGTGGCTTTTGGGCCACATGTTTATTAATTCTGATCTTCATGGCATGTGCCTTGAAGGTAGTTATTACTGACTCCATTATGCAGATGAGGAGCCTGAGGCTCATTTGGATTATAGTTGCACAGCGGTTCAAGTTCATACAACTGGTTAGTGGTGGGGCTTCCATTCTAACCAGGTCCCTCTGGTTCATAGGCCACAGCACCATCCTGCCTCTTCCAGAAGAGGAGAGGAGAATGATGCTTAACATCATCATTGTCAACAACAATGTTTATTGGGAATTTGTTATATGCTAGGCACTGATAAATATTTCATGTCACATTTAATCCTCACAACAACTTTATGAGTTAGACACCATTATTATCCCATTTTACAGATGCGGAAGCTGAGATAGAGAGGTTAATTAAGCTTCCCAGAGTTACACTGGCTAGGAAATGGTAAAGCCAAGATCCTTACCTGGGTATTCTAATTCCAGAGTTCAGTGCTTAACCATCTCAACACACAGAGAGAACTCTGCATTCTGTTTTTGTACCCATGGCGGACTCATCCCAAGAATGCTCTATCACACTTCCCTCGGGTCTGCCACAAGTGCACAGTGGCCCCTATAGTCCAGACACATCTGCACAGACTTCCTATGTCCTCTTGCGTGGTGAGAAGAACTGGGTATCTAACCTCTAGCGATGGTCCTTCAGATCCCTTGTGACTCACCCTTCCTACTTATATCCTTGCACTGCCCCATGCCCAAGAGCAACAAGAGTTGCCCCTTTTCTCCAAGTAAATGTGAATCTGGCTCCAGGGCCCCAGGCATTAACCAAACGACTGGAGAGCATGCTCTCTCTTGAGTCTCTTAACCCGCAGTGAGGAAGGCAAGAAAGGATTACTATTATTATATCCTTCTTTGTGGATGAGGAAACTGAGGCTCATACATCACACCTACTTGTATGAATTAAAAATATATTGTGGTGCAAATCAATCCAATTATTCCATTATCTTGTGGCAGTGTCTCCAAAATCCCTGTCCCCATCTGGAAACCTGGAGGGAGCATTACCCAGGGGCCCCAAGCTGGAGATAAAAGAAGACAGCAAAAGAAGCAGAGAGGTAAGGGGAGAGCCATGGCCTATGAGCAAGAACTTCCCTCACTGATGGCTTGAGTCCTTTGGCTAAAATTGTGGCTGAGTGTGACCAGTGGCCTGGTGTAGCTCTCTGTGTCCAAAGACATATGTATACTCCATTGGAACGCAAGGCCCAACTTCCCACACAAGTTTCTCTTTCCCCATACAACTTCGTCCTCCTGCCAAGCCTGAGCCAAAGAGCAAATACACTGAGAAGTCCAGAGATTCTCAAGCTGCACCCCCTACCCCCTCAGCCACATGCCTGGATTCCCAATACTAGCTTGAACTCCAGTGCATGATTAAGGGAGAATAAACAGGCAAATATTAAGGGAACACCCCCCCCAACACACACACCCCCATTAATGTGTCCATGCCTGTGTTGACAAAACATAGGCTCTGGCGGGATCCAGAATCTTGGAGGGCCCATGGTAGCCAAAGGCAGCCTTAGATGGGGATAGCAAACCTGGCAACTGACTAACAAACTTGGCTTCCCCTAGAGCCTCAAGCATCGTGTCCACGAAATGTATTTAACGAATACTTACAAGGTCCTTGCTGTGTACTTGGCACTGTTGTAAGCAGATTACAAGTGTTCTACTTTCCTATCGCCACCATAACAAAGTGCCATACATTTCGTGGCTTAGAAGAACACACTTACTGTCTTACAGTTCTTGAGTTAGAAGTCTAAAATGGGTTGGCAGGGCTGTGTTCCTTCTGGAGACTCTAGAGGAGAATGAGTGTCCTTGCCTTTTTCAGTTGCTGGAAGCCACCACATTCCTTGGCTCAGAGCCACATCACTGATCTCTGCTTCTGTCCTCACATCTTCTTTGATACTCCTGCTTCCCTCTTACAGAGACCCTTGTGATGACATTGGGCCTGCTCAGATAATCCAGGACAATCTTCTCATCTCAAAATCCTTAACAAAATCACATCTTCAGAATCCCTTTTGCCATGTAAGGAAACATAATCATAGATTCTGGGGATTAGGAATTGAACATTTTTGGGGAGCCAGCCATTAGTCTGCCTACCACAGCAAGTATTAACTCATCCAATTCCAATTACAACTCATTGAAGTGGGTGCTATTACTTATCCCCATTTTTGCAGTTAGGGAAGCTAAGGCCACCAAAGATTAAGTTTGCCTAAGATCATACACTCAGTGCATGACAAAGCTCTGATTCAGTCCCAATCTGCCTTTCTCTGAAGTCTATGCTTTTACTCACACACAGGTATTCGGGGGCCTGACAAAAACAGATGTTCTGTAATATCCATAGACATTACACAACTCAGACATCTTACATGATGTCTATATATTGTTCATAAACACATAGGATATACATACACATGCCTTTCACATATATGTATTCTGCTCACATACATATGAGCTGCAAATACTTGAATATATACAAAATACCCGGACACACATTCACAAACATCCCCTCTGTTCACATACACTCGTACTGCACTCATGCACACATGCCCCAAACACACACACATTTATGCATACTATCCCATACAGAGCTTATGCATAAGGCAATATTCTGCACATACAGCAAACATATTATACTTTCTCTGCTATCTGCACACATATTCTATGTTCACAACCACATAATGCCGTCATATATATATACCTTGCACATGCATGCACACAGAAGCACACGTAGATCCTTTTCATAAATACATCTTGCAAAGATAAAGAATATGCCTGCAATGACACCATGACCTATACATGAATACACCATGTACATACATATACTTAGCAAATACCTATGCTGTCTAGACACATATCTTACCTACACATATACCCTACAAACTCACTTGACATACATACATTTTATGAACACCCACACCCTGCACCCCAAAGCTCTGTGCCCTGCATACCCTACCTACATACACATTTCCATGCCACGCATATGTTCTCCACAACTATGCACATGCATACAGAGACCCTAAGGACACACATCCTGCACACGTACATATATCTCACGTTGAATACATATATTCATACACACATACAATCCTTTCTTGATATATGTTATATGCACATTCTGTAGTTACAGAAACCTATATCCTATTCATCGGGATTAAATCCATGGTGAATTGTCTGCTTTCATTAGCATTTCTCACAAAAAATAACCTCACCAGTGTACATCCCTACCCGAGGTTGTGAAGTATTTCATTTCCCACACTGGACCGACGGGTCATCCCCATTTCCTTGGGGAGGAGGCTGAGGCCGGGGAGGGGCGGGGCTAGCACAGGGCCGCCCCGCTCCTCCCGCCGCCGCCGCCGAGGTGTGATCAGCCCCGGCTCGTATCCCTCAGCCCCAACAGAAAAGTAGTTCCAATACCATGTTTGTTAACTAGGTTATCTAGGCTGTGGAAGATTTTAATGTTGAATTTTATAGCTTTACCACGCTCTGCCGTCCTTGTGAATATTGTAATATTGCATTTTTTACAAGTTACTCTTCTGTTAATGTTCCAGCTAGTAACTTTTATAATCCTCCTCAATGAAATTTTTTTGTATTCTTCCGCACCGTTAACCCCAATGGCGGCGCCTCGGCCCCTGGCAGGAGGCAGATACGAGATGAATTCCTCTTTAATCAGAAATAATAATAATAAGAACACACACGCGGCTCCGCTGCCTCTCACTCCGGCTTTCCTCACCGCCGCTGCCGCCTCTCAGGGCCGCCTGTGGGCCCTGCGGCCTAGGCTCCGGGCGGCCCAGACTCCAGGCCGATTCGACCCATCTCAGAGCCTGGTCCTTTGGCATCTCCCGCCCCGACGCTCTGCTTCCAGAATCCGAGTCCTTCCTCTTGCCCCGACTCTTCCGCCCCCCCCCCCCCCCCCAGCAGCCTCCCTCCTTCCCATCCCTCTTTCCACCGGCGTCTGCCTGGACCTCTCCAGAGGCCTCTGCCAATCACTGTTTCTGCCTCTCGGCTTTACATCCGCCTCTGTCCTCCCTCTCTCAGGCGGGCTTCTGTCGTCTCGGGGTGTGCCCCTTTCCGCCCCTACCTATGCTCTGGATCTCTTCTTCCACCTGTCTTGGTTTCCTCTCAGGCTTTTCGTTCCCACCTTTTTATCCACTGCATTTCCAGTCTCCACCTCCTTCCGTTCCTTTTTCTTCTCAGAAGACCAGAAGCTGTTTGGCGGGAGAGTGGGGTCCCAGTGGTGGGCTGGACCCTGCTTAGTGAAATAGAGTTTTGGACTAGGTTGGGACTGGGCTTGGACTGGGGGTACATTTGGGGCTGCCGGGGAAGGGAAGTGTCAGAGAGGTTATGGTGTCTGTCCATGCCAACAGAGGGACTCAGGTGGGGGAAAGGGGAAGGATGTCCAAGAGTTGTGGGTGAAGGCTGAGTCAGAGGGACCCCTGGCTCTTGGGGCCTGGGGAGAGAAGGCAACTTGCCAAAGAAGCCCTGGCTTAGTGTCCGACACACTCTGGCATCTCTTTCTATTTAATTTTAAAGACCCATCATGGACATAGCGGGGGAAATGGGCTATTAACTAAAGAGATGAGAGCTACAGATTAGGACGTCTTCGGAGGGGGATGTGTGAGCATGCTTTAGGTGCATGGGGGTGAAGGGCCTGTCTTCACTGATAATGGCACGAGAAAATATGATCCAAGACTACTGCAGACCATATGAATTCTCCATTATGTCAACACTTATTTATTGAGCATCTAGTATGTGCCAGGCCTCGTATTAAGACCCAGGGAACACAATGATGAGTGAAAACACAATCTTTGACCTCATGGAACTTATGGACTAGTGGAAGTGACAGATTGTAATCAAATCATCACACAATATCTTAGAAAACTTGGATCACTGTTAAGCATTTCTGAGCTGGGGGAATAATACATCTCTGTGGCTTTCAGGGGGTTGTGAGGAGCAAATTGGACTCAGAGCCTGATAAGGGCTTCATCTTCTGCCTCTTGCTCAAGCTCCCAAGAGGTAGGAGGGACTTCTGCCCCAATTTTAGAGAGGGCACAACTCCCCAACTGAAGTGAGATTTTATCAGCTGGTTTTCAAGACTCCATCCTGTCAGATTTCCCTAGGGTCTTCCAGATCTGACCATGAAAGTAATCTCCTCCCTTACCATGCGTGAGAACAGAGGTGCCCAACATCTGGAAGCTGGAGCCCCAGCGCAGCGGAACATCTGGAGCGCTAATCGCAGGAGCCGCGAGCGGCCCGGTTGGTGGGGTCGGGGAAAGGGGTGGGTGTGGGACAGCTCAGCTAGCGGGGCACTCGACGCCCCTGCTCTCCCGTTCCTGGATCTGGACGGGCCGGGAATCCGCCTCGACACAACACGGAGTGCCGCCCCTGCCCCGCCACTGCTCCGGCCTGTACCCGCGCCAGCCGAGTCCCAGGGCCGCTAGGAAGGGTTAATGGTCCTGTGCCCGACTCCCACCTCCGCAGCAGGCCGCGAGCGTGCACGTGAGGGGGATATTGTTAAACGACGACCAGGGAAGGGGAGAGGAAGAGGGACCACAGGGGGAGGTGGGGGCGGGCGGGGCGAGGCGGGGCGGGGGCGCCGGGCGCGCCTGTGCGGAGCGCGGAAGCTGCGAGCGCCCGCGACAGTAAAACATCTGTAATGTGCCATTCGCCGCTGCTCGCTGATTGCTCATGGATTAAAGATTAAAATCTCGGCTTTGGCAGATGGGGAGAGAGAGGAAACTCTTACGAGCACGTTTTGCATCTGCATTTCATTCTGCTCGGTTCCCTGCGCCACGCCTGGTGGCGCCCGCCCCACCCCGCCCACCCCGCTCCCGGCTCCCCCTGCGCGGCCGGGCTGGGCTGGACCTCTCGGGCCACCCGTCCTGTCGCTCCGAGCCATAGGCACCTGGCCCCTCTCGTCTCGTTCTCATCTGGGGTTCTCGCCTCTGATCCAGTGTCGGTCGTCACCCCCGCTCCCACCCACACTGCAGGCAGGACACGATGAACCTCTCCAGAAAAGGGGTCCACTCCATTCCCCCGGCTGGGGGCGCCGCCCACATGTCCGGCCTGCTAGGCTGCCTCTCCCTGGCGAGTATGGAGGATTGGAGGATCAGGAGGGCTGGGGCAGGCTGCCGCGCGCGGAAGGAGAATTCAATGGTAGTACCCCTGGCCCTTGGAGGTGGTGAAGAGTAACTGTGATGTGGCCAGGGGCGGATGTGCCCCCTCTGTGTTTTTCGCACTGACCTGCTGTGGAGGCAGGGAGTGGGATAGGGGAAGGGAGGGAGGCTAAGAGGACTCTTAGGAGTTCTTAGGGCCGGGAGAGGTAGCCCTGGAACAGGGTCTGTTCTGGTTTTTGGATGATCCCTGTAAATTAACCTGGTCCTGGGGGGCGCCTGGGTGGCTCAGTTGGTTGGGCAACTGCCTTCGGCTCAGGTCGTGATCCTGGAGTCCCTGGATCGAGTCCCGCATCGGGCTCCCTGCTCAGCAGGGAGTCTGCTTCTCTCTCTGACCCTACCCCCCTCATGTGCTCTCTCTCGTTCTCTCTCTCTCAAATAAATAAAAATTAAAAAAAAAAATCTTAAAAAAAAAAAATTAACCTGGTCCTGGAACACGGAGGAGTCCAAAATTGTGCTCATGTGCTCCGGCACCCGAGGCAGATCCACTGGCTTCCTCATTTTCCTCTCTCTCCCAGAATGTGTCCCTGGCAGCAAACTTTGTTGGGGAGGGAAATCCAGGCAGGGAGAACTAGAGACAAAGGACCGTCAGAAAGACAGACAGGTATTAGAGAAACAGAAAAAGGAACAAAAAAGCTGCGGACTAGCCTGGCAGATGTGAGCACCTGCATCTGGTGGGGGGGGGAGAAGGCTGGGGAGATGGTGGGGGAGGGACCCTCTGCCTGGGTTCTCAGGCCCCAACTGGGAGGAGGAGGTTGGTTCAGGGTGAGCAGAAGAAAAGCTGAAGAAGGATGAACGAGAGGAGGGTCGGTGTGGCAGATGTAATTAATTACTGCATATTAAAATGTTTGTTTACAGAGATGAACAGCGGCCGGAGGTCTGATGGTAATTAATTCACAGCATTTCGCAGCCCTCTTTGAGCGCAAACCCCTCTGGGAGGCCTGGGGGTGGCCTGGGCTGGGTGAGGTGCTGACTTGTTTGGGCCCTGCTCTCACCGGAGATTGGAACACAGATTGTTGACGCTGAAGGGAACATGGGACAGCACCTCCCACTGCCTGCACTTAGGGAAACCCAGGCCAGAGAAGATTTGTGATTAGTGATTTGCTCAAGGCCACCAGCTAATCAGTGATGGAGCCAAGACTGTAGTCCCTATTTTCTTGCTCCTGGAAATGTGTTCAAGGCCAAAGGAACACTGAGAATATGGTGGTCTTGAATAGAGATGATGTAATAGAGAGGGTGGAAAGTGGGGAGGAAAAGGTTCGGGAAGAAGGAGAGAGACTTAGGACCCAAGAGGAGAGGAGACAGAGGCCCCCTCCCTGGAGAGGTTGGGTGGGGCAGGATGGTTATCAGAAAGCAGCTCCTCCCCACCACCACACCGGGGGGCTTGAGGAGGGAGGCAGAAGCAGTTAGTATCCTCGGCCTTTGAGTCTCACCGTCTGGCTAGCTCTGCCATGCCCAGCCCTGTGGCCTTGGGAAAGTAATGTAACCCCTCTGAGTCTGTTTCCTCATCAAATGGACACCTCCCGCTTAGAGTAGTTGGGAGGAGTACACTGTTGTTAGTACTTTCACAGAGGGGAAAGGTGGCGGCACTTACCCCCTGCAGCTGCCTCTGTTCCTACTTCCTCTTCATGCACACACAGTCGCAGTCAACAGCTCGGGCAAGCCGTGTTCACAGCCTTCAGCTCATTCATTCATTCATCCCGGAGTCAGCTGAGAGATTGTTAGGCAGACACGTGGGGTTGGGGGGATGCATGATGAAGCCCCTGTTTTGTAGGAGCTCACAGGAGTCGTAACCATGAAGAGAGGATCAAAGGTGAGGGCACAAAAGGAATGTCACCTGAGTGAGGGGAAAGTCAGGGGATAGGAGTCCCAGGTGGCAGCCAGGCCTTGGGCCAGCAGCTCCAGGAGGGGTGGCTTTCTAGAGAGCCTGGGCTCCAGGCTAGGCCACAAAGGGTGGGCAGGAGGAAGGGAGGAAGAGGAAGGCTCTGTAGTGGAGCTGGGCAGGTTAGTGGTTCACAGGTGGAAGGCAGGAGGGCCTCGTATGGGGGTGGGGGGTGGAGGAGGAGGGAGAATCCTTCATTTTCTCCCTCAGGCATTGCTCCTTCCCTACCGAATCGGGGCTGAGGCCAGGTGGTAGAGCAGGCCAATTTTGCCTCCTATCTCAAGACCAAATGGAGTAGGAGCTTAGGGGAGAGGGAGAGGAGAGCTGACAGTGTGGAGAGGGCTGGGGTGAAGTAAGCAGAAAAACAGCTGGAGAAGGATGTGTGGTATTTGGGCTTGTGAAGGACAGGGTGAGTGTGTGCGTCCAGGAGCATGGGGCTATGAATGTGTTCTCGGGTGTGTGGCCATGAGTGCAGGGTGTGTTATAGGTGTGTGAGCGTGTGTGGATGTGTGCCAGTCTGTCGGTGTGCTCCTGAGTGTCCCTGTGTGAGGAAATGCCGAGAGGCGACTTGTATACATCTGGGCCTTTCTCCTGTAGCTAGTGCCCTTCTTCACGTACCTTCAGCCTCTGCAGGTGCAGTGGGAGGGGGGCCAGGATCCCCCAGTGAGAAGTCATTCCCCAGCCTGGTCTGATCCCCAGGGCCCTTCCAGAATGCATTAGCCTCCCTCCCTGTGGCTGAATGAGTGCGGGGGCCTCAACAGGGCCTGGGGTTTGGGCAGGGGCTTCCCTCCAACAGCACCTCTGCCCTGGCATGGCTTTTGTATGTGTTTATTGCGAACACACACACACACAACCCAGGAGATACAGATAAGCAAAAAGAAGAAAGGAAAACCCACCTGTCAATTCACACCCCCTCTAAAGTTGAGCTATTTCTTTCCAGTCTTTTTTCTACGCGAACACGGTAAGAACAGAAGCAGGGTCGGACAATACAAGGGGTCCTGCCGCCTGCTTTCCCCCTGCCATCGTGGGGGGCTGCCGGTGCCTCTCGGGGTGCCCCTCCAGCCCCGAGGCCTCCAGCGCTCGTGGCTGAGGGAGGCCCCTTCTCCTACCAGTCCCCACCCTAGGACCCCCGCGGAGGGCTCGGTGGTGGCGGTGGCGACTCGTTGGGCTGGGGCCCGGGGCCCGGGGTGGGGAGTGGGGGCTGGGCACCTGCTGGGGCGCCCCAGGCGGCCGGGCCCCGCGGCGGGCGGCGAGCGAGGCTCAGGGGAGGAGCCGCGGGAGGGAAGGGAGCGGAGGGAGGCGGAGCGGAGCTGTCGCTTCCCATCAGGCGGAGGATTGTTCCCGACACGCGCAGGCCCCGCGGCGTTTCTGTGTCAGGGAGTTTTGCCGGCGCCGTGACCCATGCGAGGGGGGTCGGGCTGCGCGCGGGGAGCGGCCAAGAGTGACCAGCGCGGCCGGCCGCATCATCACCACCTGGCCGGGTCACTGCTTCTCTCCTGCCGGGGGGCGCCGCCGGGCGGGGGAGGGGCGGGTCTCCCGGGCTCACCGCCCCCCCTCCCTTGGGGAAGGTCAGGTGGGAGCAGCATCTCCCACGGAGAGCGAGAGCGAGAGCGAGAGCGAGAGCGAGCATCACCCTGGGCCTCGGTTTCTTCCCTTTGGAATGGAGGTGTGTGGGGTGGGCGCTCCTTCTTGTCCCGAACCAAGGATGTCCTGTTCCCTGAGAAGCGGATGAGGCCGCCAGCTAGAGAATGCAATGCCCGAGGGTGGACAAGTCCCCCTAAAAGGCGCGGGGCTGGCCCCAGAGCCAGAGCTGCCGAAATAGGACTGGAACCTGAACTCTCAGTGGAGTGAGGCCAGGGACTTGGGAGGCCGGGGGTGGGTGTCTATGCAAAGAAGATGGTAATGGAGGTGTGGGTGGCCGAGTTTCCGAGGCCCGGATGGGGGTGGAGGGGGGGCTTCAGGGAGGGAAGGGCCGGCTCCTGACCTCTTCCCCCCAACTACTGGCCCCATCTGAAATCCGCGGCTCCCATCTTCCGCACTTAATGATTTTGACGGGCTCCATCCGAGCACCATCGGGGCCTTTGTGTCTGCCAGACCAATGGCCCCTCTCCTGGGCCCACCCATCAGTCACCCGGAGCTCCAGCTGTTCCCAGCCTTTGGAGCAACCTCGGCGGCCGTCACCACTACAAATTGGCTCTCAACAGCCGCTTCGAGACCCCTTCCCTGCCATTGTCTCGGGACAAATGGCCCTTCCCCTGCACAGAGCCCCACAGGCCCAGCCCAGGCTGCCTGCTGCTTCTGGGAAGGGGAGGGAGAGCCCACAGAACCCTTCCGGGAAGCCCTGCTTCCTCTCCAACCCCAATAATCTGGCCAGGCTGGGCCGGCAGGCAGTCTCCACTGCCCAGTTCTGGCTTAGACACCCAGTGTCCTTTCTCCTTTCCTTAGTCAGATCTGGGCTTCACAAGGTGGGGCGGGGGGGGGGGGGGGGGGCTAAAAATCCTCCTTCTATTTCTCTCACAGCCGAAGAAGCCTCACTGCATCCTTGTTGACTGAAGACTGAAAAGAGGAGTAAAAGAGGAGGGAGGGAAGGATTGGTGGAGGAGGGCATGGGAACTGGGAGCTGGGGTTCCCAGGAGCCACCATGGCCAAGCACAGAGCCAAGACAATTACATGCTTAGTTTTGCTGATTGCATTACAATCATTAGAATGAGGGATCTGAAAATTGTACGTGAAGGCGTAGAATTCGAAAGGGCTTTAGAGACAGGCACAGGCATCCCCAAAGTGAATCTGGTACAATTAGCTCAAATTGTGTTACACAAACAGACACTTGCACAAACCGTCTCCGTGACCTTCTCACCACAGCACGCCCACCCTCCCTTCCTTTCATTTTTCTCCCATTTTCATGACCTCTGCTCAGACTCCTCCTCTCTCCTCCTCTTTTGCTTTGTCCATCTGCCCTGCTTCACCTTGCTCCTCCAGGTGCCCAGGTTGTATTCATGAATGGGCCTGAAAGGATACAGTGGGTGGGGCCTTTGGCTTTGGGAGAGGGAGACAGATAGACCAAGACATCCCCCATGGAGCTTCCCCTTAGTCAAAATGCCCCTCCTAGCATCTGTCCCAGTGTCTGTGCCAGGCCAGGGCAGCCAGAGAGTTAAAATGGTCTGGTCTGGGGTGGGCCTGTCTGCTAGTGTCTATGTGAGATGTGGCCTGAACGTCAGAGTCTGCATGAGATTAACTCTATGGCTGCTTTGTGAGGGTCTGTGTGTGTGTGTGTGTGTGTCCCTGCTGTACGTTAGTCCTGTTGATGGCCAGTCTTCCTCTGGTGGGCATTGGTCAGCGATCTGGGGAAGGGAGCAGCAAGCTAGGGTTCGGGCTGCCACAGAATGGGCCCAGGCCTGGCTAGACTGGGCTGCCATAGGGAGAGTATTCTCGCCCTGGTGAATGGGCCTCTCTGGCGAGGGGAATGGTGGAGAAAGGATGGGGCGTGAGTGGGGGTGGAAAATGGAATTGCCAGCCTGGAATGAATGGATGGTGGAGTTTCTCTTTTGTAACCGGGAATAATTAAGATAGATGTGCGGATGGATTAGCTGTCCTGCAAGGTCAGGAGCGCATTGCCGGATCACTCTATTATTTCGCTGCGCCACAGCTACCCAGCTAACGCCTTTTTCATGATATTTTGAACATCCGCACAGAAAAAAACCAAGTGAGTGCGCGAGAGATACAAATGGATCGTTTGGTGGAGAAATCCGTCTTCGTCACCGCCGCCAGGCTGGGATTAATGCGATTGAAGGCTCCTCCAGGCTCCGCCAGGGAGACGGACTCGGGAAAGCAAGAGAAATTGGTTTGTACCCCTGGGAGCACGATTGATGGGCCAGGCCCGCCAGGCTGGGCTGGGTCACTGTGTTCCCAGGCTGGGTTGGAGGTGGGGAATGGGTCTGAGGCCTGGCCTTGGCCTGGGTGGGCCTTTCCCTGAAGGAGAGACTTACCCTGGGCTGAAACCTCCAGAAGCTTGCTTTGGAGACTGTGGATATGATGGTGGGGAAGATCTCAGGCTCTGATGCCCCTGGGGTCGGAGAGACTTTGGAAAAAGAACAGGAATGGAGGGGCCTCATCCCCAATGACACTCCTCTTTCATGAGTGGCCAAGGGGAGGCTGCTAACGTCTGTCAGGATGTAGTATCTGAGGAGAGGGTCTGGACAAAGGCAATGTGGCCATTTACTCTCAGAGCAAATATTTACCGAGCCCGAACAGGCACCAGGCACTGTGCTAGGGGTGAGAAACACAGTATAGTTCCTGTCCTCATGGGGCTTGTAGTCTAACTGGGAAGGCAAACCTGGACAGGTCATGCTGACTGAGTGTGATGGGACTTGTGACAGGGACGTCCACAGCAAGAGAACAGGACCTCAACAAAGAGATCAGAGATGGCTTCCTTCAGGAGTGACATGAAAACTGAGTCTTGAAGGATGGGTAGGAGCTACTAAGACAGGGAAGGGAGAAGAGAGCTATTTTCTAGGCAGAGGGGGCAGACTGTTTGAAGATCTGGAAGTTAGGGGGCTGGTGAAGAACCATTCACCTGCCTGATGGAGAAGACAGAATGAATTTACCCTCGGAGCGGTCAAATGACTTGTCCAGGGTTACACGTCTTGCAAATGACAGAGCCAGGGCTGGAATAAAAGTGCCTGCAGATTCCTACTAGTCTGGTGGAAGAGACCAGGTCTTCAGTCTCAGAAAATGGTCCATATGTGAGCCTGATTTGGGCGGTCCCCATCAAAAGGGGGGACCAGGGCACAAATTATTTTAGAGATTATTCCAGAGTAATACATGAAGATCTTCCTTGTTCTTTAGAACAAAAGTATAGTATTCCATTGTGAGGAGGTACTGTAAGCAATTATAACCAATGTGGATGTACATTTCAGTTGTTACTGCTTTTCTACTATTACAGAAAATGCCAAAGTGACTATCCTTGAAGTAGAATTACTGGATTAAAGGGGATGTGTCAGAGAGAGTTTGGCTTTGGGTCTGAAGGGAGAAAGCAGGGGTGCAAGAGGAGGAGGAAGAGATGCATAAGGAGAAGGGTCAGGAGAGATGGTAGGAGCAAGGGGCTCGGAGTCAGTGAGGCTGGAGGCCTGAGGGTCTCACAATCTTGGCCCTGTTCTTCACTAGTTCTGTGTGATCTTGAGCAAGTTAGTAAACTTATCTGAACCTTCTACCTTCCTTCCTTTTCTTTTTCTTTCTTTTTTTTTTTTTTTGTAAAATGAGATCAACATGAACTTCATTGATTTGTTGTGAGTTACAAATTTACAAATTTTTCCATGACTATGAAAGGGAAAATGGGTGGACAGATTCTACAACAAAAGCAGCAGTTATCACTGGGTCGTGGTATTTGAAATGTTTTTCTTTTTTCTTTTATATTTTTTTATACTAGTTGTGTTATCTAAAATTCCTACAATGTACGTGTATTGCTTTCACAGTCAGAAAGAAATAATACAAACTGTAGATGCTTTTGGTGGGGCAGAGGGAGGGAGGGAGGTAGAAGCCACTGGAGGCTCAAATATTGAGCAAGATTACTTGGCAGAGACTGCCAGGGTTGGGTTGGATTTACAGAAGAACAGAGTTGGCAAGAAAACATCAAGTGGAGGAACATGAGTGAGCAGGGCGTGGAGACAAGAAAGGCATCTATGGGAAAAGCAATCCAGTTTAGCTGAAGCAGAGACCTTGTACTCGTTTCATTCGTTCATTCCTTTAACCTGCATTTGCTGAGCAGAGGTTCTGGGCCAGGCATTGTGCTCTGCCCTGGGGACACAACGGTGACCTGAAACAGAAATAGCCCCAGGCTTTGTGGACCTTATGGCAATTGAATAAGTACATGAAGAGGTATAAGTTACTCCTTTGAGAAGGTCTACAAAGGAGCAGTGGAACAGAGAGCCTCTAATAGAGAGGTTTGTCCTAGTCAGGGAGTCAGGCAAGGTTTCCCAGAGGAAGTCCCCATGAAATTGAGGATTACAAGGACAAATAGGCATTAACTAGACAAAGAGGGAAGAGAAGAATGTTTGGGGAAGGGTGCCTGGGTGGCTCAGTCAGTCACCTGTTGTGGGAAGAATTTTGAACTTTATATTGACAGCACTGGGGAGCCATGGAAGGAATTAAACCCACAAGTGACATGATCAGGCTTGTGTTCTCAGCAGTCCCTGATGGGCACAGAGAATGGAGTTATGTGAATCAGGGAGACCTCTGGGAATAGAAGGGGGAGAATGTGAAGGAGGGGGGTGGTCGTGAAGATGGAGGGAAAAGGTTGGGACTAACCGGAGTAGGAGAAAAAGCTGGAGAAGTGTGTGTGTGTGTGTGTGTGTGCGCCCGCATGCACGTGCAGCCTGTGGGGTGTGAATGTAATGAAGAGTTTGATCAGTTGGCAACCTGGAGTCATTGATAGTGATATACCAACAGCCACCATTCATAGCCCGCTGTGCCTACCTACGCTGTGTCATGCATACCTATTTTTTGCATGCATATCCCATCTAACCCTTGCAACTACCCTGTGAGGATGGTTCTCTCACTTCCAGTTTATGGATGAGGTTAAGCAACTTGATCTGGGTCACTGGCTACTTAGGAAGCAGGGCTGGGCTTTAGGCCCCGCATTCTGGTTCCAGAGTATAACCATCAAGCTACACTGTCGTGGAAGCTTTTTGAGCAGAAGAAAGATATGATCAATGTGTGTGACTGGAAAATTAATCTGGTGGTAGTGAGCCATCGGATGGGTGGGTTTGGGGAGAAAGGCCCAGAGACTAGTATTTCAGTTGGGCAGAAGATCAGAGGGTCTGAGCCATGGTAGGCTCAAAGTCATGGGAAGAAAGGGATGGAAACAAAGGCCCCTGTGGATAGACAGGATTTAAGAGAGGTATTAGTTCTCTATTGCTGCTGTAAAGATTTACTGCACATTTAGTGGCTTAGTACAATACCCATTTTTTAATTTTAATTTTTTAATTTTTAAAATTTTTATTTTTTGGAAAGATTTTATTTGTTTATTTGAGAGAGAAAGCATGGGCATACAAGCAGGAGTGGGGGTGGTACAGAGGAGGGGCAGAGGGAGAGGGACAAGCAGACTCCCACTGAGTGGGGAGCCTAACGCACAGGGCCAGGTCCTAGGACCCTGAGATCATGACCTGAGGCAAAGTAAGATGTTTAACCAACTGAGCCACCCAGACGCCCCCAACACCCTTTTTTTAAAAAAAAATCTCATAGTTCTATAGGTCAGAAGTCCAAGCGGGCTGAATGGGTTTCTTTCTTACAGTCTCACAAGGCTGAAATCAAGGTGTCACCTGGTCTGAGGGTCTCATCTGGAGGCTCCAGGGAAGGATCTGTTTCCATGCTCATTCTTGTTGGCGGAATTCAGTTCCTTGCAGTTGTAGGCCCTCCGGAGGTTCCTGTTCTTCTGCTAGCAGCTGGAGAAAACTGTTTTTAACAAGCTCTGTGATTAGACTACCCCTACCCTGATAATCTCCCTTTTGCCAAGTAAGCACAGGAGTAACACCGGGGTGGGGGTGGGGTAAAAGTCATGGGGACATCTTCAATTTTTGCATAACCACAGGACCACCTGGGGTCATGTGTCTTGGAAAGCGAGGTGAGGCCGGATAGAAGAGGTGGTGTGGGGACAAGAGGACTCTGAGGTCTGGGAACTAAATTACTGGGAGCAGAATGGTGACAACCTAGGAATGGGAATTTAGCAGGACAGCTGATTTGAGAAGCTGGGAAAGATCATGAGGTGGACATCTAGGGGGACACACAGAGCAGTTAGAAATTAGGAATTCCCTCTCAGGAGAGCCGGGGCATTGCAAATTTTTAACTTTTTTTTTTTAAGATTTTATTTATTTGACAGAGAGAGACACAGCGAGAGAGGGAACACAAGCAG
This sequence comes from Mirounga leonina, assembly GCF_011800145.1. Classification (NCBI taxonomy): domain Eukaryota; kingdom Metazoa; phylum Chordata; class Mammalia; order Carnivora; family Phocidae; genus Mirounga; species Mirounga leonina. Next base: position 26,519,499 of record NW_023270265.1, on the reverse strand, counting down.
GGGGAGTAGGAGAGGGAGAAGCAGGCTTCCCGCAGAGCAGGGAGCCCAATGTGGGGCTTGATCCCAGGACCCTGGGACCATGACCTGAGCCGGAGGCAGACGCTTAACGACTGAGCCACTCAGGTGCCCCACAAATTGTTAACATTTTTACTGAGATATGCCACACAAGAAGAACATTAATCCTAAGCTTATAGCTCAATGGATTTTAACATCGGCAGACACCTGGCTGCTACCCCTCAGATCAAGATTTCCAGCTGCCCTGCTCCCCAAGTCCCCTTGTGCTCCTTCCCAGTCACTGTCTCCCCGAGGTAACCTCTATTCTTGCATTGATTCTTGCATTGATCCCCATAGATTCGTTTGGCCTATTCTGGTGCTTCAGAGAAACAGAATCATACAGAATATACTCCCATCAAATAATGTACTGGGTGCTTGCTGTATGCCAGGCCCTGTGCCAGGCTCTGGGGACACAGACTGACAAGACAGATAAAGCCCCAGGCCTCACGGAACTTCCGTGCTGCCCAGAAGGAGCTGTACTTCAGAACTGTTGGAAGCAGCAGGATGACCAAGGGGGAGTGTGGACGAAGAAGAAAGGGTGACGCCAAACAGATGAGAAGAGGTCAGAATGGGGGTGGTGGGCGGGTGGGGTGGTCAGAGGGTGGAGAGAAACCAGGGCACACAGCAGCGCAGAAGCCAGAGGACGAGAGCTCCAAGAGGAGGGAATGATCAACAGCATCACATGCTGCTGAGAGGTTAATTAACACGTATTTATGGAGCACCTGCTTCGTACAAGGCTAGGCACGGAGTGAAATACAGACTAGCATAAAACTCCCTGTAATAATGATCTCTAACATGTCCATAGAGATAAGAAGAAAGTCCTGGCGGGGAAAAACACCATAAAACTCAAATATGATCATTTCATTGCCCTGCTTAAAACCTTCCTATGGCTTCCCATTGTCATTGGGACTAAGATCAAAACCTTGCCACAGCCTCCCCAGCACCTGTGGTCTGACCTCTGCGGACTTCTGTAGCCTCATCTCTTACTCCCCATCACTCTGGCTCTTCAGGCACCCTTATTCTCTTCCCTCCTACCCCAGGGCCTTTGCACATATCATTTCTTCAGCCTAAAACACTTACCCCTTTCCCCCTATTCCTAGAAAGACCTAGTTAACTGTACTTATCATTATTTATGTCTCTGCTCCATGGTTGAGTCTTCAGACAAGCCCTGATTTTCCAGCTTAAAATAGTTCCCACCTTTGCTTTACACTTGCACAGCTTGTTTTGTGGAACTTTCTTTGCTAACACTTATCATGGTGAGTAATTACGTGTGATTATTGTTTAAGTGTTTCTCTCTCTCACCAACCAGAGACCCCTATGAGAGCAAAGACCTTATCTGTTTATGATTATTAGTGATTTCCCAGCACCTAGTTCAGCGCTGGGCTTATAATGAGGGCTTGATAAGCATTTGTGGATTGAGTGAGCTTATGAATTGGAAGTTAGACCTGTCTTTAAGCCTTGGCTATGTGACCTTGGGTAGATGACTTTCTTTCCCTGGGACTCAGTTTCATCATCCATAAAATGAAGGGATAGACTCTCTAAGGCCTCTCCAGGCTGATGTCCTCAGATTCGGTGAGTCACACTCATAAAGAATGTCACTGGGCTGCCTGCCAGCACATTAGCACCGATATTAGTTAGTGCTGAGTAAGAAGGTGCTGTAGACACAGCCCAGAGCAGTGTGATCGAGGGTGAGTGGAGCAGACTTCCTGGAAGAGGTGCGTGGGAATGGATTAAATAGGTAGAGAGAAGAGAGATTTTCAAGAACCATAGAAGTAGGGGCGCCTGGGTGGCTCAGTTGGTTAAGTGACTGCCTTCGGCTCAGGTCATGATCCTGGAGTCCCGGGATCGAGTCCGGGGATCGAGTCCGGGGATCGAGTCCCGCATCAGGCTCCCTGCTCGGCGGGGAGTCTGCTTCTCCTCTGCCCCTCCCCCCTCTCATGTGCTCTCTCTCATTCTCTCTGTCTCAAATAAATAAATAAAATCTTTAAAAAAAAAAAAAAGAACCATAGAAGTATGACATGTGGCAGGAGACCACAAGGGGACTGGCCTGGCCTGAGCCCATGGGAAGGATTCAGCTCCCTTTAAATAGGGGAGGCCCTCTGTATTAGTTTCCTATTGTTGCCGTGACAAATCACCGCAACTGAGTGGCTTAAAACAACAAAATTTATTACCTTACAGTTTTGGAGGTCAGAAGTCCAGAATCAGTCTCACTGTGCTAACTAAAGTCAAGGTGTTGGCCCCGCTGGTTCCTTCTGGAGGGTCTGGGGAAGAATCTGTTTCCTTGCCTTTTCCAGCTCCTGGAAGCTGTCCCCATTCCTTGGTTCCTGGCTCTGCATCACATCACCCTTTTCTCTGACTTTGACCCTGTTTCCTCCCTCTTACGAGGGCCATTGTGATTACACTAGGCCCACTCAGATAATCCAGGATAATCTCCAGATCTCAAACTCATTAACATAATCACAGCTGCAAAGTCCCTTTTACCAAGTAGGTAACAAATTCACAAATTCCGGGGATTAGGGTGAGGATTTCTTTGAGGGGCCCTTTTTCAGTTTACCACACCCTAGTGGTTAATTCATGTGGTCTCTGGAGCCAGAATGCCTCAATTTAAGCCTGGTTTTGTCACTCATTAGTGCCTTAATCCTAGGTGATTTATTTAATCCCTCTCTGCCTCCATTTTCTCATTGGTAAAATAGGGACATAGTAATGCACACCTTGTTTGTTTCAGTTACCTATTGCTACATGATAAACCACCCCAGATCTTAGTGGCTAAGAACAACAATGACTTTAAAGGGTTTTATTTCATGGATAGTGCTGGCGGCACTATTCACTCTTGTAGCTGCTTTCATCTGGAAACTCCACTGGGGTCCGCATATCCAAGTCGGCCTCACATGGCTGGCGGTTGATGTTGGCCACTGGCAGGAAGGCCTTACTTAGGGCGTCTCTCCCTCCGCTGGCCTCGAGGGCAGGATAGTTCAGACTTCTTTACATAGTAGCTGACTTCCAAAGAGATGATTATGAAAGCTGCAGAGCTGCTTAGGCCTCAGCCCAGAAGTCACCAAGTGTCACTTCTGTCAGATTTTATTGGTCAAACAATCACATGGCCAGCCCAGATTCAAAGGGAGGAGAAATACATTGCCTCTCTTTTACAAAAGCACATTGCACAGGTCTCATGGGATGCACAGTTTGCCACAATTAGTTGTGAGGATTCCATGAATTAAAACATGTGGAAGGACTTAGGACAGTGCCTGGTACATAGTAGGTGCTCAATAGATTCAAAAAAGTGCAGGATCTAGTGTTCACCTGCCTAGGTTCAAAACCAAACTCCATAGCTTCTGGTCTGTGACCTTTAGCAAATAACCACCGCAAGCCTCAGGGTCCTGTGAACACGTGATCTTCCATGAAGTTTTTTTTTTTTAAAGATTATTTATTTATTTATTTGACAGAGACAGAGACAGAGAGACAGCGAGAAAGGGAACACAAGCAGGAGTGGGAGAGGGAGAAGCAGGCTTCCTGCTGAGCAGGGATCCCGATGTGGGGCTTGATCCCAGGACCCTGGGATCATGACCTGAGCCGAAGGCAGATGTTTAATGACTGAGCCACCCAGGCACCCCTCATTAAGATTCTGAAGAGCATATTTTTTTAAAGATTTTATTTATTTAACAGAGAGCACAAGCAGGGAGAGCAGCAAAAGGAGAGGGAGAAACAGGCTTCCCACAGAGCAGGGAGCCCGATGTAGGGCTCAATCCTAGGACCCTGAGATCATGACCTGAGCCGAAGGCAGATGCCTTACCGACTGAGTCACCCAGGCGCCCCTGAAGACTATATACAAAAACTCAAATCAAAACTCTGTGAACACTCTAAATACCTGCAAGGAATTTTAGGATCCCATGGATCCCTGATTAAACACCCCACCATGAGACCACCTCCTCCCACATGAGGAAAAGTCGATGGAATCTAGGTTCTGAGCAGTGGGGGGGTCTCAATAAGCTGGCTAAGGAGCTAGGGGAGAAGGCAAGATTGGGAATGCTGGGTGGAAGAGTGGGTCATTGAAGGAGCATGTGCTCAGAGGACTGCCTCTCCCTCTGTCCCTGCTTCTCCTCAATTTCCAAGGGTGTTGGCAGCAAGGGAGCTGAAGGCTGAGATTCTTCTTGCACCAGGCCTCCTGTAGGAATGGCCTTGGCAGTCCCAGACATGGCGTCGTCCTCTTGTGGGCAGTGAGCAATGTGGGGCAGTTTCTGCTTCCCCTTCACACACTGTATGCTCCAGACAAACTAAGCAGCTCCCCTCTTCCCAAACACACCTAGCACCACCGTGTAAAAGAGCCTGGATTTCAGAGACATCCAGTTCTAGATCTGCTGTTTACTAGCTGTGTGATCTCGAGGAAGGTATCTAACGTCTCTGAACTTCAGTTTCTCATCTATATACATGGAGATAATAACACCTCTCTCTAAAAATAATGGGAGGAGTTAATGGGATACTATGGATGGAAGCTTCCAGTGTATGCTTGGCACAGACTAGGTGCTCCTTAAATACTGGTTTCCTCCTTCTGTGCATCTCTGTCCACGCACCTCTTTCCTCGGGCCCAGCTGGTCCCCCAGGCTTGGCTTGTTGCAGCTCTACCCAGCACCTGCCCAGCTCCAGCGGCACTTCTCCCATTAGTTTTTTCCCTGACCCCACCGGCTCATGGAGCTCTGTCCTTGCTGGTACCCCAGGGTATTTGTATGACTCACAGGGAACTAGTAAGTTCGCTCACTGCTTTTGTAGTACAGATATTCGTGTTTGGCTTTAGTAGGCACGTAATAAATATTTACAGAAAGAACCAAAGGATATGTGAGCTTGAGCTTTGGGAGAAAGCATAGAACCAGTTTTATGTCCCTTGTTCTTTTGTGGCATTTAGAATTGCTGAAGCTGGGGGAATTAGCAATGACATTTAGTTGACTTTTGGTGGGGTCAAGCCTACCAAAGGTGACCTTGATCAGTTCTTTGTGGGAGGGAGGAATTGGTATCAGTGAGGCTTCAGTCAGGAGGGATCAATGATGACTTTGTTTGGATTGAGGGTTCAGGAGAACTTGCTTAATTGGGATGGGAGGCCATCGAAGAGTCTATGTCCTTAAAAATTAAGAGAGAGAGTTTGATACTGAATTAAGTCAAAGGTGAGAGCAGATTTTCACAGACATCAACTCTATTAGGGTTCCTGGACCCAATTCCTGGTGTTCCACCCCCCCACACAAGACCAGCAGGGTGTCCTGAGAATTCACTATCTATTATCTATCTATTGGGAGACAGCATCTACTGGGATATGGCATCAAATCCCACAGGTAAGTGTTCAGTTCTACAAGACTGCCCTCCAGATCCTACTTCAGATACCAGTCACAAGCCCCGGGTGCTTACCTGTGCTTCCGACCCACCGACTACAGATCAGAGGTTCCAATGACCTCTTCCTTAAGTTCTTTTGATTTGCTACAGAACTCAGGGAAACACTTCCTTACATTTACCAGTTTATTAAAGAATATGGTAAAGGATATGAATCAACAGCCAGATGAAGAGATACACAAGACAAGGTATGGGGAAAGGGCACAGGGCTTCCATGCCCTGTCCAGGCATGCCACTCACCCCCAGATGCCACTCACCCCCAGATCTCCATGTGTTCACCAACCTGGAAGCTCTCCAAACCTTGGCCTTTTTGGGGTTTTATGGAGGCTTCTTTACATAGCCATGACTGATCAAATCATTGGCCATTGGCTGATTCAACCTCCAGCCCCTCTCCCCTCCCTCCCCGGAGGTTGGGTGGTGTGGTATGGAAAGTACTAACCCTCTGATCGCCTGGTGGGCTCTCCTGGCAACCACCCCCCACCCCCAACCCTCATTCTTGGGTGGGGTTCAAAACTCACCTTCATTAACCTAACAAAAGACACTTTATCTCTCTTAACACTTATAACACTCTAAGGGCTTGGGGAACTGTGAGCCAGAAACATGGACAAAGACCAGATACACATAAGAAATATATATTTGGTCACTCGGATAACCAAATATATATTTCTTACAAATCACAGGATCGCAAGATTGGAGACTGGTTGATACTGGGGCTGGAGATGACACCATTTACCTTCCTATAGGAGTATCTTTTGCTTCTTAACTAGAGCTGAAGGCTGTGCCCACTTGTCCTCTCTGGGACGGGGGTAGAGGTGATGTACTTGGGGACAATGGACAAAGAGGAAGACGGCCAGTGTAGCTGGATCTTGGAGAAGCAGTGTCTGATTTCCCCACTCCTCCTCTCTCTCCTGCCACATAGTCCAGGCCACCCAGACCATCACTGGCTGCAGCCCAAGCCCCCCAGTTGTCTCTCCTACTAGGAAGACACCTTAGTCTGCCCTTAGCATCTCCAGGTCTTCCCATTACCCAGCCTCACCCCCTACATTTTAAGACTGACAACTGAGATCTAACTGGTCCATTCCTATTTCTCAGTCCCTTTTCCAGGGATTAGTATGCGTTTTATTTTATTTTATTTTTTTAAAGATTTTATTTATTTATTCATTAGAGACAGAGAGAGAGAGAGAGAGAGGCAGAGGGAGAAGCAGGCCCCCAAGGAGCAGGGAGCCCGATGCGGGACTCGATCCCAGGACCCTGAGATCATGACCTGAGCCGAAGGCAGACGCTTAACCATCTGAGCCACCCAGGCGCCCTAGTATGCGTTTTAATTCCTGAGGCTGGTTTCCTTAGGATAAGCAGCAGGAGAATGTTTTCCTTTGCCCTATTAACAGGGCAGATCGAATAGTCAATCATATAACCAACACGTCATTTCTCTACTGGCGCTAGAACAAGCTCAGAGTCCCATCTGGGAGATGAAACTCTCCTTGACAATAAGCAAGCTGGAAGACATCACAAGGCGGCCTGTGGGTGGGGGTCCAAATGGGGGGGGGGGAATCACAGCAATAATAATGTTTCCCCAGGATTTTCTGCCTTATAGAACAGTTACAAACTCATTACCTCAGGTGACCCTCATGACAATCCTATGATGTAGGCCTAATTATCTACATTTGACATATGGGAAATTGAGGCTCAGAGAGGTGGAGTCGCTGGCCAAGATCAGATTGCCAATAAGTGACAACACCAGAATGGGGGGGACCAGAGGGCTTATTTGGGTGTCTTCAGCTGGCTGACTCCTGTCTGTGAGCTGTGAGCCCTGCAGCTTGGAGATATCCCCCCTAGAATCCTTCTACCCTTAACTGCCAAGGTCTTAGGCCAGAAGGACAGGGAGTCTCTGAGGCTCCCAGGCCTCTTCCCAGACTCCCTTACTGCATCCCGCCCCTCGTTGATGGCTTGTAGTTATTGGAGCCAAAGATACCCTCAGAATCCTGGTGTCTCCCTCCTGGCCCCAGGGGTTAGTTTACACCCCTTGCCCAGATCCTAAGACCCCGAGAAAAAACCTTAGCCATCTGTCCCGGTCCCCTCCCTGTAGGTCAGTGCTCCCCCCGCCGTGGACAGGCTCCTGTGATGATGGATCGCTGGCCCCAACGCACATATTATTATGAAATGGGTTTATTACACTCTAAATCTCTCACTAATGTGCCGCTCTTTAATCCCTTTATCCACTCTCAGTCTCTCAGGCTCGGCCACAGCTCTCTCCACCCAGGACTAGGTCTGAATGGCTTATTGGATGATTTCTGACTTGGGGGGACTAGGGTGGGGGCTGTTTAGAGGAGTGGGGAGAAAAGGGAGCCATGCAGCCCTTGAGAGAAGTCCAAAGGCTTGTCTGGGGGCTGCTAACATGGAGTCTCCCTGGGCCGAATTCACTAAGGAACCCCTGCTGTCAGTCTGTCTGTCCACTTCTCTTCTTCCCCATCTCTGTGTCACAGGCTGCCTCGCTCCACCTCTGCCTCTTGGCTCTCACCACTTTCTCACTTGCTCTCAGCTCCCAGGCTGTCTCCTGTTGTCTCTGTGTCTTCCCTGGAAGTCAGACTATGGTCAGGGTGATGGCGTCTAGTTCCCCCTGGGTGAGGAGGGCAATGACCCCCCGACTTCTCCATCCCACCCCCACCCCCCATTTCTGGAAATTCCTTTAAATCTGCTGGGTTTCTGGCCTCTCAAGTCACTTCTTCACCCCACCCCGCTCTCCAGCCACCGTCTTCTTTCAGCCTCTGCTACTGGGGTCCCCCTCTGGCTTTTCCTCTTGTATCCCAGACTCCTCTATCTGCCCTGCTCTCAGGGCCCCGCCCAGGTCCCTGCTGACCCCAGCAGCCTCCACCTCCTGTCCATCTGCCCTCTGCCCTCAGCCTCCTCAGTCTCCTCTGCCTCCCCACGATGGCTGACACCTCAGCTCCCAGGCCTCCCCTTCCCTCCTCACTGTGGCTCCAGCCACCTCCCCGCTGGCCTTCTCTCCCTCCCTTGGTCTCTGTCTCTGTCTCTCCCAGTGTCTCTCCCTGAGCAGTCCCTCCCCTCTCTGACACACCAGCCGGTAAGGCAGCCAAGGCTTCCTGCTGTCAGCTGGGGAATAGATAAAGATAAATGATATTATGTTAAATTCCACTTAATGACAAATTTTTAATTTTCTGAACATGGTCATTTTCTGGCTAGTGAATCAAGTGGAGGGAGCTAATTACATGAAGATCTGAACAAAAATAACTCCTAATTTTCAAGGATAATGGAAGAGAAATGTTGGAGATTAATGGCACTATTTATCTTTTTTAAATTTCTATCTTTCTCTGTGATAGCCGTGCTCCCCAAGGAAAATATTCATAAAATGAAATTGAAGTCGTAACTTAATAGGTTATTAAAATTTTTGAGTGCATATCACTTTCCTTCCGCAGCACTGTAAATTTAAATTGAAGTTTGCGGCTCCCCGAGTCACCAGCGGAGTTTTTTTTATGATGGCACAATAGAGAGAAACATGCATCTTTGTCAGGAGGTATTTGCTAGTCTAATTTTATGGCAGGCCGGATTATCAGACGGGAATGGCAGCGCCGGGGGAAGCTGACAAGCCCGCAGCCGGCAGCCATGTGTTTCCATTAGCGCCCCGAGCCGTCCGGGGTTTCTCTGGACTCTCATTTTCCACTTCAGTCTTTTATCTTGATTTAAAGTGAGGGCGCCCAATATTCAGGGCCTGTCATTTTTCTCTCTCACACACTCTCACGCGCTCTTCCTCTCCTCTCCCCTCCCACTTCCTCTGCCCCAGGGCCAGCTCCCTTTTATCTCGGGCTCCTACAAGGGCTCTGCGCCCCCCCACCCATCCTCACCCAACCCTGTGCGCTCCACCCTGGCAGGAAGAGGAGAGAGGAGGCAGGAGAGGCCAGCGGGGCAGTTATAAATTTGAGTGAAGCCTTCTCCCCGGGGGCCCATCAGAGGAACCCTCGAATGGGGACTGAACGTGCACGAGGCAGGGAGGGGGCTCTCTGGCTGGCGCCCATCAGGCCTTCTAATTGAGTGTTAATGGAGTTGCGAGGGGGAGGGGGCACAGCTGTTGACTCAGGGGACCAGAGGGCAGAGAGAATTACAGCCAGTCCCTGTCTCTGCTCCCATGCAGGTCTCTGCCTTGACTTTGTCTCTGAGTCTCCGAACCGTCCACCGAGAGGGAAACTTCAAAGGAGCTCAGACCAACTCACACATTTTAGAGATGGACAAACTGAGCCCGAGACATGGGGAGGGTCTTGTCCAAGGTCTCATGGCTAATTAGTGGCTGAGACAGAACAAAACCCTGGATATCATAGATGTTTGATGAACGCATTTCCCAGTGAACCGTGCTGCCTCAACCTCAGCCTTTTTCTGCTCTGTTGGATGGAAGCTGACATCTTTGGGTCTGTCTCAGCTCCCACCCAGCATTTCCACTTTGTTATTGGCACCAGTGTTCTCCAAAGCCCTATCCTATCCTCAGACCCACATCTAATCAGTTACCAAGGCTGCCCCCTCTTTCCTTGTACCTGTGCCCTCCCCGCTCTCACTTGGGTTCACCTGGTCTACTTGTATTCATGTCCAGTAGTGACCTTCCCCTAACACCCCAAATCCCAAAACCTGCTCCTGCCCTTGCTCAGAAACCAACTGTGTGTCCTCTACCCCGTGCCCACAGGATGGAGTTCCACCTTCTCCTGTAACCCTCATAGCCCTGCATGACCAGGTGCTACCATTTCCCCTCTGTCCTCCCTCCCCCTTGCCCACCATATGCCCATGTCGGGTCCGTTCTAGCCAGGGTGGCACCTCTGCACCTTGGAACTTGCTGTCCCCACTGGGAAAATCCTCTACTCTCCTAGCTCTCTCCACTGTTCCTGACCCACCTCAAGCCACACCCTTGCTGCCCCACCCCCTCCCAGGCCGCACTGATCTTCCCTCTTCTCTGGCCTCCTTTAGCCTCAGCATCCAGGCTGGCCCGTCTCGTGTTTATCACCTGCTCACCCACTGCTTGCAACTCATTGCACTTCCTTTGACAGGTACCTGCCAGACACCCAAAATTCAGTTCGCATACCTTATTCTAGTGGTCATAAATGCTCACCCGGGTCACCCATCCTATCCCATATGTCCTGAGCATAGCAGCCAAGACCCCTGGATAAGGCCTCAGACAGGAAGTCCACCTGCATAGATCATGGCATATTGGAGCTGGAAGGGACCTGAGACTTCAACTCCCATTTTATGGGTGGGGAAACTGAGGTCCAGCCTGAGGGGTGATGCTCGGGGTTCTGCCACAAGTTGGGAAGGGAGTGGAGACTCTCTGGGCTCACGTGTCAGTGCTCTTTCTACCTCGCCATGCTGCTTCCAGTGTTCAGGGCGTCACTGTTACTTGTGTGTAAATTGGCAACAGCTCTTTAACCTCAGGGCCTTGTTTCTCTATAGTGGAGAAAAGCAGTCCTGGACCATGGTGCCTTCCGCAAAGTGGGGTCAGAGATGATTGGAGAACCCTGTGGCAGTGGCAGGACTTTTGGATGGCAGGATCCCCTTGCCCCTCGGGCCCTCCCCCAGATCCCGCCCTGCTCAGACCCTGCCCCAGGCTCCCTGGCCTGACCACCTCTAGGACCGTGACCCATCCTCCCCTCCCACCTCCCCCCATCTCCTGGCTCTCCGTCGGGCTACCCACCATTGTGTCCCATGTCACAGGCGTGTTGCAGGCATGTTGCAAGCATGTTTGGGCATGTTTCAGGCCTGGCCATTTCCACTTGGCTGCCTGTGCCACACAGGTCAGGTGGCGAGTGGCCCAGGCCGCCCCCACGCCGTGTTTAGCAGTAGAGCTGAGCGGAGGCGGTGCCTGGCTCCCCAGCCACAGTCTCTCGTTAGAAAGAAATTAAAAGCCACTCAATTTTGGCTAATATCCCTCTGAAGGCCTTTAACTCCACCTGTGACTAACCCATTCATAATCGCTCCGTTTTAGTGGCTCAGGCTGATGTAGCCTCAATTAATTTGGGAGGAGAGATAAACGGCCATTCCTCTTTGTCTCCCATCCCTTCCTCCCTTCCTGCGCTCTCGCCTGGCTCCCCCACAGCCTCTCTGTCTCTCTGCCTCGGGCTCAGTTTCTCTTTCTCCCTCTCCAACCTCACCTCTCTTTCTCACCGGGATGGTGTGGGTCTGTTTCTGTCTTTCGAAATGTCTCTTTCAAAGTCTGTCTTAGTTTTTGTTCTCCCTCTACTTCCTTCTGTCTCTTTCCCTCCCTCGCTGGGTCGGGTCTTTCACTCTTCCTGGCTCGCTCTTTTTCTTCAGGCATGTAGCTGTCTGGGCCTCTGCTCTTTTGTCTCTGTCCCTCCCTCCGGGTGCTTTCGAGCCCCCTGCTTTGGGTCACTTGGACCGCTCCTCACTCATCTTTGGAGCTACTTTCCTTGCCCACTAGGGTGTACGCCTTTCTGGCACTGTTTTTCTGGCTCGCTCTGTCTCCCCGGCTCTGTCTCTGTTCTCTTCTGTCTCTTTGTCTCAACCGCTCTGTCTCCCAATCTCCTGTCTTTGGTTTCCGTTCATTCCCGCCCCCTCCTCCTGTTCTGTCCCTTCCGCAGCAGCTTCCCTTCTTTCTCCCTCCCCCCTGGCTTCCTCTGCTGCCTTTTCTTCTATGCTGCCTCTGTCTCTCCATTTGTCCATTTCGGCCGTGTCTCCCTGAGTTTTTCTTTCTTCCCTTCCTTTTTCCGTCACCGAGAGGACTCTTCTCTCACCCCCTCCCCCACGGCTCCAGCACCTTTTCTCCTGGCGCCTTAAACCCCCCAAGCCCACGAGTCCTTTTGTCTTCCCCTCCCCTCTCGATTATTATTAATGATAAAAGCTCAAACATCACATCAGTAATTTCTGAGTGAGTTTTGCAATGAAACTGGGGCCTTCTCAGCCCCTCCCGAGTCCCACAAATTTTACTTTTGTAATTTCACGCCTCTGGTTATCACCACGCTGCTCCGTCCCTCTCTGCCTCTCAGCTCCCCTCCCCACCCCCCACCCCCCCGGAGAGAGCACTTAAACTTGTTTTCATTCCCTTATTCTTTATTTTTTTAATGTCCACTCTCTCCGGAGTCAGTAATGTTCTTCCTCTCTTTCCTCTCCCATTTTCTGTTAATTCTGCGCCATCTGCCTTAGCATCTGTTAAAAATAAAATTTCCCTCACACAATGAGAAGCTTCCCTGCTCCTCCCTCCCCCCTGCAGCCCCCCAGGTTTGGTGCTGGGGCCGTCAGATGCCACTTCCTCTCCTGGGATCTTCCCCCCTCCCCCCAGTCCCTAGTCTGGTTTTCAGAGAAGAGACACTGCACTGGGTGAGCAAGCGGCGGGGAGGGAGGGGGCTGCCCAGGGGGCCTGAAGCTGGAGGGGGCAGCTGCCGAGGGAGCTAGGACTGTGGGGTGCAGAGGATGGAACCAGGCTCCACCCACTTGCCTTCGGGACCTTGCCCAGGCTGGAGCTCTGAGCTGCTGAGACAAAGCACCTGCACAGGTAGGTGACAACAGGTGGGGGAGAGGTTTGAGGAGAGAGCCCTTGCTCCCCAGGAAAGGAGGTTGCTGATGAATCCATTTGCCCTTTCCCAAAAGCTAATGCCAGGCACGAGGCTGGGTTGGCGCTGGGAATGAATTTGGGAGATGGGAGAACAACCCTCAAGTCCCAGTGGCTGGCCCCATCTTGGACTGGATATGGTGCTACATAAGGTGTCCTCAAGACTGACTGTCAAGGGTCCCCTCCCCCTGTCTGCTCCGGGCTCAGCTGGGAGAAGAGGGGGGAAGGGAGTCAATTGACCCCATGCCCTGAAGACTTTAGGAGGCAGGAAACTGTTGGGTTGGAGCCAGCTTCCCAGTGGGTTTAGGAAGAGATTCAGTGTGTGTATGTTCGTGAGTGTGTGTGTGTGTTTGTGTATGCCTCTGAGATTATGGTTCCCTGTCTCCATTGATCTGTGTATGTGTGTCTAGGGAGTGTGAGTATATGCACTGGGTATTGACTGATTTTTTTTTTTTCCTGTGTCATACTACACCTGGCTACATCTCTCAAGTGTGGGTGTATTATGTATGTTACAGTGAGTGTGTAACTATACTTCTATACTTCTCTATGAGATGGTGTGTGATTGTGTGTGGTAGTGAGTGTGTTATAACTATGTATCTCTGTGTGTATTTGTGTAAATGGTATCTTGCAAAAAAAACTATCCTCCTGTGTGACAATGGTATAATTGTTCATGGCTTACTATGTTGGTTTATTTGTATGTGAGGGTGTTACATACTTTGTGTATTTGTACACTAATATATGTATCTCTCTGGCGAATTTGAGTGTAACTGTTTCTGACTATGTATGTGTAACTGTATATGCTTATCCCCTTTCCCTTGTGATGAGGTGCTCTGGATGTGACCAATGGCTGGTAGGTACCTGTGTGCAGGTTGCTTTACTTCTGAGTGATGTGGTGAGTGTGGGAGCCTCTTTTTATGGGAGGGTGACCATGTATGACTGTCTCTGGTGACGTATGCATGTATGTACATGCGCAGTGCTCCGTGCCTCCTTTTTCTTAGTGCCACACAAACATGTGGGTGCCCGAGGTGGGTTTGGTTGTGCCAGACAGGGTGAAGCAAGGTATGCCCAGTTATGTCAGTGGGTCCAGTGAGGTTAACTAAGATGAGGTTACAGATGGGGATCTAAAGCAGCTCAGCAGCAGAATGGTGAAAAGACACAGGCTTTACTACCAAACAGCCCTGGGTTCAATTCCTCAATCTGCCCCGATCAGGTCAGTGACATAGCAAGCTACTTAAACTCTGAGTCTCAGTTTCTACATCTGTAAAATGGGGATAATCGTATCTATGGCACACAGTTGTTTTAAGGAGTAGGAACAAAAGATAAGCAACTAGCCTAGCACCTGATAGCAATAAAATAATAGAAGTAATAGTAATAATAATAAACCATTAAGTGCTTACTATTGTGTTTTTACTTTCTTTACTCTTCACATTAACTTGGTAAGGGTCCTTACTGTTTTAGAGTATAGGCAGAGTATAAATAACCAAGATCAGACAACTAGTAAAGGTGTGGTTATGGAGGTGCATCAGACCAAGAGCACTTTGTTCCCCCTTAGGGGTCCCCTTCTCAAGACATCTTCCCCTTTCCTCCCCACTCCCCCATTCCCATAGCCCTGCAACCCAGCGGAGCTGATGGCTCCTGGGACTGTTTTGGGGGACTGGACAAAAGAGAGAGGCTGAGGAGGAGGAAATGCCCCACGCTCCTGGCGCCTCTTGCCAGCCTTGATCGACACCAAAGATTCCGTAATCTCTCTCTGCCCCGAGGGGAGCGGCAGCGTTTGTGAAACAGATTTTTACAAAATGTTTTGACCCTGCTCTCCCCTCCCCCCGCATCCCTGCCTGGCACCGTGTCACCTAATTAAATCAGCCTTCGCGGCGTCTCCGCTCCCTGCTAATTGTGCCCTGGGCCGGCTTCCGGAGGCCGCTCTCCCCTCCCCCCCCCCGCCCTCCCCCCAAACTACCGAGGACGGCGACGGCTGGGGTAGGTGCCTACTGGGGGCTGTGTGAGGGGCGGAGGTTCCCTAGAGGCCTCCCGGGGCGATCTCCGTGGTCCTCCCCACTGGTTAGTCCCCAACCCAGGAGACTTAGGCACCCGCTCTAGCCCCCACCGGACCCGGCTTCCTGCTCAAGGACGGGGGCCCAGGTCTGAAATGACCCAGGGCCTGGGGGAGGCCAGCCCGAGCGTATCCGGGTAATTGTCTCCGCCAGACGCGTTGCCGAAGCAGGCGGCTCGGAAAATCCCAGATTTCTTTCCCCTTCACCGGCTGCGCTGGGCCCGCCGGAAGCCGGGCGGCTTTATTTACAGATCCGCCCGCGAGGCTGGGCTCGGAGGGCGCCCGGCCGCTACCTCTGTCCGAGGTGCTGAACGCGCACATGGCTGGGCGGCTCTTCTGCATTTGCCGGGATGATAACCATGACTAAAAATCATTACCAGGCGACTTTTAAGGTCAAGGGAGACTTTCGCTTTCTGTCATGTCTGGTTTCTTCTCTTTTCTTCTTCTTTTTTTAACAACCAAGAATACATTCATGTATTACTTGTGCATTAAAAGTAAGTTTTTAATAATGTGATTTTTTTTCTTGATGTGGGACATTCTTCTGGACAAATGACCAAGGTTCTTCAAAGAGAAAGGAGATTAATACATTTTAAAAAGAAAAAGCGAGAGATAACAATTTAAATATATTGTTGGAGGAACCTTGTTTGTTTCCTTATTTGAACTAGCCAAATGTAAAAAAAAAAAGATGGAAAATTTTAATACGGATTAGATATTTGATGATATTAGGGAATTATTGCCAATTTTATCAGGTGTAATAATAACGTTGTGGTTCTTTTTTTTTTTTAAGTCTTTAACTTTTTTTTTTCTTAAAAAGAGCTGTTGGGGCGCCTGGGTGGCTCAGTCGTTAAACGTCTGCCTTCAGCTCAGGTCCTGGCCCCAGGGTCCTGGGATCGAGCCCCGCATCGGGCTCCCTGCTCCACTGGAAGCCTGCTTCTCCCTCTCCCACTCCCCCTGCTTGTGTTGCTGCTCTTGCTATCTCTTTCTGTCAAATAAATAAAATCTTAAAAAAAAAAGAGCTGTTATGTGACTTGCCCAAAGTTACTTAAGAGCCCCTTCTCTCAACCACTCTGATGGCCCATCACCCAGACACCACCATGGCTACGGCTTGGTGTATTGATATGGCCTGCCTGCAAGTTTGTGTGTCTGTCTTTGCTTTGGGTTGATATGAGTGATGGTATTGTATCTCTCTGAGTGAGATTGTGAATGGCAAATTTTGAGTGTCCACATATGCCAGATTTTCTATAATGATATCTTGTAGCATTTTAAACTCAAGGTATCCTAGGAGGGAGTAATTGCTATTCCAGTATTGCAGATGCAGGAACTGAGGCAGAGAAAATAATTTTCCTGTGGTCTTACAGTTAGTAAGAGATAGAACTGGAACCCAAGTATTTTGAATCTACTCCCCAATGTTCTTGGCAGTTGCTTAAACTAGAGTGACCTTATTAAGGTGTGTAAGACTTGTGCCTGAGTGTGACATCATCTGGTAGGTGGAAGTGAGCAACAATGTATATAGTCACAGCAGGGCTCCTTTCCTTGTAATGCCCTGGGGTGGGAGATGTAGGGAATTACAGGTCAGCAAGGAAGGAAGGTCAATTTGAAATGAACTAATCAATGGGCATGATCAAGCCTACTAAAGATTTACATGATTTGAAGAATTTAACCCAGTGACAAAATAGATCTAAATTTGATTTTGAAGTTAGAGTCTTCCTCTTCAGAATGATAAAACCACCCATTGATCATCTACCAAGTTCCAGTCTCCTTGTCTGTAAAGATGCTGTACATTAAAACTATGTATCTATAGTGCAGTGTCTGGGACAGGGTAAGGATTCAATAAAGAATAACCTCTGTTATTAAGGGAAGAAGCACGATATAGTGCATGAAAACCAGACTTGGAGTCACAGCAGGGAATATATAATCTTGGTCTCAAAATCCAGTAGCTAAGTGATCTTTGCCAAGCAACTTAACCTCTCTGGGCCTCACTTCCCTTTTCTGTGATAGGGAATTAATCATACTAAAAGAGATTATAAAAATTAAATGAGATGATGTATAAAGTGCTTGGCATAGTAAGCACCCAGTTAGTTTGTGCCAGGTGCTTTACAGACATTCTCCCTGAAGATTGTTACTACTACAAAGTACTTGATTTTCCAACTCAGACTTTTTTATATTCCAAATTCCATTCTTCTGGCTGCCTGCCTCTTCAAGAACTGTCTGTTTTATATGAGTGTTTCTGAAAGTCAGTAAAGGGGATTGGCATAGAAGACTGGAAGGGAGACTGAGAGGGAAGGACTTTGGCATAGTAGGAAGAACACTAGTGTGGGAGTCATGAGATTGGAGTTGACACCTTAGATTTGCCATTAACTAATTGTGTGAACTTGGTCAAGTCACATTTTTCTTCTCAGCATCTCAGTTATCCTACTTATAAAGTAAGGAAAGTAGACTGGATGAGCTATGACATTATAAGATTCTCTGGGTAACTGTATGTGTTCAAGAGACTTGAGTAAGATGTGAAAGTATGACTGAATTCTGTGGGACTCTAAGAGTGTCTGAAAGGAAAGTGTTGGTGGGGGTGTAGGGTATGGAGTTCTAGCTGCAACAACATAAATGACAATGACTGGGAGGGACTTGTGACTATACATCCTTAGGACAATGTATGTCCGTGTGAGACTGCGTAGGAGTGAAGATTGGGTGACTGGGTGTGTTTATGTAAGTGGGTGCATGTAAGCATCAAATTCTATGAATGTGTTGTATGCAAGGATGTGGATGTAATGGTATGAAAATTATGACAGTCACATTATGTGAGAATATAAGTGTGGTTGTAAGGGAATTATATGGGTTGTGGATTACCTGTGAATGTGTGAATGCAGAGGTGATATATGTGAGAGGGAGACTGACCATGAGCTGAGAAGCAGAGAGGAGTGGCAGAGAGCTCTGCAAAGTAGGCACCACATGCAGGAGGAGCCTGAGCCTCATCACCCTCCCCACTCTCTTACCCTTCTGGGGCCCTCTGGGGTGATCTATGGCCAACTGAGACTTATTGATTTGGGATGACCTGTTCACTATTTCTCCCACACAGAGATGCAGACACATAGTCCTATGCTCCTCAGCTGTGGTGTCGGGGCGCCTTCTGAGGAGAGTCTGGATTAACACTTGAAGTCTCGCTATGGGCAAACCCAGACTGGCCTCCCTCCTACCCTGTCCCTAACGACTTTGGCCAGGAGGCTTTAGAGCTAGTGGCCAGACTGACAGTGGGTAAATATCCTTGGTGTCAGGGAGGTTAAAATAGACTTCATCCCTGCACTGAGATGGCAGGGGAGGAGGATTTGGTGGGAGGATAATCCTTTCTTGAGAATTTTCATGCTTCAGCTTATGAAGTAGAAATTATATAGAGAACACACATGGACATATAGTAACATTTGTATACAAGGCTTACCTAGACCTTCATAATCCCACACTCACGCCACCACACACACACACACACACACTCAAAAACTGGTCTGAAGAATCAGGGTTTTTGTTGTTTTGCCTTTGAAAAAAGAGTTCATTTATTTAAGCAAAGGGTAAAGGACAGATAAAACCCTTTTTAGATGGGAATATAGAATGGCAGAAACTTCTGAGAAGGCAGTTTGAAAATGTGTGCCCAAATGTAAAATGTGTACTTTTTTTGTTGGTCTAATATTTCTCTTTCTAAGAATTTACCCTAAGGAGATAATGATATAAGTGTGAAAAGATATGTCCAAAGATATGTTCATTTCAGTGTGTCTAAAATAGTGAAAAGCTGGAAACAACCTAAACGCCTATCAACAGAAGACTGGCTTAGTACATAACGCAGTGAAATATAATGCAACTATGACAACAGCTCTACATTCATTGAAACAGAATGGTATCTATGACTTTTTTAAAAATGAAAACGGCAGATTATAGAACAGAACATAGAGTTTGATCCTGTTTATATCAAATTACACACCTGTGTCTATGCTTATTAAGAGTCAGAAAGAATTGCTTGGTAGGATGGTCACTAAAATAGCATCATTGGTTGTCTTCCTTATATGGGGGCTTTATTTTTGGCTTACTTCTTTGTATTTTCTGTGTAGTTTATAATTTTTACAGTGAACATGTATCTTTTTTTTTTTTAAAGATTTATTTATTTGACAGAGAGAGATAAAGTGAGAGAAGGAACACAAGCAGGGGGAGTGGGAGAGGGAGAAGCAGGCTTCCCGCGGAGCAGGGAGCCCGATGCGGGGCTCGATCCCAGGACCCTGGGATCATGACCTGAGCCGAAGGCAGACGCTTAATGACTGAGCCACCCAGGTGCCCTGAATATATATCTTTTTTTAGGAAGGAAAGAAGAAGGGAAAGAAAGAAAGAAAGAAAAAGAGAGAGAGAGAGAAAGGAAATAAGAAAGAAATGCTTTCTGTATGTCTTCTCTGTACCAGCCCATGTACTCAGCACAGAGGACACAGCACTGACCTCTTTAGGGACTATCCAGGTTTAAACCTCCACATCAAGGGTGTTGGAGGTGCAGTGCACTTGATGGTTACATCCCAAATATTCTACATCTGTGACCTGTGTCATCTTCCTCCCTCTGTCTGCTCCTTGCTGGATCTGTGTTCATTTTTTGGAAGCATAGTGAGAAGATGTGGATCCCCTGGAGAGCCTGTGGGCTTGGCAGAAGAAGAAGGGAGTCACTGGGCAAGGTTGGAATAACTGTGGAGACACCCTTTGGGGAGGGAACCTAGGGCAGCCTCTGTCCTCAGATCCCTCCCCATAATAAGGGATCCCTATGTCCAGCTTGGATTTTTTTTTTTAATTTCTTGGTCAAAATAATCCTTCTGAAAGTGCCTGAAATCATTACCCTCTGGGATGAACTTCTTAGAGCCTTGAGGCTGCAAATGATTCTAAAGGCCAAGGGTTTCACCACTCCCCACAATGGCCCCATTTCAGGGAGCTTCTGCTCAAACACCTGCAGAGCAAGAGATTCTCTCCCTCCTGAGGTAAGTTCTTCCATTTCCTGCAGCTCTTTTTTTTTTTTTTTTTAAGATTTTATTTATCTGTTTGAGAGAGGAGAGCACGAGTGGGGTGAGGGGCAGAGGAAGAAGCAGACTCCCCGCTGAGCAGGGAGCCCAGTGTGAGGCTGGAACCCGGGATCATGACCTGAGCCGAAGGCAGATGCTTAACCGACAGAACCACCCAGGCGCCCCGGCTTCCTGCAACTTGAATGATTAGAAAGTTCCTTCTAAAGGAAAGAGCTCAAATCTGCGCCCTGGAAGGTATCTGTCCTCTGCCCCACAAAGGAGATGTTCCTCATGGATCTTCAAGGATGGTGGTGGAAGATAAAGTAGTGTCCACTGAGAGCTGTGGGGCCAAAGTGAGATGTGAGCTGGGACAGTGCAAGGAAACAATTTGAAACCAACCCAGCCACTATGATTGTGCCCCTCAGCTGTCACCATGCCAACATGTGGGCCAATATGTGGGCTTAGATAATCCCATTGTGGGGAAAAAAGCTAAGCAAATCCCAGCAATACTGGGGAGACAGTGTAACAATGGAAGTGAATGGTGTCAAATCCCAGTGAAATCACTTACGAATTAAGGTGACATTGGGTTGGTCACCCTTTGTGCTGATGGTCCATACTAAAACAAAACAAAACAAAACAAAACTTCCTAATTTTTGTAAAATATTAAAAGATCCCTTTAAATTTCAGATCCTGTATGAAAGAAGGAGGAATCCCTTATTTGACCTGATTTTATTCCACAAAAATAATACAACCGTGGATTGGGTTCTAGCCCCTTCCTCAGCATGTCCAATGGACATGATATAACCTGGGTTCTGGCAAATCTGTTGGGCCTTCCCTTCTCCACCTCACCCACCTTCCTCAAATGCCACACACCAGAATGTCATGTTCTCCTTCATCTCTGCTGTTCTGCACGTGCTGCCTCCTCTGCTTGGAAGTCCATGTCCCACCTCCTTAAACTCCTCCTTTTGCCCAGACTCAAAATCCTTGTCAAAGCATGCCTATATCTGAGTTTGACCCCTTCCTGTTGGCCCAGAGCATCTTGGGCTTTTCAGACTTGTGTCCCACACGTTGCTTTGTGGTTGATTAACTCATAGATCTTTCACCCTCACTAGAACTGTGAGTTACCTGAGGGTAGAGTCTATATCTTATTTTTTGTACCCCGAGCACCAACCCAAAGCCTGACACTGAGTAGACATGCAGAAAACAGTTGAATGATTGAAGAAATGTCTCAAAGGGAGTACGTAACCTTTGTGAAAGGCAAATTCAGCCTCTTTTCAAAGTTGGTCTTGGAATGACAGGGTAGAGTGGGGAGGCATTCTACTTCATCTAGTCTCAATACTAGAATGATTGTGTGGCCTTGGGCAAGTTATGCGATGGCGTTGAGCCTTAGTTTCCTTATTTGTGAAGTGGGGGTACATAATCGTATTTGTCTCCCAGAGATGTTGTGAGAAATCAAAGGTAGAAGTTAGTGTGAAGTGCCTGACATAGTACCTGCCACAGACTACTCACCATAATTATCATTGTTAGTTTTGCTGTCCGGGGTGGTCACAGGGATTACTGTCATTAGTATATAGTGGCTCATTTCTCCCACCTGGAAAACTCTGCCCATCCTTAAAGGCCCTAGATCAAATACCCCTTCCTTGAAGAAACCTTTCCCAGGGCGCCTGGCTGGCTCAGTTGGTGGAGCTTGCGACTCTTGGTCTCGGAGTTTTGAGTTCAAGCCCCATGCGGAGCATAAAGCTTACTTAAACAAAAAAAAAAAAAAGAAGAAGAAGAAGAAGAAGAAGAAAAAGAAAGAAAGAAACCTTTCCCAAACACCCTCAGGGAGTGGAATCCCTGTCCCACCCCCTTGAATGTGCAGCACTTTGTACAATGCTCCTATTCCAACCCCCCCCCCTCCCCCCGGCACCACCTCAGTTGTAGATATCAGTCCCGGTGCTTGATGGTGAGCTCCAGGGAGGCAAAGATAGTCTTGGTTGTCCTTTGCCTCCAGCAGGCCTGACATGTGGGACAGGTTAAAAAATGTTGGGTGCATTTTGGGGAACTCCTGGAAACCTGAAAATGTGTTGGAAATGAGTGACTGTGTCACATTAATGACACGCTGAGTCATCGCCCCTGCATCAGAGACTGGGTTCCAAGGCCTAAAATATAGTGTCCACGATGCCACAAGCTCAATATATTTAGGGGAGCTTTGTTTATTTTAAGAAAGGAGGGAAGAAACTGTCTGGAGATAACCATGATCACAAAGGGGAAGGATGTCTCGTCTGTCTTCTCCTCCCTCCTGCTCCACACTGTCCCCGCCTCCAAGGACAGGGCTCTCAGTCCGTACTGTTAGTGCTCTGGCCAGCCAGGCTCTAAGTTAAGTAGCTTTTGCAGGGCCTAGCCCGAAACACTACTTCCATTTCCAGACTTGCCCAGAGATGGTTTTTTTGTTTTTGTTTTTGTTTTGTTTTGTTTTTTGTTTTTTTTACCCAAGTGTGGCTTAATAGCGGCGAAATTAGGAGCGTTGGGAGAGAGATGCCTCAACTCACTGTGATGAGGGCCTTATTTCCCGTGCACTGGGGCATCCACTTGTGGCCTTGTGCACAGGTCTTTCCTTTGCACACAGCAGAATGTTAATAATAACTCAGGCGCAAGAGTAGCAGCACTTCTCACTTGTACTGCATTGAATGGTTTCTCAGATCACATTTGCCTGGCCTCACTGCTTCAACTAACCTTCAGGGAATGAGATATGTGGGACAGATAGTATTCCCATTTTACAAGTGGGGACACTGAGGCCAAGAGGATTACTTGGAGGCAGATCTGAGAGGTGAGCGGGGGCACTGCACGAAGCTCAGCGGCGCGCCGGCCCCGCACCCCTGAGGGAGCCGTTCAGTAACGCGCCGCGGGGGGCCGGACAGTCTCAAGCCCTGCAATTCGTCGCTTTCTGGTCACCCCGTGGGGCTGATCTCGGCGGCCTTGGGCGGGTCTAGTTAGCCTGGGCGGGTTCGGCGGGGGGGGCGGCGGCTGGGCCCGGCAACGAGCCGGGCGGAGGCCTTGCACCCACCCTCCCGGCGGAAAGACTGAGGCGCGGGCGCCGCGCGGTCCGAGGGCCCTGCGGGCCGCGGAACGTCCTAGCTCCCAGGCCCGGCCGAGGCGCGGCGGCTCTCCCGGGCGCCCGCTCCCCCGCCGCCTCCCCCACTCCCTCCACTTTGGGGATAATTTAACGTGTTTCACACTAACTTTCCGTAATGGCCGCGGAGCCTCTAGAAATGCAGCCTCCCCGCTTTCTCGGCGGCCGCTAATGGTTATCTCGCAGCCGCGCCCCCGGCGATCCTGTCAGGAGTAAATAGGAGCTGACACAGTCATTTGCTTAAATCTTCTCCACACTTTTGCCGCATTTCCCTCCAGAGGATACCCCTGAAACAACAATTATTTGAAATGTCACGCGTTTCTGCCCCTGGGCTACCAACAAATGAACATTAAATCTATTAACAGCAAAAAAAATTAAATGTTTACTTTTCCGCGAAGGTGTGAGGGGCCGGAGTCGGGGAGCCGCCGAGGGAGACGCGGAGACGGGGACAGAGCCGCGGAGACGGGGACAGAGCCGCCGAGACGGGGAGCCAGCCCGCGAGCGGTGGAGGCGAGCCACGGGGAGGAGCCCGGCGAGGCCGGCCCGGGACGGCAGGACTGACCGAGGACGGAAAGACGGGCTCGGAGAGCAGCCAGGCAGGGACCCGCGGGAGGGAGGCTGCGGCGCGGGGGAGAAAGGGCCAAAGGCACAACGCGGACATGGAGACCAAAGACAGCCTCCAAGAGAGAGGGAAGGAGGGCCACCACCGATGCCCATAAAATGAGAAAGGAGAAAAAGCAGAAACATCCCCCGACCCCAACCCCCAGTGACGCCGTCCTCTTGTTTTTTAAAAGTAAAATCAAAAGCAGAACCCCTGGGCCTTTCCCAGAGATGTGCCGCGCGGCGCAGGCAGTGTTCTGGCTGGACACCCGCTCTCTCCGGCCGGCCCGACAGCCTGGTCTCCTGTGAGATTGGGCAGCTCGCCGGCGCTTGGCCTCTAGGAGCAGGGCTCTGCGGGCAACTTCCCCCATCACTTGTCCAGCAGCAGAGTGGGTGGAAGGCTTGGAGAGCCCCTCACCCCCTAGAGACCCTGGGGATAGTAGGCATCAGGAAAAGCAGATAGGTCTCGGGGCCTGCTGCAGGTTTGATCCCTGTGGATCCCCATGGCCATCCAGGCCCATTCGGTGACTCCGTTTCCCCATCTGTACAATGGGAAGCAGGTTTCTGGAGCTCCAATCCACAGGTCACCCAAGTGCCAGACTCAAGTGTCCTAATGAGTGCTCAGTTGTCTCCTGTGGGCTTGTGTGACATTTGAGAGATGTCATGCCTGGTCATGTGGAAGGATTTGGGGTGTGTATGATCTTGTCCTTTGGCTCCCCATAGGTCAGTGCCCCACTGTCAGTAATATCTGTGTCCATGGAGCACCTCCTGTGGGGAACAGCCCAAGGGAGGTGCAGGAAGCTCTCTGGTCACTGAGAGCCATTCTTTCCTCCATGCCTCCTACCAGAACCAGGGCTGGGTGAGGGGCTAGTGAGGGGGTTAGGGGTCAAGCAGTACCGAGGCCAGTTAAGGGGTCCTTGGATGGGAAGGAGGACATTTGGCAGAGTCAATGGGATTCGGAGGTGGGAGAGGTGGAGGGGGTGAGGGGTTAGTGTGAGCCATTTTTGCCTCCAGATTCCCCCCACCCTTGCATCTCCTGGTTCTCCATAGGACATGTTCCTGTGACATTTTCAGTGAAAAAAAATGGGTTCGATTTTATGGCGTGAGGTGAAGGCTCTAGGTCCTGGGCCAACTCAGCATGGCCAGGTGCATCTGGATCCTGTTCACCACTCTCCTGAGGATGTGTGTCCAGGCTGGGGCAACACACCAGGGCCCTTCATTAGTGTGTAACTGGGTATGAACACTAGTTCCATACACATCTGCCTGCACCAATAACTCATGCAAACACAGAAGCAAGGCTATGAATTTGCTCTCACACTACCGCTTTAATTTGCACCCTTTCAGCCTCATATGAACCCACATCCTGAAATATACACTCAGATCACACTCCTGTGGACACATAGATGCTCACCTTCCTTATTCAAACATCACCTCACACACTCAGACACACATTGAAGGTGACTCCTTCCCCCTGTCCTCCACCCTGACAAAGTCCACCTCCAATCTTCTTACCACAAAGGATAAAGGCAAAAGGGTATGTCTGTCTAGGTCACTGAGGCTGCGTCCCTTGTCCAAACGTAAAGTTGTGTAATGTGTGCTTGTGTGTGTGAGTGACAAAGAAAATGTGCATGTATTTTTGTGTCTTTGAATGTGGACATGTTGCCGCATCCAAGGAGACTGTGTGTGTGTGTGTGTGTGTGTGTGTGTTGGAGGGTTGTGTGCCCGTGTAGTTGTGTGTGACTGAAAGTGTGTGGTGGGGGGTGTGGGGGGGTGAGTGCTATTTAAATAAAAAAGAAAGGAAGTGAATCAGGGTCGTTTCCATTTTAATTGTAAAACAGATAAGCACTAAACACTTTGAAAAAGTAAATGACTTGAGAATAATTACTCTCTATTACCCAGCGTCCCAGGGGGGCAGTTGGAGGAGCCCAGATGGCTACAAAAATGGGATTTAGCAGAAAATTGAAGACATTATTCACCGTAACACATTATCAATTACCTTCATATCAATTACAATAACCTTACATTAGCGAGGGGCCCCGAGACCCTCAAGCCCTGAGACTGTGGAATCAGTGCAGCCCCGTGGGGGAGGGGGAGGGAGGAGGGGGTAAGAGGATGGGAGGGGACTGGGAGGGTCTTGCTTCCTTCTCTCTCCTGGAGATGCTGCCGGCTCAGGCCCTCACCCCTCATTCCAAGTCTCCACTCCCCAAATTTCCCCCTGGTCCCAGCACACCGGGCTGGGGGTCAATGGAAGATGATGAGTGGGAGCAGGAAGTGAACTGAGGAGGTGAAGGGCTGAAAAGCTGCCAGGAGAGAGACACAGAGACCAAGAAGTGGAGGTGATAAGATGCTGAGGGGTGAGGCAAATAAAGGGATGGGGTGAAAATAGTTGGTGGTTGAGATGGGCCCAAGAAATCTGAGAGGCTCAGGAGATTGAAAATCTAAGGGAAAAGGGGGCCAAGGTGCTGCAAAGTCACCTAGACTTTCTGCATTTATTCTGTGATCACTTCCTGGTCCATCCATCCCTGCCACCTCCTCCCCACTCCTCCTACAGATTTAGGGCTTTTCTAGGTCTTCCATTCTCCCATCTCTCATCCCACTTCAGCTTCCACAAGCTTCTCTCCTCACCCCAAAGCCTCTTAGATGAAATGGGATGGGGACTGGGGCTGGGGGAGCTCAAGAGAATGGGTTGCACAAGGGTTTCAAAACTGAAGGGAGGGGTGCCTGCCTGGCTCAGTTGGTAGGGCATACGACCTTGATCTCAGGGTCGTGAGTGCAAACTCCATGTTGGGAGTAGACCTTACCTTAAAAAAAAAAAGGTGCAAAACTGAAGGGAATGAGCCATTGTCCCCTGCAGTAGGAAGCCCAGAAGTGAGACAAAGGGAAGAACTTTCTAGATTAAGACTCAGACTGAATCCAAGTGTCTCCGCTGTGCTGTGACTGTTGGGACCATGAGTTGGGTACAGTGAGTGGGGAGCGGAGCCTGAAGACGCTGCAAGGGCGGGGTCTGAGATCGTGTGAGAATGAAGAGCGCCACTGATTCCAACCCTGGCTTCTCCCTGCTCCCCCCCACCGGCACACTGCGACGCACTTCACTGGCTTGGGGCGGGGGTGGGGGGTGGGGGAGGACCAGCTAAGCCAAACTCTGGATCCGTCTTGCCCAGTATGGGAGCCACTCGCCACATATGGCCATTGAGCACTTGAAATGTGGTCAATATCAATGGAGATGTGCTGCTAGTGAACAATGCCCAGTGATTTTTGAAGATTTAGTAATGAAAAAGAACGTATAATGTCTCATTAATACTCTAAAAATACTGGCTACATGTTAAGATGATATTTTGGCTATATTTTAAATACTTATTTAAATTTTAAATGTTTAAATATTAATTTAAAATTTAATGA
Source organism: Mirounga leonina (assembly GCF_011800145.1). Lineage (NCBI taxonomy): Eukaryota > Metazoa > Chordata > Mammalia > Carnivora > Phocidae > Mirounga > Mirounga leonina. The sequence continues at coordinate 26,492,341 of NW_023270265.1, read as the reverse complement.
AATTAACATAAAAACTAGGGGTGCCTGGGTAGCTCAGATGGTTAAGCATCTGCCTTTGGCTCAGGTTGTGATCCTGGGGTCCTGGGACGGAGCCCCATGTCAGGCTTTCTGCTCAGCGGGGAGTCTGCTTCTCCCTCTCCCTTGCCTGCCGCTCCCACCGCTTGTGCTCTCTCTCTGTCAAATAAATAAAATCTTTAAAAATAAATAAAATAAAAACGAAATCAATTGATTTCACCTGTTTCATTTTACTTTTTGTTTTAAAGATTTCATTTATTTATTTACTTATTTGATGGGGGGAGACACAGAGGGGGAGGGAGGAGGAGGGGAAAAAATCTCAAGCAGACTCCACACTGAGTGTGGAGCCCCAGTCGGGGCGGGGGGATGAGAGCTCGATCTCACAACATGGAGATCATGACCTGAGCCAAAATCAAGAGTCTGTAGCTTAACCGGCTGAGCCACCCCAGGTGTCCCTAAAGGTCTTTTTTTTTTAAGAGGTGGGGGGAGGGGCAGAGAGAAACTCTTAAGCAGGCTCCATGCCCAGTGCAGAGCCCAACAAGGGGCTCGATCTCACAACCCTGAGATCATGTCCTGAGCCAAACTCGTCAGACGCCACACAGGTGCCCCCTCTTTTTATGTTTTAAAACATGTAGCCACGAGAAAATTTAAATTGCATTTATGGCTCATATTATATTTCTATTGGACAGTGCTAGGCTAAAGCACCGGGGAAAGAAAATTCTGGGTGTTCCTCCCCGGAATCACCTCAACCTCAGTAGGGTCCCTATTTTTCTCAGAGGAAGGGGCCCCCTAAAGAACAGCAGCCCTTCTGAGATGCAGCTGAAGCAGGAACTCCAGGATCTGTCTTTTCCTTTCCATCTCCTGAAACCCAGCCCCCCAGATCAGTCATCTGGGCCAGGACACCTAAGGAAGGGAAGGCACATGAGCGGTCATCCAGTCCATCCTCTCTCAGCGCCTGTCCCCAACATGTGTACACATATCCTTTCTATCCTCATTGGCTCATTTATATGTTCACATATCCCCCCACAGGGCATGCAAATATACATACCCCTTCAAGGGGACATATACTGTCTGCTCCTTTGTACAATCTCACATTTACATGGGGACGTACATGTGCATTCGCATTCTGCCCTGTGACATCTTCATGTGATGCACGTGCATTCATACACCTCATCCACGTAGAAACGTGCATCCCACTCACACACAGAGCAGGGCAAGGAGGGCAGGCCTGGGCAAAGTTGTCAACTTGATTCATGGTGTGTGTGTGTGTGTGTGTGTGTGTGTGTCCAGGGGAGTGAGAGCTAATAGTGCCCCCCCTCCCCCAGGCAGGGCCCAGAGGACTAATTGCCAGTAATGAGCTAAAAAGAGCTCAGAGCTGGCCTCAGGCACCGGATGAAGATGTTTCCAGAGACCAGCCAGAATTTGTCCTGCTGTTTTGTTGATAGAAAATCCTTCTCCCCCGGTGTCCCCTCTCTGTCTCTGTCTCCCCTCCTGTGGCTCCCTCTGGTTCCCACAGCCTCTGGGAGGTCCAGCCATACCCCATCTCCTGGCTCTCCCATCAGCCTCTCTGCCTCCTCCCAAAGGTCATATCCCATCGTGGCGTTTGCCCTCTGTCCTGCCCTCTTCTCTACTTCGTGATGGGGGCTTCCCAGAGCATCCACCGAGGAGCAGGGGGCAGATTCCCAGGGGCTCAGGAGGCCAGATCCAGGGTTGCAAGGAGGCTGATTGTAACAGATCTAAGGAAAACCCTTCTTGGAATGAGACCTGACCAAGAATGGAAGGGCCAGCGCTGTGCTCCCCACCACCAGCATACTCAACAGTGCCCATTGAGGATGCTATAGAAAAGGCTGCCCCACTGGAAGAGAAGTTGCACAGAATGACCCATGAGGCCCTTCCTGGGATGATTATCCTAGTTATTCATGGATTATTAATATAATTATTCACTCATATTATTATAGCTACCATAGGTCTAGTACCTATAAAATGCCAAGTACCTTACATTTTTAGCTATCTCCTCACAAAACCCCTGGAAGGTAGACATCCTCATTTTACAGATGAGTAAACTGAGGCTCAAAGAGGTTAAATCAGGTGCCAAGGTCACATGGCTAGTCAGTTACAGAGTTGGGATTTGAATCAATTCTGTCTGATCTATGCCATTTCCTCTAAAACTCATTCATTCATTCTCTCAGCAGACATTCATTCATCAAATAGAGAGCCTATGATTTTGCAAGTAAAGACTGAGAGTGATAGTAGTCCTTAAACTGAAAGGAATTTGGGGGGACTTGTGATCGTGGGAACCGGTCTCTGTTTAGAAACAGAAACAGAAAAATCCTCACAAGAGCCTCCTTCCACCATCCCCTCAGAGGTTGAGTCTGGTGTGCACAGTAGTGTAAGTGTGTCCATGTGAGCATTTCTGCGTGTCTATGAATCCACCTGGGAACAGCCCAGGATGCAGCAGCCTGGGGGAAGGGTGCAGGGGGAATTGGAGGGCATGAGATCTGGTGCCACTCTTTCGTGATCATGGATAAGCATCTGTTTCCAGGGAAGCCCGCCCTCCCTACTGGCCCATCAGTGTCCTTCAGTGAGGGCCAAGCCCAAGCCAGCGGGACCTGGACAGCAGCAGGATTTGAGCGCCCTTCCCTTTATGCACACACTTCAGCTCCCCTTTCTCCGCTTCACTCCTGCATTGGAACAGGGCGTGGGCAGAGGCGTGGGAAGGAAGAAGAGAAAAGGAGGAACAAGAGCTAGAGTGGGACAGGGCAAGGGTGGCACCCAGAGATCTGGAAGCAGTTTATGATGTAAATATGTATAAGAGCTCTGCATTGCCTCCCCTGAGAAAGGAGCCTAAAATTGAAGTCTAATTATAACGAATGATTGTTAATGAGTTGTCTAAACATAATAGATGGAAAGAATTAAACGCCCAAGAAGAAACAGGGTTTCATTAACACACAATAAAGAAACCACAAGTGGGGTGAACAGAGCCCTCCCCTGTTGTGAAAAACATCCCCTCTTTCCCCTACTGATGGGCCTGGCAGGTGGGAGTAAGGCCAAGACCCCACGACTGGGAAGTTTGGAATCTTCAGGTGACCCTGAGTGTAGAGGGCATGTGTCTACAAAGTGGGCATCGCCTGCTTGGGGTACACATGGTGCCCACCTTAGACACACACATCTGCAGCCCCGCAGGAGTTTGGTCAGAGAGAGCGAGTGCGCCTGTTTCTCTGAGTGGACTCTGGCCGACGGTGCCATGTGGCATCTCAGAACGGCACACCCTTCCGGGTTGGGAGCAGCCTCTGGGCTTTGGTGGCCGGCTGCACCAGCCTCTTGCCCCTGCACCTCTTGCCTCCCAGGGAGGGAAAACCGCTGAGGAAGGACACACGCATCCACGCACACACATGGCCAGTTTTGAAGGTCAAGAATCAGCCACACTTACCTGAACTCAGAAGGCTGGAAGGAGGAAGAACACCAGAGATCATCGAGTCCAAACTAGATTACCTAACACAGAGGGGAAGTGACAAGTCCAATGTCACACAGCTTGGAACTAGATCTCCTCATACCAGTCCAGGCTGCTCTACTTTTCGGAACAGCCATCTCATGAATGCATGGCTTGGAGCAAGGCCATTCACACAATAAGGTAACGTTCTATATACACACATATCACACACAGGGAGTACTGGGCCCCAGACCCTTCTGGGTAAGGCCTGAATGTTTAGGGTTTCCAGTGGAGGCAATAGGAGCCACGTTTGTGTAGGGAAAGGCTGGGCCATGCCAAGTGGCCCCAGGATGGCACAACGTGCGAGAGCACACATACATATGGGCTGTTGGAGGGCAGAGCATGAGAGCTGGAGAGAAGCGAGCTTTGATTGACAGGTTAATGAAGCGCTTTATGCTGGTGGTGTAACTGCTGAGGCAGGCTGTGAGCAGGCGTGCGCGCGCGCGTGCGCGCGTGTGCGCACACACACACACACACATCCTGACACACAGGCAACACCCAGCAGGACAGGAGCTGGGCTGGCAACCCCCAGTGTGCTCTCCCCCAATCCAGAAGGATGCTCTCCTTGCACCTCTGCCCTTTACCTTCCAGGGCTCTTGTAGGTTTGGTGCAGTCCTGCAGGTCATGCATGGATGAGGAGGTGGGGATCCAATGGGACCTGGGACCCCTGGTTCTCTGTGCTCAGTGTTAAGGTGACCTCGCCCACAGAGGGAGTAAGGGCAGGGCTAAGACTCCTTCCAAGACAGCCCAAACACCCAGGCAGGCTGCTTGGTGAGGATAGGGGCTTAGGACTTAAAATCTGGATGGACATGGAGATCCCCAGCCTATCTTGCCTAGACCCTCCTCCCACCAGACAGCCTACCCTCCCCCCACCTTCGCCCTTCCTTTGACCCCGCCCCCCTTGGAGCCAACACTGATTGGCTGCTATGCAGGCAGTGTCGGCCAACCAGCCCCCGCAGCGCCAAGAAAAGTTAATTTGGAGTTCTGGTCTCCTCCCAGGATGCATTTGGGCGGCCGCCCGTAATGAGATGCATAATTGCGGAGGCCTGCCAACAAAAGCAGGCTGGATTTAATTGAGTCAACGCATGGCCATTAATAATCTGACGGCAGTCCTCCCCCACCCCCACCCCCACCCCCCCACCCGCCATCATCCAGTGCTCTGCAGCCCCCACTGGGCTCACTGGGCTCCCATCCCGGGCTGGCCTCCTGTTGGGGTGGGGGGAGCAGGCCTGACCATTCCCTAGCATGCCCCAGTGCTGCAGAGGCTGAAGGGAGAATCCAAACTCCCCTAGAATAACTCATGATATATCTACCCCTCCCCTCCAGCGCGACAACAGACCTTGGACAGCACCTGTCCCCCACCAACCTCTCTCCCCCTCTAGTCATTATGCAAATATGTCCTGAGCTCCTACCGTACGCCAGGCACTGCGCTTTGACCTGGGAATACAGCAGCCAACACAGACATAGCCAGCCTCTTGGAGCTTAATGTCACCATTCACCTGACCCCTCACACCCTTTTCATGTTCCTGACTCTCATACCTGTCCCCACATACCCACACCCATGCTTGAGTCCACACACCAGCCCTCTTACTCCTTCCCCACTTGCCTGCCCCCTACACCTGCCCTCATGCCCTTTCCCCATACCTGTCCCTTTTATGTCTTATTCAGACTCCTGTCCACTATATGCTCTTTTCCCATAGTCCTGTCCCCAGCACCTACTTGCCCATACATGTCCCAAATCTTCTGCCTGTTCTCATACATAATTCACATAAAGAACCTTGTCCACAGCCCCTTCTCCCCCATATCTGCTCCTCTCCTCTCACACCACCTACAGGCTTTCAGTAACACTGTCAGGACTGCTTCACCAATACCCTCTCCCTGCCCCTTAGCCCTCCTCCTCCCTCTCCCTTGTGCCTCCCAGCATCAGTCCACCTACCTATCCTCACAGGTCCAAGAGTCTTATCCAAACTCTTCAAGTGGGGACATCTCCTAGAGCTGTTCTTGCATCTGTAAAATGGGGGATAATATTGGTAAATGTCTCATGGAGTTGTTGAAATTTCATGAGATAATCCAGGCAAAGGGCACCTGGAAGCACTTCCCAGTGCTGGTTGTTGACTTGCTGGGTGAAAATAATCTGATAAACTCCTCCACACTGAGCTCTGGACTGCCCAAGCTCCCGAGTGACCCCTTAGGATAATCAATTTTTAAATAAAATTAGCCTGGAGGGGGCCTGGTCTACCCCAATGGCTGAAGCTCAAATGGTGGAAATCTAGGCAGAGTGACCAGCTTTTTATACCCCCTCAAGAAGGTGTGCTCATTTGCATCCTCACCTGTTCCGCATACGTCTGTTTATCCACTATTCCCCTGGGGGAAGTGGAGAAACCTGGCATCCCTCAAAGTGGGTATGGAGCCTGTGGAAGGAGGGAATGGAGCACTAATCTCCACCCACTCCCCCGGCTTTCAGGAAATCTCTTGTATGGGGGGAAGAGATAAGTCTGACTTTGGAATGGGTGTTGGTGGAGTCTTGGGGCATTGGGAGGCATATGAAAGGAGAACAGGGCTCCGTTTCTCACTTTATTCCCCAGTTTCCACTGTACGGTCAGAGGAGGCAAAAGAAGGAAAAAGAGCCACTGCTTGGGAGAGGGGGTGGTACAGGGAGAGTTAGATTGGAGCCCCCCTATTCCCACCCCTACCCTCCAACTTGCTTGGTCTAGGATGCTTTGAAAGGGAGATATCCTCCGCCCTCCGGCCTGGAGCCTTTCCTTCCAAACCCAAGTCGGGGCCCCCGCGGGCTTCCTGGAGGAGGTGTCGGGGCCGCGCTTTGCTGGGGCCGACAGGCGGGCGCGCGCGGGCACGCGACTCCTCGGAGAATCCCCGTCACCGCCGAAATTGGCTGCAACTAGTAAAGATGCCAGGAATTTGCACCTTGCTCTGTGACCTAAAGCAAAAATGACATGAACATTGACAAATTTGACAAGGAAATTTGTGCAAAAAACAACTTCTATTTGGCTAGCCAAGCAGCAAATATGCCGGATGATACGCTTTATTAAGCAATCCATTTCTCAGCAATAGCGGCGCCATCTGCAAAGGTTACCGCGCATCAGGCTCGGCACAGAATTTCATCTGCGTCTGCAGTCGGGGCCGCACGCGGACACATTTTTCATGTACATGCGATTCCGGATGCAAATAGAATCCGTGATGAAGGAGGTGACCTTCTGGGCCGAGCCGCGCGCGCTAAAGTCACGCGCGGGCCCGCGGGGAGCGGGCGGGGCAGGCGAGTGCGAGGCTCCTCGTGGGACTGGGGCTGAGGGTTGGAAGCGGATACGGTGCGGGAGGGGGCAGGGAGCAGGGGGTCGTGGGGGAGGAATCGCATATTGCAGCTTTGGGTCTGGAAGGGATTTAGGAGAGCATTGGCCCGCTCCTCTCATTTTTCACAGATGTGGAAACTGAGGCCCAGAGCGGCAAGGGTCTTGGCCAAAATCCTACAACATGATGCTGGTAGGACCAGAGCTAGGTCCCTGTGCCTTGACTCCCAGTCATTGTTGGCACTGAGAGCTCTGAGTATAGGAAGTGGGAGTATGCTTGGGTTCAATCTGTGTCACCACCCCTAACTGCATGACCTTGAGCAAATAAAGCTCTCTGTGCCTCTAGTGTTCTGTTCTGTAAAATGGAGATATGCTATTATCCATCTCATTGCCTTGTTATGGAGGAGTGACATAGTATGCATAAAGTGCTTGGAACAGTGCCTTGTGCAGAGTAAGCTCTATAAAAATGTTTGTTGATTAAGTAAATTTGTGTTTTTATCCCTCCTGGGTTGATTGGGGGGGGTTGGGGGCCGGCACAGGAAAGCTCCTGTGGAGGCAGAATGGGTGCAGATGGGGAGAAACGGGTGAGCTACTATCCTTCTCACAACTGATTGGGGCAGATGCCTCATCCCTCTCAGAGAAAAGTCTCCTGCTCCCTTCTGTCCTCTATCCCCTCTATCACCCCATTTTCCTGATCTCCCTCCTCCCACCATACAAAGAAATAAAGTGCATTTTCATTTCCCATTCTCAGTCCTGTTCGGTTATCCAATTCTGCTTGTGGTCCATTGGGACCCCAGGGTCTGTCTGTCTTGCAGGATCTCCTGTCATACTTGTGCTCCCAGTTATGTTATTCCTTTTGGCTTTCTATTGGGTGAAGGGTCACTTAGGGAGGAGCTGTGCCTCTCACTGATGAAGCTGCTCTAATGAAGTCTGTCCCTCCCACCCTCAGTGGCCTCACTCCCACTCCCTTGGTAACTTCATGCTTAGTCTCTGATTTGAGATAAAGCTCCACCTCCTTCACTGGTCTACATTCTTCACCCCTATTTCTCTTCCCCCATCTGCCCCCCCCCCACCATGTCCCCTTCCCCCAAGCCAGGATTAATGCACTGATGGCACCTATAGAAACATTGCCTAAGGTTATTCCCTGGTGATGCCCCCCCAACCCCCACCATACATACACTGGACAGAGCCCTTCTCTATAGTTTTCTGAACCCCTCCCCCAAATTCTCTTTGGGATGGACAGGTTCATTGCTCACCAGGTCACCCTCTGCTTCTTCTCTTCTTCTTCTTCTTTTTTTTTTTTTTTAATTTTTAAGTAATCTCTACACCCAATGTGGGGCTGGAACTTACAACCCAGAGATCAAGAGTTGCATGCTCTACCAACTGAGTCAGCCAGGCAACCTATCCCTGGGCTTCTCACACTGCCTTCCCACCACCACTATCCATTTCTTAAACCCACAGTGGTCTCTCCCAAAAGCCTATGGGAGAGGTTGGAGAGACCTGGCCTCCAAACTAGGCTTCCCAACTTACCAACACTGGGACCTTGAGTTAATCACTCAACCTCTGGAACCTCCATTTTCTCCTTCCTAAAGCGGGGTGTATTAATAGTAATAACCTCCTTAGGTTACTGGATCCTGGAAGATAAAACATGCTTCTTTTTTAAAGCAAGCTCTAAGCTCAAGGTGGGGCTTGAACATAGGAACCTGAGATCAAGAGTCACAAGCTCTTGCCGACTAAGCCAGCTAGGTGCCCCTAAAACACGTCAAACCAATCATTAAATAAATGACTTTCTTTTTTCCCTTTTATTCCCCCATTTCCCTTTGGGTTCCCCCACTCTCAGGCGTTGCACAATCTCCATTTCTTTGCCACTCCCCCCACCTCCCCTTCTAGGGTATGTTTCTTTTAAAGGGCCAGGTTTTCAAATAAAAGAAAATCCAAACCTGCCCCAAGTCCTCACCTGGGGCTCTGAGCCTGGATTATGGGACAAGAGTCAGAAGTTATACTGTTTGTTGGTTTGTTTAATCTTTACTGAGCACCTAAGAAGTCCAAGCTCAGATCCCAGAGGGCTGCCTGAAGGGGCTCTCATTCACCCCTGCCTCCGAAGTAGCTGCGGGTACAGGTTAGTCCTGTGAGGAGGTGGTACGGGGTGCCCAGCGTCCCTCCACGTACCCCCAAACCTGGCAGCCCAGGTCTTGCCTGGGTAAGAGGTGATGGGGGAATGGAACCACCCTAAAACCCTCGCAAGGCTGGAGAGGCCCCATCCTGGGCCTTTACTCTCCTTTCCATCTCCTCTCCTCACCCTCCTACGCCACCCCCACCCCCGTCCTGAGGCGCGTCTGGCTCCGGAGAGTCCTTGACCGCCCGATGCAGCCTTTCCGAGGGTCGAAGGACAGCGGGCCCACCTTGCGAGGCTGGTGCAGGAGTAGGTGCCCAGTGGTGCAAAACGACCCCGCTGCAGAACCTCTTTGGTAAGAACCACCTCCCCCACCAACCCCCGGAAGTTTCTGGCCCAGCCTAGAGGCCGAAGGGCCGGGCTTGGGGGTGGGGGCGGAGCCGTTCCCGGCTCTGCCCGCCCCTCCCTCCACAGCTCCGCCCCTCCCTTCACGGCCCTCGCAGGCCGGCCCGCCCCTTCCCCCGGCCCGGCACGCTACAGTAATCCAGAATGTGTATTTCTGCAGATGATTAAATCAATACAATCCTGACAGGACTTGTTGGAACATGCTTCTTTATTTTGCGCAATTCCTTCCCCGCGTCGCCGGCATTTATCACCCGCTCGGCTGTCAGCGCCGAGATTGTGCGGGGCGAGGGCGGGGTGGGGTGGGGGAGGGTCGCGCTGGAGGGGGTGGGGGCGGCCTCTGGGCTGGCGGAGGGACCCGCCACCACCGTACACTAACACAGACAAATAAACTTAGGGGTTGGACTATGCCCCCACCCACCCACTGCCCGCGCCAGTCTCCCTCCGTTGGGGTGCGGGCGGGGAACGGGGAGATTTAGGACAGGGCCACCAGGCAGGGGAGGCCGCAGGAAGGGCTCCTGGGCCGCACCCACACTCCCCTTTACATACTGAGCCCCCCCCTCGAGGTCATAGCCCCGACGGGTGGTGCTCCCGTGTATCCTCTCACCCTCCTCTGACCTTGGTCCTGGCAGCTGGGGACCCTCAGTGGTGGGATGGGGGAGGGTGGGAATCAGGATCCGTGGCTCTACCGCAGGCCCGGGGAGGATGGGAGAGAAGGCTAGGAAGAGGAAGAAGAGGAGGAGGAAGGAGGGGAGGAGGAGAAAAATGAGCATGAGTAGGATGAAGGAGAGCAGGAGGAAGAGGAGGGAAGGGAAGAGGAAGGCTGGACGGTGAGGAAGAGGAGAAGGGAGGAGGGCAAGGGGAGGAGGGCGAGGAGGAGGACGGGGAGGAAGGCTCGGAGGCGGTGGCGGCCGGTGACAGGTGCCTCGCGGTGGCGGCCCTCGGCAGACGTGATTGCCGCCGTGGCTGCGCGCCCGAGCGTGACTTTACAACTAATCCTGTTTGTAAGTTATTATTTATCTTCAGGAAAGTTTGTCAAACTTGGGTTTTGATTTTTCGCCCTGATTTCCCTCTTGTGGCGCGCTCTCGCACGCGCTCCCATATAATTTATGACTGCCTCTGGTCCTGATGACAGATTATTAAAAGTAGAATTAGTTTTTCGCGCAGAATTTTTCCACTGGGAATTGGGAAGGCAGCGCTCTCCGCGGAAGGTCTCCGGCGAGGTCTCCATTACTAATAGAAGTTTTTTGATGGGGTGAGGAGACTAATGATTTGAATTTACTGTGGCAGCAGTCACGTGGGCGGGAAGGCATCAGCCGAAGAGACAAGAGGTTAACTTTCTCCCTGTGGAGAGGTTTATTGGATTGTTTAGCAGCAGAAGGATAATGTTTTTGTCATAGACTGCTGGTGCCGCGCTGCAGTGCGGTGGCCGCCAGCGCCGGGAGAGGGAAGAGAGGGGGGAGAGGGGGACCCAGGGAGACCGCGCGAGGCGGACGGACGCACGGACGGACAGACGGACGGACGCAGCCTGGGAGAGCCAGAGAGTTAGAGAGGGACACACGCAGAGACACGGCGAGGCCGGGGAGAGCGAGAGAGACAGGGGAGGGCTCGAGGCAGACTGAGCCGCAGAGTGACAGACAGAAAGACAAGAGCCCCAAGAAATACGACCGAGGGAAAGGGAGGCGGGCCGCCGAGCGAGAACCGGGGGCAGAAACCCAGCTTGACGGGCAGCAAGGAGGGGCGGGAGGGGCGCTCGCAGCTTCCAGGGCTGGGGGCGCGGGGTGGGGGGAGACCCAGGAGGAGGACGGGGTCCCGGGGGGCGCGCGATCCAGGCGCGGAGCTTCGGGAGGGGGGAACGGGGGGGCGACGAGGGCGACCCGGGGCCAGGCGGCCCCCAGCCGGGGTGCGCGCGGGGTTCTGTGGGAGGCGCGGGCCGCGCTGGCGCCCCCAGGCGGGCGGGGTGGGCCCGGCGGGCCCCGGGAGGGGGAGGGGGCGCGCGGCGACGGCGGCGGCGCGTTCACCTGGCCGTGCGCTCGGAACTTGTACTCCCAGCATGCCTCGACAACATGGGAACCGGAGGGGAGTCGCTGCGCAGCTGAGAGCCTCGGCTTAATCTTATGCACCATTAAGCACTCAGCAGCAAGCCCGTCCTGTTCATATACATCATCCACGCTTAATAAACATAATGATGACATAAGATGTAATTCTAGATGAATTTTCATTTTATAGGGAAATGGAGAATTCCTGTAGAAGGGAAAAAAAGTAAATTATCTGGGAAGTGCAAAATAAATGATGTTGCTCCCAGAGATGAATAGAGGTGTTAGAGAGAGAGAGAGGGAGAGAAGGTGGAAGGAGGGAGGGAGGGAGGGGAAGAGAAAGAGAGCGACAGAGAGCGAGCGAGAGCAGAGACAGGGAGAGATAGCCACACAGAGAGAGACAGAGACTCGGCCCGAGAAAGCCACGCGGGTATGGGGGGGGCGGGCTGCTGGAAGTGGGGGAGGAACGCGAAGGGACGCGGGCGGCGGGGCTCCGGGTGGGAGCTGTGGGGGGTCGGGCGGGCTTCGTTGGAGGGGCCCAGGCTGGGGCGGCAGCGGCCCGGGCCGAGGCGAGGGTGACGGTGACGGTGACGGACGGGGCCGGGCCGGGCGGCTCATTCATCAAGGGAAGGATCAGGGGCCCGCGGAGTCACTTACCGGCGGAAATTGAATTCTGATGAAAGCGCGGAGAGGCGAGGGCGGGGGAGCGAGGAGCGGGCTCGGGCCGAGTTCCCAGACTTGCTAAGGGGAGGGGGAAGGGCCCACAGAGACCTTCCAGATTGAAGTCCACGCCTCCTTCCTGTCTGGAACCCATCCCGACCCCTCAACCCCTGCCCCAGGCACCTAGCGGAGGATGTCCAGCCCTGCTTGGGAAGGCGGTGAGGCCTGAGGTTGTACCTAGAAATGGAGCTGGAGGCCTCTTCCTGTGGATTTTGACTGCGAGGACCTCGGGACTGGCCAGGGGATGTCTGTGGGGATGGGGGAAGAGGTCGGAGGGAAGGGGGTTCTGTGAGATAATGAGAAGAAAAGAAGAGAGTAGGCAAGAAGGGCTAATGGAGATTTGGTGGTGGCTCTTCAATGAGAGTGGGTTAAATGGCGGGGGTGGGGGCGGGTAACAGAAGGACCGGGAGTGGCTAATGGAGGAAATCAGTGAGAGGGACTTGGAGGCTAAGGGGATATAGTGGAGGGTCTCCTGATATGCCTGGGGAATCCCTGGTGGGAGGAATGGTGTAGCTAATATGGAAGGCAGGCCCAGGAGAGAAGTGGGGCTGTCATCACATTAACTGCAGTCTTCCCCTATTAAGAAGAAGGACCTTACTAATGAAAGTAGCAGCCTGGATAATACTGACAGAGTTTCCTGGGGGCAGGATGGGGTCAGTTCCATCCAGAGTCTCCCTCATGGGGATGGGGACCTCTCCACTAGCAGAAAGCCCCTAACCTCTCCTGCCAAGGGCATGAAGTGGACAGTTCCTGCTGCCACAGAGAGAAAAACAAGATAAAGATGGGGGCCATGGAGAACTGGAGCTGGGGTTTAACTGTGCTGGGTTAGGATAGGGAGAGGAGCTCCAAACTTGAGCTCTACCCCCAGCACATGCACTCAAACCCATCCTAACTCTCCACACATGCTCCTGCAGTCAACCATCAGCTCATCCACAAAGCCTTTATGAGTGGCTCCCTACCCTCACTCAGGAATGTTCAAGACCTGGTGCTCAAAAGACTGGTCCCCAGCAAGCAAAGAGAAGGGACCAAAAAATTCATATCCCAGAGACAGAGAAACCATGCTGCAGGTGCTACTGGAAGTAGTCATGGGGGGACGAGCATGAAAATCTTGGAGAAAGCAGCAACAAACCTGGGTTTGATGATCCGTAGGACTCTTCCAGGCAGAAATTGGGGTGTGGGAGAGGCTAATGGTGGCATGCGAGGCAGAAGGAAGAGCGTGGACAAAAGTGCGGAAGAGGGGAAACGGAGGAGGTTGGGGAAATACTTAGTTTCCCTACTTGCTTGGATGGGGCTTAGGAGGTGTATTGAGGGGGTGGGGGAGCATCATTGGGAGCCAAGGCTAGAAAAGCAAGTTGAAGGGGAAGGGAATGTCCTCTTGAAAGGCCTTGTTTTGCCTGATAGCAGAAGGATTATGGACTTTATTCTTTGGGCAGTGGGGAGCCATGCATGGTTTCTAAACTGTGGAAGCAGAAGTCAGAGCTGTGCTTGAGGCTGATTACATCAATAGCAGAATGCATACGGGGGAAAAGAGAAGGTGGGGAGGTTGTGACCAGGATGACACTTTGCCCCTGTGCCCGGATGTCCACCTCCCAAGGACATCAGAGAGGTGTGAGAGAAGAAGACCTCTCCAAGGGCCCCTGACTCTTTGATCAACTGATCCCTTTCTTACCCATCCTGAATTCCTTTCCTTAGGATTTCACCTCTGAATGATTCTCTTCACCAGACCTTCAGTGGACAACTGAACCTCTTCCAGCCAGTCCATCAACTTCCTGCAGTGACGTGTGGAGGAGAAGGTGGGGGTCTTAATGTCTGTGAATATGCGGGTGACAGTATCATTGTAGCCATGTCACTTATTTCTCTGTCCTATTCAGGCTGACTGGTAACTAGAAGAAGGTGGCAGCAGATGATTGAACTGGTGAGGGTGGTTCTATCCACAGAGACCAAAGACACACAACCTCACAGAGGGACACAACACCACTCTTTTGCCTCCAGAGCCTGGGCTCTCAGAATTCTAAGACCTCAGGAGCCTTTAGTGGGGATTCCAGGGGTCACTGGGAGGCCCTGGTGGGTGGGACCACTTTTCCTCTCCTCAACACCACCTCACCCCATTCCCGACACTCTTCTAGCTGATCCAAATAAGGGCAATCCGCAAACATGTTTTACACTCCACGCTAAAGTGACCCTGGTGGGGCGCCTGGGTGGCTCAGTTGGTTAAGCAACCGCCTTTGGCCCAGATCATGATCCTGGAGTTCCAGGATCGAGTCCCGCATCCGGCTCCCTGCTCAGTGGGGGGTCTGCTTCTCCCTCTGCCCCTCCCCCCTCTCGTGCTCTCTCTCTCTCTCTCTCACTCTCTCTCTCAAATAAATAAATTTTAAAATCTTAAAAAAAATAAATAAAAAAATAAAGTGACCTTCGTGCAGGGACCATTGGGCCCTAGGAAGGGGTGGAGCTTTGAGAGGGTGGAGCCTTGAGGAGCTCCCTGCCGGCCCATTCAGGAGCACCTCTGTTCAAGTGCCATACAGGATCTGGAGCTGGAAGGTCAGTCCTCTCAGTGGTCCCCACAGGACCAGAGGGCGCTGCCATGTGTAGAAAGAGTAGAAGGAGAGAGCTCTCTGATCCTGCAGCTCCAACGCTGTCAGCTGTGGGGTGGGTGAGGGGTTGACCGTGGGCCTCTCAGAAAGCAGTGGATCCTAGGCAACAGAGCTGAGTACTCCACACTGGGCAACCAGAGAAACGACACCAATACCCACCATCTCCTCTCTTCTCTCTCTTTATCTCTATCATCTATGTAACCATCCATCTTAGATACTCACAATACACCAAACACATAAAGCTAGATATGTCCACAAATCCACATACATATACAGGCAGGGATGTGAACATAAACACATGTTGTGTTTTGTTGTTACACTGTGTGTTTGTGTGAATCATTGTATTTCAATTGTCATAGTGTATCTTGTATATCACAGTTTCACAAGTACGCAGATGACCATGTATATACATGCATTTAAGAGTGCATTTACATATACATGAACAAACATCATGCCCAGTCCCTGTACCCCAGGGATTCCTTTAAAGAAGGGGGAGGCAAAGGAGAGCAAGAACATGATGGGGGCAAGTAAGGGTGGGGAACATGGTGGGGGGAACACTTGAAATTGCAAGAACTACAGGGAAGCAATGAGCTGAAAAACCCAGGCCCAGCTCCTGCCTGCCCCCCCCCCCCCATGGGCTTCCCAGAAGGGCCCAATGCTGCTGTCCCCTCACCTCCCTTGGAGCCCGAGTTTTAATTTGGGCGGTGTAATTTTGGTGCGAACGGTTGGGCGCCTTTCGTTGGGAAATTGGGAGGAATGCAAACAAGATTTCACTTCATTAAACAGGGGCAAACAGTAGAGAAATTGCACTTACTTATGGAAATGACTTTTAAACATGCACAGCATTTACTGGCACTGCCTGCGCTGAAATTCTGTGAGGATTATACATGTGAATAATTCACTGCGGGCCAATTAGAGCTCACTCTGTCCCTTACCCCCGCCAGCCCCCATCCCACCCCGTCTAGATTATGGCCCAGCCTCCTTCCTTCTCCAACTCTCCTTTTTTCCCTCTCATTTTTAGCCTCTTACTTTTGAACCCATGCTGTGAAGCAGGATGTCAGACACATATTAAGAGACACCTCAAACATGGTAACACACAGGCACTGTGGTTCCTCAAACATGCTCAGATACACACAAAGACACAAGTGTGCAAACCCACAGGATAAAACACTGTGATGCGGGCGCCTGGGTGGCTCAGTCGGTTAAGCGACTGCCTTCGGCTCAGGTCATGATCCTGGAGTCCCGGGATCGAGTCCCGCATCGGGCTCCCCGCTCAGCGGGGAGCATGCTTCTTCCTCTGACCCTCCCGACCCTCCCCCCCTCATGTGCTCTCTCTCTCAGTCTCTCTCTCGCAAATAAACAAAATCTTTAAAAAAAAACACAACACTGTGATGCTTCAACACAGCAACACATAGATACATTTTGACAACCCAAACATGTTAATGCGCTCAACAGTGGTGACAAACAGGCTTCGTAACACCTCCTACATGGCAATACACATTGTGACAACTTAATCATGATAGTCATAGACACATATTATAACATTGTAACATAAATACAGATGCATGACACATACGCGGTGATATATAATCATACATTGTGACAATTGAAACACAATGATTCACACAGACACACATTGTAACAATGTCAACATTTGATAACATGATGCTCAAACGTCATGGCAAGGACACTGTGCCAACTCAGAGAGACCCACACCATGTTGTTAAAATGCGAATACATTGTCACACAAAGATAACCCATGACAATTCAAACTGAGTCATACGCAGAGACACATTGGGATCATTCAAACCTGGTGATGTCCTCGCAATCTGGGGACAATTAAAAGAAAGGTGACACAATTATACCTATTGTATCAACTCAAAACCAATTATGTACAATGAGGCAGGGGATACAACGATCCTCCCTGATAACTCAAGCCTGGCAACACATAGAGCCTTTTGTTGCAACAATGCAAATACAATGATATACTTGTGGTGACAATTTAAACATAATGACTCACACTCTGCCCGCTGAAACATGCTTGCTCACAAGAACACACGATGACAACTCAAGCATGGAAACACACACGGGGGCCATTCAAACACAGTGAGATAGATTAAGGCACACATTATCTCAACGCAGACACACCAATGCCACCCTAATGCAGTGTGATGACACCCATATTTTGGCAACTCAACCTTGTAAAAAGTCCAACATATCAAGAATTCATTTGTTCACATGTGGTATGGGATAGAACATAGGGACACACATTCTGTGACAACTCAAACATCCCGACTCACAGAAGAGGGTGAGACACATTCATGGAATATGACACACATGAAGATGGTGTTGAAACAAAATACTCCAGTGTGTTGATACAGAAATGATCAACAGGAAACACGACCATACTCTAACTCACGGACATGCAAATAACCTAATGACACAGGAATGACAAAGAAAAACACTCGAAGACACAATGACACATAACGGATACAAAGAAACACTTACACACAAGTATACAGCCACTACCACACCCTTATTGTCAGATATGCCCTGACCCCTGATCCTCCCAGCCCCACCAAACCCTTGTCACTCTATTCGGTTAACATACAGAGGATGCCTTGGTAGGAACAGGCCTCTAGACTCTAAGCATGAGGGTAGGGCTGGAAAAGGAGTAGAGAGAATGAAGACATCATCTGTGAGCCCAAGACAGAACTTACATGGGAAAGGAAAGTAACATGAATGCTGATGGTGGTGGCTATTGCCTATAGAGTTCGTGGCCTGTACTCTTCATGAGGGCCCTTGAGGATGCGTGTTGACATCTCAGGGAAGGGACAGAGCCCTTCTCTTCTCCCACTCCTGAGGGGAGAGGGACCCACCATCGTGCTGCCCCACTCACACAGACAGGGCCCTGGGCCAGTCTGTGATGACCTTAGTGGTGAGTGGGGACTGTGGAATGGGTGCGGGTCTGGGGGGAGCTGGCCTGCACCGAGGACCTTGATGGAACCTCCTGAGATGTCCCTTCGTGGCTTGAACCAGCATCCAGAGTTTCATGGCTTGGGTCGTCTTTCCCCCTCACTTTGGCCTGTCTCACTGCAGAATCACTTCTGTTCAGCATCACGATCTTTGCCCTACTCCAGACAGCATTGAAGGCAGGGCCAAATAAACATCAGACAGAGCCTGACAGTAAAGAGGGCACTGACCCAGCTAGGAGCTTCCTGGACCACTTAGTTTGCTTTCAGAGTCAGTGAAGGTGTGCCCTGATCAGGGAATGTACCTTGTGTGTTCACATGTCAGTATTAGTGTGTGTTTGGCCATGAGCATCAGCAGGGGTTGGGGTAGGTATACCACTAGGAATCAATGTCCTGGGGCCCAGGTATGTCCAGGTGATATTTTAAATGCTCATGTATTAAAGGGTGCACCTGAGCGTCTGTATCTATGTCGCCTTTATGTGGGTCTCTGGGAGTCACGGGGTCCAAGTTTGATTGCCTTGTATGTTTATACATACTGTTTTCACAGTGTGTATGTGGCTGTGTTATCTTGGATATAAATGCAGTGTCAACGTAAGTGTATCGTCACCATGTTAAGGTTGTCATGATGTGTGCCTGGGAGGGGGTCAGCAGGTTTTTATTGTCACCTGGTGGATGGTGCAATTCCTTCTGCCAGGACCTCAAGACCATTAAGAACAAAAAAAGGCAATCATATTGCCTAGTGCCACAGCAGGTGACCTTGCCATGGGGGTTGGGGGCTGAGAAACTGACCTCTGAGAAGATCAAGCTGTATAAGGAGCCTTGGTCCGGTGAGAGGTCAGCACTTTTCAGCCACTCCCATTTCACAGAAGGAGACATTGAGGACAAATGGTCAGCCAGATCACGCTGAGTGTGGGCAGGGGAGAGGGAATACTAGGGCCGGAGGGGGGATCTGGGAGAAGGTGGAGGTTCTAGACCTGTCCACCCCTTTCCACCCATGATGGAGAGCACCTGGGCCAAGCTGCTCGGCTGCCCCCTGCCACCCTGCCTTCCTCTCCCCCGGTCCCAAGTCTCAGCCCACCCCCATCCTCCTCCCTTCCCTAGCCCCTCCCCACTTTCTCCCTTGCTCTCTCTCTCTCTCTCCAACGGGCACATGTCAGAGAACATTATGTGCACCGAGGATTTGCATAATTCAAGAAGCATCAAATTAAATTTGCATAATTCCTTTGATTACACTTGTTATTAAATGTAAGTGACATTGATTTACAAAATGGCCCAATATAAGGTTAATAGCAAATGTCACCTTCCAACAGGGTGAGTGTGTGTGAGTGTGTGTGTGAGTGTGTGTGTGGCGGGGCAGGGGGATTGCGGGAGGATGGACATGAGTCCCAGCATTTCTTTTCTTCCAGGCTCAGTCCCTCCCTGCCTCCTCCTGCCTGTCCCTCCCCTCAGCTGCCCCAGGCCACCCCCAGGCTCCCCTCCCCAGGCTCTGAATTGTGATAGGGGAACTGGCCTCCGAGTTCCCCCTTTCTTCCCCTTTCTTCCAGGGCTAGATCCTGTGAAGTTAGGTCGAGGGACAGAAGCTGAAAGGCAAAGTTGTGGGGTTCACAGTTATGGTGGTTAGGGATCAGAAGCTATGAAGTGTGGGGGTGCTTTGGAATTTGCCCCCAGAGACATTTAATGTTATAAGGCCAGTCACTAAATGGATATGGGGTAGCTTCTGATCTAAGTGGAATTGGGATTCGGGACCCAGAACAGGATGCAAAGAAGGCCTTGACAACTGAAGACACAGAGGTACACATCGCAGGACTCAGACCCTCCCATCCACAGCCACACATCTGTATATGCACACCCATAGACACACAACACAGATGTGCGGCCCATGGTTACGTGTGTGGGTACACACATGGTCGTGGGCATATGCAGCCACATGTGAACACAGAGGGACACAAGGATCCAGTATGTTTATGTGCTGTGTTACACATCTGACTACATGGATGGCTGGTCACCAAAGCACATGGAAATGGAAACTGACAAAGACACAGGAACATACCTACGCCATACCTACTTCCCAGCAGTGACCATGAGAACTTGGACAGGCATGTGCTCCCACCTCAAGAAGGGCCTCCCCTCACCAGAGGCGCTCTTCTCACTGCCTCCCAGAACTTGGAGGAGTTGGAGAGGAGAGGACTGGGGGCAGGAGTGGTTGGAGGGGGATCATTCTGCTTGTAGGCCACCGCCTTTGTGGAAGCAACCAGAGAATCACAAGGAGAGGTCCTTCCAAGATCCCTGCAGAGCTTCCCTGGAGCTGCCCTCCCCCACATCTCCTTGCTGAAGGGTCCCTTTCCTCATCCTTAATCTGCCACAGAATGTGTGTGTCAGGGGCGGGGCAGCGCCTCGACATTCATCCTCTCCCTGGGTGAGAATATCGACAAGGCGGTAACTAATCATTAAACTCACTGGCCCCTTTAAACAAGGAAGGAGAATTATGGGCAGAACCGTGGGGGGCAGAGACCCCCTCATGGGCCCTCTGAAGGGGGAGGTGGGCCCAGCCCTGAGCTCTGAACACACCAGAGCTAGATTCAACCATCACTGCCCCAAGCAGAAATGAACTGGAAGCTTAAACCAGGGGATGGGATGTAGAATAGTATCTGTGCTCACAAAACCACGAGAACACACAATTGAATACAGATACACCCTTCACACAGGGACACCCACCCACACACACACACAAGGACCTACAAACGCTTGCACCTGTGGACACCCACAAATACATGCAGAGTAGCACAGAACGCAGACACGTGTTACCTCGACCCCAGACTCATACATTCCTGCAGCGTAATAATCATCATGGTCAAGAGTGAGAGTCCCAGGGTCACACAGATCTGGGTTCCAATCCTGCTTCTACCATTTCCTAGCTGAGCGGCCTTTGAAAACTTAGCAAATCATTCAGAACTCCTATTTCTTCATCTGGTAAGTGGGGATAATAATATACCTACCCAAGAGCTGTTGTGAGTTTCAAATGAGATAATAAACATAGAGTGGCTGGTACA
The DNA here is from genome assembly GCF_011800145.1 of Mirounga leonina. Classification (NCBI taxonomy): domain Eukaryota; kingdom Metazoa; phylum Chordata; class Mammalia; order Carnivora; family Phocidae; genus Mirounga; species Mirounga leonina. The sequence goes on along the minus strand of NW_023270265.1, from coordinate 26,471,647 downwards.
TAGTAGGTGGGTAACTGATCTTAGCACGTGGTGCTGTTATCACTGTTATTTCCAATCACAAGTACTTACTGAGCGCCATCTACGTGCCAGACACAAATTCAGGCCGTGGGGATACAGTGATAAATGAGACTGACAGTGGTGGGACTCCACATGGACTAAAGGACAGCGGACCAAGCCCCGTTCCCCACCGGACGCCCGCTGAGGGGCAGGCACCACGGAGACCTCAGCCACTAAGCCCCCCCTGGGATCTGAGGGCCGGGCTGGGCATTGCTTTCTCATCCGCCTGGGCCGTCATGGCCCTCCACCCTCAAAGAAGGTTCATCTGGCAAGAAGGGTTACTCTCCCCTTTCCTGGGCCATCTCTCTTCTACCCCATGTCTAGCCATCTCCCCACTTGCAAACCCTGACATGCGAACCTCTCCCCCAGCTTTTTGTTTTTGCTTGTTTGCTGAAAGATTATTTTTCAGTAATCTCGATACCCAATGTGGGGCTCGAACTCACAACCCTGAGATCAAGGGTTGCACGCTCACCGACGGAGCCAGCCGGGTGCCCCCTGTTTTGTTTTGTTTTGTTTTGTTTCGTTTTTATTCTGTCTCTCTCGGAGCCCGACCAGGTCCACCCAACTGTGAAGAGTGCAAGAGGGTATGCCCACATACACACATGCACAAGTACATCGACTCCTTCCCTTCTGAGGTTCTTTGCCCGGAGTAGGCTCCCCTCACCTCCTCCTGCCCTAACCAGGTGGGGACACTGCTGTTAGTCTCCTAATTAGCAAATCCACAGGCTCCTCTCGGTAGTTCGTCTCTGCGACCTCTGCGCATTTGGCAGCAGTCCCACCCCTCCTCCTTGAAACAGTCTCCTCTCTTGATTTCCATGACATTGCACCTTCCTCCTGGCCCGCCTCCATCTCTGAAGTCCCTCTGCTGGCCTCCTACCAGCTCCTCTGCCTTCTCCCATCCCCTACGTGGAACTGCGCCCCCACGATTCAACCCGCAAACCTCTTCTCTCCCCTCTCTGCTTTTTCCTAGGCTCTATCAATTCCAACTTGACCTGTAATCGCTCTGGAAATGAACACCCCATTGAGATTTCTAACCCCAAACTCTATCTACCAAATGACAAGCTTGAATTTTCCCCTCCCTGTTTCAACTGGTATGTCAAATTCACCATGTGCAAAACCGAACGCATCCATTTCTTTGGCAAACATTCCTCAAGCACTTAGGATGTCCAGACGCTGGGCCAGGCATTGAGGATATCAAATGGGGGCACAGTCCCTGCCCTCCAAGAGTTTGGAGTCTACTGGACCCCCTTCTTATGCTGTCATCCTTCTGCTTGTAAAGTCCCTTCTCCCCACTGCCTCATCCCTCCCCATCCTAGTAATGTCAGGTCTTAGACAATCTTCATCCCCATCCCACTGGCCCAAATCAGATCCCCTTATTTCCTGCTTCCTGAGCAGTCTCCTTGCCACCTGTCTAGGATGTAGTTTATCCCATTCACCTCTACTAAAGCCACCTATCCGAAGCACAGCTCTGACCATGTCTGTTATGTGTTGAATCATGTCCCTCCGTCCCCCCAAGAAAAAATGCATCCAAGTAAGTCCTAACCCCCATTACCTGTGAATTTGACCTTATTTGGACGTAACCCTGTCTGGTCCATCTCTGCCCACCCCACACAGCTTGGCATAGTGCCTGGCATGCAGCTGGCTTACTGGAAATATGTTTCACACTGACGTGCTATTCCTTTCCTTGAGGAAATCAGCATTATACCTGTCAAGGCATGGGTTTTGGAGTCAAACAGACCTGGCTTGCTATCTGGGTTCTAGGCTAACCAGTCTGTGTCCTGAGTCTCAATTGACTCACCCTTTAAAATGGGATGATAACAATTCTGACCTCACAGACTGGTACTGTTGGGCAAGCTCCAGTGGGCATGGTGGTCTCTCTCTCTCTCTTTTTTTTTTTAAAGATTTTTAAAAATTTATTTATTTGACAGAGAGATAGCACAAGTAGGCAGAGCGGCAGGCAGAGGGAAAGGGAGAAGTGGGCTCTCTGCTGAGCAGGGAGCCTGATGTGGGGCTCGATCCCAGGAGCCTGGGATCATGACCTGAGCCGAAGGCAGCCGCTTAACCGACTGAGCCACCCAGGCACCCCTCTCTCTCTTTTTTTTTAAGTGAGGGAGAGAGAGAGAGAGGCAGAGGGAGAGAGAGAATCTTAAGCAGGCTCCACGCCCAGCACAGAGCCTGACACAGGGCTTGATCACACAACCCTGCGATCGTGACTTGAGCAGAAATCAAGAGTCAGTTGCTTTACCGACTCAGCCACCCAGGCGGCCCACTGGAAACCACTTCTGGAAACCACTATGTAGTCTCAGAGAGAGTCTCCTGACCCTATCTTATCACCTGGTCCTAGACTGTACACTTGGCCTGTGGGGACCAATCAGGTCCTTCCCTGGGATCCTTCACACTGGAACTGGGAGGAGAGTTGATCCTTCCCTCAGGGTGGGAGCTGCAGGTAAAAGCCCAAAGATAAGAGCATCTGGGTGTCCATCCAGGTCCTGTTCTGTAGGTTCCTGAAGCCCTGTACCAACTCTGACCTTCCTGCTCTTTGATTATTTGAACCTTGCTTTTATTACCTGAGGTGTTCACATCACTTCCAGTAGATTCCCCTCTTTGCCTAAATTGGTTCCAATTGGGTTCTTATCACTAGCAACCCAATGAGTCCTGATTGGCATAACATAGAGAAGGTCTGATACACAGTAAGGACATGATAATCGCTAGTTCCCTCCTCCTGAGTCCCAGAGAGGGTGCCTCCTGGGGCTGTCCTGGAGAGGAGCAGAATCTCTCTTCAATTTTCAGATTTTCACATCTGGAAGATGAGGGGATAGCCTGGCTGGGGTCTGACTCTCAAAAGGCTTCAGACCTCAACTGATTGTGAAATTTTAAAAATTTCATTCCTACCTTTTGATTACTAGCAAAAATAATTAATGAGCAAAGACCAAAAAAAAAAAAAGCTGAACTAAATTTTAAAGAGAGGGAGAAACATAAAGCTCAAAAGGGAGCTTGGTGTTAATAAAGACAGAAGATTTTTAAAATTCTTGAGAGATGGTAAAGTTGGGTAGAAATGGAACAATTCCAGATGATTTACATCCTGGGGTCCCCCCCACCCCAGCCCTCTGAGGGGATCTGCTCCAAGGAAAGCCTGGCCTGATGAGAATGTGACTGGCAACAGACTCACCCCGATTTACACTAGAAAGTGGCCTTTGCTTGAAGACAAGGATTCCAAATAATCGCTTCTGATAAAGGAAGGCGGTGGGGCTGCAGGCTCTCAGGGAGTTTCACTTTTACTCTGCGTATTTCTGTGTTGTTCACCCTTCTGTGGGCACGTATTATGGTCTACTTTACAAATCCTTAGGAAAGCAAGAACCTGGTTATTGTGCGTGTGGACGCGGGAGTGCTGTGTGCTCCTGACTCCCCGTCCTCTTGCGGAGTCCTCCGTGGGGCACTTGCTGAACTGAGAATGCCCCTCCTTCTGCTCCTTTTCCTGCTGCAGCCCTGTGGGCTCATCTTCCCGGGCACAAACTATGCAGGCTCCGACATTTAGCTGAGAGGCGGCCTGCCGCCGCTGAGGCCCCAGGACCCAGGGGGCGGGGCGGCTCCGTCTGCTTCCCATATGGGGACTTTGTCTGTCCCTGCCTGAGGGCCACCCCCCTCCTGCCTCACATTGTCCCCTTGCTGTCGCCTGCTGGCCCAAGCCCCGGCCTGCCTCTTCCCTTTTCATTAGCCTCCTAGTGGCAGCCCGGGGCAGGACACAGGGGGCTGGGAGAGGGGCCGGGATTGGCTTGCTCTTCTCCAGCCTTGGAACCCCTGGCCAGCTCACCCTGGACTCTTCCCAGCCCAGATACTCAGCCTCGAGCGCACACACTGGGGGAGTAGAGAGGGCATCGCGGTGCCAGCCCCTCCCCCCCACTGCCCTGGTGCCTCTGCTGACCCCGTCGCGGGCTCAGCTGCCCCATCTCCCTTGTAAAACATCCCCTCACTTTATGATTCCTAGCCCGATGGGAGCGAGGCTGGGAGCCCCACAGTCATTCAGGTCTGGGGCCGCCACACTGGGGGCACATGTAGGGAGTGGGGTGAGAGGAGGTGATCCCCCGCTCCAGCAATGCTCCCACTCTGCAGGAGAGGGGCCACTGGGGCTTGTCTAGAGAGGGCAAATTCCCACAAAGCCTCTCTCCAGGTATTCAAGGACAGATCCCATAACTGGGTACAGCGTCCAGGAGAGACCAGAAGACACACACCCAATGGCTTCAGCCTCAGTCCCCAGCACACCCTCAACCGGAAACCCTCACTCCAATAGGCCACAATCCACCCTTCTCTCACCAGAGTCCAGACCTCTTCGGAGTTGTCTCCTCTATCCATCATTTAAGGCCCGGGTTGAGCCTCTTTTCTTCCAGAAGTTTCCCCCCAGGCTCCCCTCCCCGCCCCTGCCCCTGGTACCCGATTCAGTTGTTGAAAGGGGCCTGAGAATTTGCATTTCCAACAAGTTCCCAGATGATGCTGATGCTGTAGGTCCAGGATCATTCCCTAGCAGTGGGACTCTTAAGGGGGGAGGTGAGAGGGGTGAAGAGGGTTGAGAAGCCCGAAAAAAGGCAGAGAAAGCCTCCCTGGTAAACATACTTACACACATACTCACGGTGTATGTTGCTTAGTACAAAGAGCACGGAACTTAAAGCCAAGAGATTTAGATTACCCAACACCAGCCCGCTTGCTGGCCGCCAGGCTTTAGACAAACCACCATCTCTCTTAGGCTCGGGTTCCTCCTCTGTAAACAAGGACGGTAAAATCCTGACTGCGAGTTTATTGGAGGAGCTAATAAGATTATGCACGTGAAAGCACTTTGTAAACTCTAGGAGCCAGACAGGTATTGGCTTACAAGGTTGTGAGATTTATTGTGTTTCTCAGACATATAGTCTCTATGTCACACTATGTGTCACACTGTGTTTTAGGTGCTTTATAAATATGAACTCATTTAACCTTCCCAGCAATCCTAGAAAGGAGGAACTGATGATGATGATGATGATTCTCATCTTCCAGGTGGGAAAACTGAGCCTAACTTGCTGGGGCTCACACAGCCTGCCAGTGGCCGGGCTCGGCTTTGCATGGCCTGGGTCCTATGGGTGCTGCTCTCCGGCACTGGGTGCCACGTCGGCGTGTCAGCCTGCGCTTGTTTGCCTCTGTGTGTGTCGTCCGCGTTTCGAAGCGGTTCTGAGTTCCACAAGGGGTGACAAGCGTGTGCAAAGTATGTACGCTGTAATGACAAGAAGAGTACTCACTTACCGCCCAGGTGCTCCCTGCCGGGCACTGCTGAGCAGAACTGTCACTGAGTTCTCAGTGCCCCACACGATGGAGCCTAGCGTTACTCTCATTTTCCGTTGAGGAATGCCAAGCGAGGTCCCCTGGCTTATCCAAGGTCACATAGCTAGAGATGAGTGGAGCAGGTACGTGTAAGTGGATGTCAGAGCCCCCACTCTTACCTCCTATGCTGTATTTTTTTTTTTTAAGATTTTTATTTATTTGCGAGAGAGAGAATGAGAGACAGAGAGCATGAGAGGGAAGAGGGTCAGAGGGAGAAGCAGACTCCCTGCCGAGCAGGGAGCCCGATGCGGGACTCGATCCCGGGACTCCAGGATCATGACCTGAGCCGAAGGCAGTCGCTTAACCAACTGAGCCACCCAGGCGCCCCCTCCTATGCTGTATTGAACGTGTCTCTGTGATCAGTGTGGGGATATATATGTCAGCGTGTATTTGCATGTATGTATCTGCCTCTTTATCATTTGTCTCCCTCTTTTGCTGTCCATCCATCCATCTATCCCTAATTATCTGTTATTGGCCCCTCAGGTCATTGCCCTGGGTCGAGTTTTCTGGAAACCAAGCTGTGGGGGCCTGGAGGAGAGGTAAGAGAGGGAACTGTGGTCTCTTTCAGCTGGCTTAAAAAATAGCCAAGTTCCTGTCATGTGTTCCCTTGAGTCTAGAGTGCCTGTAAGGGACAAAGCCCTGACAAGGTGTGCAGGGGGGGGACAGGTCTTACCTAAAGGGGTGGATGCACCCTCTTTCTACTTCCCGTCGCCCCAGTCCAGTGGGCAGGCATTAGGCGGGCACAGAGGGGCCTCATCACACTCTCTGAAGGCAAATCAGGACCGACCATACATCCACTGTGTCAGCGCCCATCCAGGGACAAGAATCTGTACACTGGGTCCAAACTAGTGTGTCTCTTCAAGAGTGATTTTCTTCATGCTTCTCCTTAACACTTATTAACTTTGGGGCGTGGGGGGGACGGGGTTTTAGACAGATAGAAAGCTGAAAGGCAGAACTGAGCTAATGCTTCAGGGGAAGGGGGATTGGTGGACAAAAGAATAAAAAGATTTGGGAGGCAAGAAGGGAACAGACCGGTGTGACTAATAAGTTTATTTTTGGGGTGGGGGCCGAATTACCTGGATGTGACGGGTAAAGTATTATTTTCTATTTTGAAGAAAAATGTGTGATATTTATACTGTCTCAGAACAAATAGGCCCGTGACTGATGGATAGTTTACCATTCATGTGGCTGGTTTCATGTACTTTTGACAGCTCAATCAGGATTCCAACAGTTACAAAAAATGATTGTCTTCTAGGAAGTCGCAGGAGGGGAGCACGCACCCCCTGCCCCCGCCCTGTGCGCACTGGGCACTGCAGAGCTGAGTGAGGAGAGACGTGGAAGGATAGAGCAGCATGGGTGTAAGTGCCCCCGCAGTCTTCCTGGGTTGGGCAGGAGGTGTCTCATTTCCCGGGGCTGCCTTGGGACACTTTGGTTGAAGTGACGCCTGGAGGGCCATTCGGGAAGGGCCGAGAGCCCTCACTGTCCTTAGGACTGAGATTGGGGGGGATCATGGATTGAGGAGGAGGAGAGAAGCCCTTCAGAAGGCCAGGAGAGTTGGACCCAGATTAAAAAAAAAATGGGGAAGATTTGTGGCTCCTCCATCCTGAATCCAGCCTGTGACCAAGCCACTGTCTCAGCTGTCTCACTCCCTGGGCAAGAAGGGGACCTTGAGGACAAGGAGAAGGGCTGTGGTCCTCCTGGCCTTCAAGTGGGGGTGGTAAACTCGGCATGGCCAAAGCAGGAACGGGGAAGGGAGGAGGCAGGATGTGGCCAAGTGCACGTGCCCAGGAGCCTTTTGGGTGTGGGTTCACCCAATATAAAGATTTCAAAAAAGAGCAGTCCAGATTGGCATCAGGGATCAGTTAGAGGCAGAGGAGGTGGTGAAGCTGGGAGCACAGAAAAGCTGCAGTCAGGTTTGGAGGCTTTGCCAACCCCCAGGCAGGTGACAGGTCTGAGAGCCACCCAGAGCTAGCACCGCTCACTTGTCTGGCACAGACCGGAGATGTCTCCAAGCCTCTGGCCTGTGACTTGGAGGGGATTAGTGGGACCTTCAAGGGGACGTTCAAGGAGACAGTCTCAAGGTGTAACTGGCTCTGCCCCATGGACACACGGGTCCCTGTGAAGAGCAGGGCTGTTCCTACATTTTTTTCAATATTACCCACAACCCAAGCAGGCTCTGGAGTCTAACTACCTGGGTTCAAATCCTTTCTCCTCTACTTATCAGCTATCTGATCTTGGGCAAGCCACTTAACCTCTCTGGGCCCAGCTTCTTCATTTGCGAATGGGAATATATTAGAACAATCTCAGAGGCTTGTTGAGAGGATTCAGTGAAATAACCTATTGTTTCTCTAAAGAGAAAGCGGAGAGCTTGGCACACTGCAAACACTAAGGGACCATTGTTTCTCCACCTCTCTCCTCATAATTACCGTTCCATTCATATCAGCAATGTGCTAGGCATCATGTAGCCTAAGTTGACTTTAAAATGTATATCAAGCACTGTAGTAGGTGTTGAGGATATGGTAGTGGATGACGGGGATGCTACTAGCTAGCATTTATTAAGCACCTACCCTATGACAGAGTTCTATTAAATCTCAACATGCCTTACCTCACTCGCAAATGTTCTTGCCTTCATGAAGTTAACAATTAAAAAAAAATTTTTTTAAGTTTTTAAAAATTTATTTAAGTAATCTCTACACCCAACGTGGGGGTCAAACTCATGACCCCGAGATCAAGAGTCACATGCTCTTCTGACTGAGCTAACCAGGCACCCCCTTGAAGCTAACAATTTAAAATGAATTTTAGGGGGGCGCCTGGGTGGCTCATTCATTAAGCGTCTGCCTTCGGCTCAGGTCATGATCCCAGGGTCCTGGGATCGAACCCTGCATCAGGCTCCCTGCTCAGCGGGAAGTCTGCTTCTCCTTCTCCCACTCCCCCTGCTTGTGTTCCCTCTCTCGCTGTGTCTCTCTCTGTCAAATAAATAAAATATTTAAAAAAAATGAATTTCAGGGGCACCTGGGTGGTGCAGTTGTTAAGAGTCCGACACTTGGGGCACCTGGGTGGCTCAGTCTTTAGGCGTCTGCCTTCAGCTCAGGTCATGATCCCAGGGTCGTGAGATCGAGCCCCATGTTGGGCTCCATGCTTAGTGTGGAGTCTGCTTGAGATTCTCTGTCTCCCTCTCCCTCTGCCCCTCCCCCCCACTCTCTCTCAAATAAACAAATAAATCTTAAAAAAAAAATAAAAGGAACTTTACGTGTATTTCCTAATGTAGTCCTCACGAGATTCCCATGAGGGATATGTTGCTCCAGCCCCACGGGTGAGGAAATGGAGACTGAGAAAGGTCTAGCAGATTGGAAATAATGGGACTTAGATTCAAATCCAGCTCTGTGGCTCAAAGCTCATTCGATTTCTACCATGCCATGCCACTACCCCACATTGCCAAATATCCCCAAAGTAACTGTCCTGCCCATAGAAACGTGGGTCTCATGTCCGGGGGGTGTGTGCTGTGTGCCTGGACGGCTGAGCCTGGCGGCAGTTCTATGGGTGCTTGTATTGATAAGTACAGGGCATTTGCGTAACTCTATCTCTGCATCTGGCCAAGTGCACGTGCCCAGGAGCCTGTGGGCATGGCGATCCGCCTGCTCAGATGACTGGGGCTCTGTGTGGCTTGGATTGTACTGGTTTGAGGGGGTCTCCTAACTCTTCCCCAAAAGGAAGGGAGAGAGCTGTTAGGAGCCCGGAGTGGGCGGCCTGCTAGCCAGACCCTTCCAGGCGCGGCATCTACTGTCCTTGGGCCTTGCCGGCTGGCTCCAGTGCCTAGTGCTGGGTTTTAGGCTGAAAGATGGAGATGCTCATTTCCCCTTAAACACCGCAGATTAAGGGCCCGCAGTGGGCACGGGCGGGAGGGCGCCGTGTCGCTCACGTTACAAATCAATTCATTACCGGCACTCGCAGTCGCCTCCGATCTTCAAGGATCGGGGGTTTGATGAAGAGGATTCATTTCAAGAAATAAACCTTTTAAATTAACCACGAGATGAGGGAAATTTCTTTATTTAAAAAATGCTCAGGCCCTGCTGGCTTTGTTTTCTCTCTCTTATTAGCATTGTTATTAATAATCCCGCCCTCTCTTTCCAGGGGATGGTCCACCCTTCCCCGGGGAGGCAGAGTGAGCCACTCGGACGTGGGGACAGGCCCCCAGCTCTGGGGTCCTCTGGCCAGGCCTGTCTGCTCCACCAGGGTCTCCAAGGTCCACCAATGGGCCCCACCGAGGCTCCTAGGCTCCAGATAGATTCTCAGGCAGGTGGTCATGAACCTGCTGTGTGACCTTGGGCATGTCACCTGAGCTCTCTTTTCTCAGCAGCAAAATGAACATCAATCACTACTTTCTACAAGGAGTTCAGCCCTGGCATGTTATCAATGAGAAACCAGGCCAGGAGAGGTGAAGTGAGTTATCTAAGGCCACACAAAATCTTCATAGCAGAGATGGTTTTGACATCAGCCCAATTTCTGGTCTAGTTTCTCCCTGGAAACAAGCGTTGGGATTTGGGATCTATACATTACAAAGCCCCTTGATACACATGATCCTCCTAGGTGTGTACTGTAATTTGTCGGCTGTCCTGTACCATCCCTGTTTTACAGATGAGGAGATTGAGGGGCTCTGGGAGGAAACATAAGACATACTCTGTTGGGTCATCTGAGTAGAGTTTAATAAGACAACTATTTACAAAGGTATGGGCAAGGATCAGAAAACGTACAGGTAATGGTGGAGTATCCCGGGGCCAGTAACAGCGGGAAGCCACGACCAACCCAGGTGTCAAAGGGGCAAAGATGGATGCAGAAGAGTGACCAGAACAAGGAGGGAGAGCTGGGGAGGCAGCCCCTGGCAGCAGCGGCTAGGAAGAAAAGGAACCCAGGACTCCACTCCCTCTTATCTCTCGCTGGCGACCCCCTTTGGTCAAACCCCAGGAGCCAGCTGAGGCTCCACGTACACAACATGGTGGAGAAGGGTGGACGCGCAGCGTGCGGGTGGGAGAGGGCACTTGCCCGTAAGCGACAGAGGAGAGGACCTCAGGTCTCCTAAGTCCAAAGCCACAGTCTTTCCTGCCACCCTGCTCTGCCCCCGCGGTACCTGGCCCTGTCTCACAGGAAGTTTTACATAACCCAAATGAAATGGCTGGGCCTGCAGGTATAACCTGGCGTGAGGAATGGCTGTCCCTCCCTCTGGCCACTCTAGGAAGAACCAAATACTGGCCTCAAGCAATGACAGGGAACGGCATCTCGCCTCCCAGGGAGCATGTTTGCATCAGAGCAGGGGCCTTCTGGAAACCCAAGGCGTTCACCTGGCAGAGTAGCCCATGGGAAGACCCTGGGTTCCCTTCCATGTGCCCACACTACAGATAAAGATCTGTCTTAAGAGTCTGCACACCACGGAGCTAGCCCAGCGATCAGGTAGAGTGGATGTCACACACACACACACACACACGCACAGACACACAGGGAAAGAGAAAATTGGGGCCCAAACAGGACATCACCCACCAACTCTTTGGGGGCTGACTCCCCACTTGATACCAAATGTGTTAGGGGATCCCAGGGAAACTCAGATTAGAGCCCCCCTTCCCTTGCCACTTCCCAAAAAGGAGAGCTAGGCTGACAGATTAAGGTTGTAGGGAAAATGGAGACCATGGGACCCAGAAGGATGTAGCTAGAGCTCAGAGCTCTGGAGCGCGCCAGGGAATCCAGAGTTCTGCAGCCCGGGAGAAGGAGGGAATGGTGGCAGAGGCAGTGGGCACAACCACACTGTTTAAACTCTATGGTCCAGGTCCCATCCCAAGTGGTATCTACAGAGCCATTTCCAGGGTGGGGCTCCGTCTTCTTCCTTCAAGTGGGGGCTTCCCAAGGCCAGGATCATGTCTTTTCATTGGACTAGGCCTGTTTGCGAGTGGGGCTTAGCCCGGGACTCTGATCTTAGGTGGGAGCTTCAGGTCAGCAGGACCTCCCCATCGAGAAGACACAAACCTAGGCCCCCTCTCCCTTTCCTGCCCCCCTCCCACCTGCGCCCCTGCAGACTGAGAGAAGGAAGGAGAGAAGAAAAAGGCCTTCCTAGTCTAGGCGTAGACCTGCCCAGGTGTGTGGGGGGAACCAGCTCACCATCTCATTAATGTGGAATTGTTTTTAGGTTAATAATCTTGCGTTAATTTTCCCTTAAAATATTGTCTTTGACCGTTAAATGCTCACACTGTTATAAAAAGAACGTAATAAATGATCTTGAAGCAAATTCTCCTGCCAAATGTCATAATTTATTTGCATAATTAGCTCTTAATTTTAATTCAATATGCAAATCCATGCTTCCTTTCCATTGCAGCCGCCTGTTTCCCAGCCGGGCGGCCATGAATTTACTGTGTAGCTCTCTCCACGGCTGTCAGAGGCGGGGGTGGGGAGGCAGGCGCCTTCCGGCGGGGGGGGGGGGCGGCTGGTGCCTGCAGGAGGGGCTCAGACACACAGACTCAGATGGACAGGCCCACAGGCCCCTGCCACAGAGATGCAAGCTCCCACAGATGCACCTGTGTGGACACCAGAATACCAACATACAGACGGACATGTGCGGAGATGCACCAACACCTATCCCAGGCAGGGACCCAGGGGCGAAGGCATATGAACCCAGACTCATAAGCTGACACATTAAGAAATCCATGGGTTCCCTCTCAGATACATTACACCGGCAGACACACTGTCACGCGAGAACACCTGAACACAGACTCCCATGAGGTCCCATGGCCTCGCAGATCCAGACAGGCGCACTGACATCCAGAGACCTGGGCACAACCAGATATGCCTACGAATGCAAACACACAGGGAGCCAGCCGGTGAGCAGAAGTTCATGGGCACAGACAACACTCACCATCGAGAGATCCATAGGCCCAGAGACAGATGTGCAGAGTCGGACTTGCAGAGACACACAGAGCTGTGAGACCACAAATCTTCATGTGCACACACATAACAAGACACACCGTCACACACAGAAACATGACGGCTCTACAGAAAAGCCAAGATGTTATGTGGACTCCCCCACACATGTAGGATCTGGGCTTCAAGTCTCCACAGCAAGATTTCTGAGGCCTTGTAGGGCCTGTGGAAGGAGCACTGAGCTTGGGGTCAAGGGACCACAAGCTAGTACCAGTGCCACCTCCCACCTGCTGGGAGACCCTAAGTAAGTCACGTCACTTTTTGAAAAGAATAGCTTTATCAAGATATACTTTACATACCAGGCAATTCATCTATTTGAAGTGTACAAGCCAATGATTTTTTGTTTTGTTTTTCCAGAGAGCCTGAGCCAGCGCGAGGTGGATGGAGGGGCAGAGGGAGAGGGAGAGAACCCTAAGCAGACTCCACACTCAGCACGGGGCTCGATCCCACAACCCTGAGATCATGACCTGAGCCAACATCAAGAGTCAAGACACTTAACCAACTGAGATACCCAGGCGCCCCACAAGTCAATGGTTTTTAGTAGATCTCCAGGGTTGTGCAACCATCACCATAAGACATTTTAGAACATCTGAACCATCTACCCACCCCCAACCCCATTCTCATTAGCAGTCTCTCTTCTCCCCCAAATACCCCCTGCCCCCAGCCCTAAGCAACTCTTAATCTCTTTTCTTTTTCTGTGTATTTGCTGATTCTGGACGTTTCATAAAAAGGGACTAAAAGAATGCATGGTTTATTGTGATTGTCTTCTTTCACTTAACATAGAGTCTTCAATATCCAACCGTGTTGTAACATGAATCAGTACTTCATTACTTTTCATGGCCAAATAATATCCCATTGTATGGATAGACTACATTTTATTTATATATTCACCAGTTGATGTACATTTGGGTTATTTCCACTTTTTGGCCATTATGAAAAATACCGCTGTGACCATTGTTGTGCAAGTTTCTGTGGGGGCCCATGTTTTCATTTCTCTTGAGTAGAACTTCATCTTGCCAGAGTTTGGTTCTCCCGCCTGTGAAATGAGAGGGAGTTCATTCCATCAGGATCTCACAGGCCCGTCCGGCTGTATTCATTTATGAGGAACATGGTGCTCTCCTCAGGCAACCCGCCCCCCCCCCCAACCCCCACACACAATTACCAACACAGCCACCAGACACATGACACAGCCACAGGCAGGCACGGGTGTCCCCAAGGCAGCCTCGACTCCTTTAGGGACCTGGTCCTGAGTTTGGGCCCTAGAGGAAAAAAAAAGTAGAAATGGAGTCAGAGAGACTGTGAGAGCTACAGGGAAGATGGTCCTGACTCAGGGAGGGTCCTTGCACGGCCAAGGTGGGGAAGTCTGGCACTGGGGAGGTCAGCCAACAAGATGGGTGAAAAGGCAGGGTGAGACGGTGAGGTTGGTGATGGGCCGTTGAGTCAGGGATGGTCTGAACACCAGGACCCTTGGTCCCACTCCCCGGGCTGTTTCTGCCTTTTTCTTTCCCCACCCAGCCTACCCTTTGTCTCCCTGCTCCTTCTCCCAGGAGGAAACAGGACTCCTCCCCCTCCCCAACAAGCTCAGGAGACAAAAGGGATCCTTTTCCAGGATAATTAAGGTTCAAAGTCAGCAGCTCCTCCCAGGAAACTGATCGGGTTTGCCCTGAGAGAGCCCTTTAGAGCGGGAGGGATGGTGAAGGGAGGGGAGACGGGGACAGTCGTGAGCAGGAGACAAGAAAGTGAACCCGGACACCATTGAGCTGACACTGAATTTTATGACCACGTATTGCCTGTCAGCGAAGTTTGATCTTTAATCCTCCTTTTCAGGAACGGGGTTTATGAAGATGGGGCCTGACTAGCTACAGACCCCAAACACTGTCTCCCCACTCTCACGGAAGGCCTGGGTATGGATGAGTGGAAAACGTCGGAGTGTGTGTGTGGATGTGCGGATGCCCACCGATGTTATGGATGTGGGTTTACGGTGCTGTTGTGTACCAGTGTGTAAGTGTGTGAGTGCGTGTCTGTCCCCAACCCTCTCAGCCCCCACCCCCACCCACGCCCCCTGCAGAAGGCTCGCTGTGCGGCCTCAGCCGAGTTTCTAACCTGGAGTGATCGCTTTCCTGATTTGCCACTTTAGTACTCTTGTTAATGAATTTTTAATCTTCTTAATGACATTAAACACGGAAAGTAATTAAGGAAAACAAGTTTGAAACTGCTGACTTCAACCCTTTATTCACAACTATTTAATGTAGAATTAATTTGATTTTGCCCATTATTCAAATGAATGCACTACCTTCTCCTCGGCCCCAGGCCTGTCCCTTTGCCCCTGCCCCGCATGCCCAGGGACCCCCTGTCTCGTCACCCAGTTATCACTGATCCGAGTGGGTGATGGTTTCTGTGTGACACGTCTGTGCCAGGGGCCTGGGTGTGATGCCTGCGCCAGGCTCCGAGAAGGTCAGGAACGAAGAGAGAGGCCATTCTTCGGTTGGGAGAGAGAGTGGGGAAGGAAGACAGGGGTGGGGCTGAAGAGCTGGAATGGTGCAGACTCCTTTCCATCTCAGATCTCCAACCTAGGCGCTCAATCATCAGCCCTACGTGTTCTACCTCGGGCGCTCAAATGTTTGGCTCTTGGGGACATTCAGCTCCCAGGTAGCTGGTATTAGCATATTTAGATCTGTAGACCTCAAGATAGTCAGGTATCTGGAGGCTCAAATACTGAGGTCCCATGAAGTCCAATTTCAGACCAGTTTTCAAAATTTCGTTTTCAGAATTTCAGAGAAAGAAGCTCCTCCCCCTAAGCCCTGAGCCTTGGACCACTATCTGGGTAAGGCTAAAATGAGCAGGTCATAGCAGTTTGAAACTGGTCCTGGGAGCAGAAACTGGCCCCAAGCTGTCAGCCAGTCTGAGCCTGAGTGGGTTTTGGCCTCTGCTTTCCAGAAGAGGTCCTTAGCGGGCCTCCGACCCCTGGATGAGAAGGAAGACAGGGTCTATCTGAGCCCTGGGAGCACTCAGGTCCTGGGCCTCAAAGTCCTCACAGCTGGGGGTGGCTCAGAGAAGGCTGACTCCTGCCCCCCAAAGGCCTCCCTCCTTTACCCTTGGGTCCCAGGTCTCGTTTTGTGTGTGTGTGTGTGTGTGTGTGTGTGTGTGTTGAACCTGTGTAGTGGTGAGGACAGGAGGGTTGGGGTGGCCACGACCCTAGGAGGCAGCCAAGGGCAGTGGGGGATCTCAGCATGTGGCCTCAGGCAGATGTGACTTCAATCCCGGCTCTGGACCTCCACGTGACTTTGGGCAAGCTCTGACATCTCCTTTCCTCCTCTCCGAAGCAGGGAGACCGACTCTTGGCTCGGGTTGTTATGAAGATTAAGTGGGATGTCACAGTGGCCTTCCCATCAGTTCCTGGCAGTTCCAAGAATGTGCCAGAGAAGGAAAACTGAGGGGTTCTGGGGCTAAGGATCAAAAGAGGGTCTCAGGAAGCCATGGATTTGCCCAGATGCACTGAGGGTGGGGAGGGGAGCTAGCATCAGAGAGCTTCCTCCCTCTTACCCTTTGAACATCCCTGGAAATTTTCCTTGGTCTCATTCCTCTGAGTTATATCGCCAAGAGGGGTTTTCTCTCCTCCTCTCCCTGACCCCTTCCTCTTGCCTCTTCTCTCCAAACAAGCCTCCCCCAAGCCACTTCACTCATCTCAGCTCCTGGGAGCAACCAGCCCTCCCCCCCCTCGCCCCCCATCACTCTGCACTGAGCCATGACTGGGCCTGAGCTGATGCGGGAGTCTCGCACCCCTTCCTCCCATTCCAGGGACTTTATGGCCTGAGACGCCTCCAGCTCGCTCACTTCTCCTCTCTCCCGCGCCTCTCTCCATCATTCTCCATGTTTCTTTCCCCCTCTTTCCTCCCCTGCTGTGGCCTGCCTTGTTCTTGTCTGTCTGTCTCTCCCTATCTGCGTGTCTCCACCTGTCTCGGCTCTCTTTCTTGAGAGACCAGGGATTCTAGAACATTTCCAGCTATAACTGTCCAGGGCACACACTCGAGAAAGGAAAACTGGCAGGGGGGTCCTGGAAGGACCCCCCCCCTTGAGGATGCCCCACTTCCCCTTCTTGTTGACATCCTAAGGAAGGGCCAGGAGGAAGAGGACCTGATCAATTTAGCACACTCGCACCACCCTCCCACCCCTCCTCCCCCACCCCGACCCTCTCACACATACACACCCCCACATGACAGACAAACTTGCACCTCATGCACAGACACAAGTGGGTGCGGGCACAGATACACACGGACGCAGATGCGTGCGCACACACACATACACACGCAGAGATCCCACAGGCGCCCCAAAGCACAGGGCAATGATTAATGTCCCCTCAGAAAAAGAAATTATATCGAATAAATTAAACTACTGTGGCAGCAAATTGAAAAATAAGGATGTAAATGAGGTTTGAATACTTAATATGGAAGACAAGGGGGGGAACAAAAAGGGATCGCTGGGTCCCCTGAGAGGGGAGAAGATGTTCCCTCCTGCTCCCCAGTTCAACTCTGGCTCCTGTCCAGAGACCTCAGAGCTGGGGGCTATGGCAGTACGGGGGCTTCAGGCAGCACAGGAGACCCTCTCTCTAGTGGCCACGGCAGGGAAGGTCCCAGAGCCTCTAGAAGGACTCAGAGACGGAGGATGAGGAAGAGGTGGTGTAACCACCTGGTAGCGTGTCAAAACTCACCCTGACAGGGCCCAATACACAAGCGGATACTTGCTTCCAGGCCCAACACTTGCTCCTCTGCAGGCTCATCCTGGCTTCCCCGGCCTCCACGCACCCCAAGATACCCAAACTCATTTGGTCACATACACTTTGCTCAGCCCTCAGCTCAACCCCAAAGCTGCACACATCCTCAGAACTCACCTGCCTCCTCAGCCCCCCAATATGTCCTAACCCCCATCACACCCTGACCACACCACATTCTTCCTGCCAACACCCCAGTATTCACAGGCACAGTCCTACACACCCCAAACACCCCAAACATACACCCGCACGGTACACACGGGCTCACACACACAAACACAGACTTTCCCTGGAGCACATCGTGACACACCCTGTCACACACACGCACACAATGCTCGGATAGTAGTCCCGTCCCTGGGCCTCGGTGCCCCCAGAAATTGTGGGAAGGAAAGGAGGCAGGTTTGGGAGAGCTTTCCTTTCTCCCTAGGCTTTCAGGGAGTCCTCCCTACACACACCACACACACACACACACACACACACACACGGGAGCACTTCCAGCCACACACACACACACACACACACACGGATAGTAGTCCCGTCCCTGGGCCTCAGTGCCCCCAGAAATTGTGGGAAGGAAAGGAGGCAGGTTTGGGAGAGCTTTCCTTTCTCCCTAGGCTTTCAGGGAGTCCTCCCTACACACACTACACACACACACACACACACACACGGGAGCACTTCCAGCCACACACACACACACACACACACACACGGGAGCACTTCCAGCCAGCCTCCATCTTTCGGTTTCTCTCGGCCTCCCCCTCTCGTGCTGTCTCAGTTTCCCTCATCTTGCCTGTCAACTGCTTTCTCCCTGCCGCCTTTGTCTCGGACACCCCAATATATCCGTCCCCTCCTTCCCGCCGGTCGCATGGCCCTGGGCCGCCACCCCCCCCGCCGCCCCCGCGGCACCCCGCCCCTCCCCCTCCTCCGCGGCTCTCGCTGTCTCTCTGTTCATATATATTTAGTATTTATTTACAAGGCTGGGTTTTTTCCCTGGGCGGGAAGCCAGCCGTGCACAGAAATCCTTAAGATGCTATAAAGCTGGTGAGGTATAAAATGGAAAGTGGTTAGTGCGCTGTTTGGAGATATCTCACCGGCGGCCGGGGGCCGCGCCGCCCAGCCGCGCGCTGTAAATCTCCCGGAGTTTAGCGCGCTTGTTTGGATCCGGCCGCGAGGGCGGGGGCCGGCGGCACCGGGCGCACCCCCCAGCTCCGGGGACCCCTCAGGAGGGGCGGTCACTCCCTCCTGAAATGGAGGTGGGGGGGAGGGGGGCTGGGAAGACGCCTTTTGGGAAACAGAGGCTCCTGGGCTGCGGCGCCTCTTCTGAACTTCGCCTAGTCCCCAAGGGGGCCCGAAAGAAAAGGAGTGAAAACGTAGAGTCCAGAGGGCCCCCATCCGTGCGCGGGGACAGAGACCTTACAATACCCCCACGTGTGAACCCTCCCCAAGTCCCCAAGCGCGGGTGGTCTGGGGAGGGAGCAGGTGAGCCCCCACCAGGAAGAGTGTAGGGCAGGGAGCCAAGCTTCCTCCCAGGGGCACTGGGGGCTCCTACAGGGGTTATTTCACTCCCCGGAGCTGCAGGTGCCTCTCCCTGGTGGGATCATAATAGCTCCTACTCTAAGGGCTGAAGGGCAGATTAAATGAATCAGTGCAGGTGAAGAATTTAGCACAGTGCCTGGTACATAGTAGATGCTCAATGAGTGCTGACTCTGTGATTTGTGCCAATCTGCCCCGCACTTTGTTCATCCATGTGTTTAGTTAGTTGCTCATTTACTCGTATATTTTGTCAGCTATTCCTGGCATCCATCCAACTCATCCATTCAGCAGCTTTAAGCTGTGTGGTTCTAGACTCTGTAGTGGAGAATTCTGCAGAAGGCAACAGACCTCCCAGGGGAGCTCCAGTCCGGAAGGGGCGCTAAGATCTAAACCAAGAGGGTAAAAGAGCCACTTCTGGATTAAGTAGAATTTCAGCTCAGCTTGCAGGAAAGGGCTTACCCCACCCATCAGCATGACATCCCTGTCCACAGTCAGCTGTCACCGGGGGAGACCTTTAACTTCTTGTGGACTGGAAGTTAAAGGAGTGAAGGAGCAACTAGACTGTGAACCCCCAGAGGGCAGGCCTCATCCCCCACCCATCTCGGCCCCCCAACCCCAGCAGAGCCTGGAGCCAGCTCTAAGGAGCTGTCTGTCAGTAAGTGCCCTTTGATTGATGAGTTGGGAAGGCTGAGCTCTGCCACACTCCCTCTCGCTCTGGAGGGATGACACACCTGTCATACAGCCTGCACACGCATGTCCCAGCTCACCTGGACACATGTCAGGAGGGCCGGGAGTAATGACAGGGAATTCTTAGGTGGTCACTGCCCAGAACTGTAGGCCCAGAGGAGCCAGGTCTGTGTCACATAGCCGTGTCCAAGTCGGTGTTTCTGTATTGGTTTGTTCGTTCATTCATTCGTTCATTCATTTATTCGGCAAGTGGTAAACAGGGAGTCTCCTGGGCCAGGGGCTGAGGACGACTCAAATGAACATGACTTAGTCCTGGCTCTCAAGAGGTTATAGGCCAGGGCAGCTGTAGGGCCGACATACTAGAAATGACAGGATCAAGAAAATTATGCCAGGAGCCAGGAGAGCTGTAGAGAGCACTAGAAGGTTCCCAGGGCAGAGAGACCACTGCTGCTGCTGCTGGTGAATGATGATGATGATGATGATAACGACAACAACAGAAGCTAGCAGGCACCTTGCTAAGCATTTTCAGGAAGTAATCAGGAGACAACTTGACTTGCACCAGGTCTGGCAGGAGATTAAGATCTTGACGGGCAGAGACGAGCCAGGCGTGGGGCAGTGGTGCCATTTCAGAAGGACAGCATCGCAGGCAGAAGAGCATGAACCAGTGCACGGATGTGGGAAGTTACTAGGTGGGGAGTGTGCAGGGGAACCACCCAGAGCCCAATTTGGCTGGTAAGTATGGGCATGAAGGAGAGTACTGCGAAGTCTTGGAGAGAGGGTTAGGAAGGGGCCAGATCACAAAGGGCCATGAATATCAGAGTCAGGACTTTGTACTTTATTTAGTAGGCAATGGGGAACTGTTGAGGGTTTTTGAGCAGGGGAGTGACATGATCAGAGCTGTGCTTTAGGAAAATGAATCTGGCAGCAGCGTGTAGAACAACCGGAGACATGGAACTTAGAGAGACCTGCTGGGAGGAAGACGCCACGACTGGTGACTGGGGCATGGCTGGCGCTGCACAGGGTTTGTGGGGTGAAATGAAGAGACCTGGGGCAGCTGTGATAAGGGCCTTCCCGGGGACAGTGGTGATGGTGAGGCAAAGATGGGTGCCAAAGAAATCAGGAAGCGTCTCTGAACTGGTACACTGACTGAAGGTAGAGATGAGGACAGGGGAAGGGCTGGAGAACCCAAGGTCTCTGTGAGGGTGAATGGGTGGGTGACACGGCTCTCGACAAAGCAGGGACTCACATGTTGTTGCTGGCTTCAGGAGAGACATGCGATTCTGCTTGTCCAGTATTAGCCTTGCACTGCTGGTGTTGTGGGCTTGGATCTCAAGAGAAGCTTGGAATTAGAGATTAATGCTTCCATTACCTGCAGGGAGGTGATGGCTGAAAGTTCCCGAGTGGTTGAGACCTCCTGAGAGACTGGAGAAAACAGTGGAGAGCTGGAGTTGAAGCTTTGTGCTGTGGCTACATTTAGGGGAGAGTGTAGGGGAAAAAAGAGACAGAGAAGGAGGGCTAGAGACACTGTGGGGGCGGTGGGGGGAGTACAGTGGGCAAGGCAGCCAAGAGATGTGTGTTTTCCCTGAGTGACCAGTATTCCAAGGCTTCCATGGGATGGCGCCTGAGAATCACAAGTGGGGTTTGGTGATCAGGAGGTTGAAAGGAAGGTCAGGAGTAACCTTGTGGGGGAGAAGTGAGGCTAGAAGGTGCTCCTGGGAGCCGGGGCTACTCCAGTGCATAGCACGCAGGGATACTCCATCACCTGCCCACTGCTCAGACCAAGTCCCCAGACTTGAGGTTTCCCCAGGGGCCCTCCTGTCCCTCTTCTGGATGGAGCAAACAAAAGTGGGAAACAATGGGGTGGGAAAGTGGGAGCTGATGAGACCAACTGCTCTCTGACTTGGGATTCCTGAGACCCTCAGATCTCAGCATACTCGGGCTTATTAGGTTCATGCTGATTATTTGGCTACAAACCACACAGCCGTGCTCTTCTTTTTGAGGTAGGTGGCACCCTTGTCTGGTCATCCCCTCGACAGGTTTGACCATTCCCTTCCTTAGCACTGGAGCTCACTCTGTTCCGCAGCTGGCTCCCTCTATCTTGGGCATTGCTCTAGCCCCTGGGCTGGTGATGCCCAGGTCCCTCAGCATCCCCAGAACTGTTTAGGAACTAGAGGGGACAGGACCCAGAACCTCATTTCCCATTTAGGAGGAGCAAGGCATAGGCGGTAGTGCGGGCCCCCACCCTCCCGGAGGGGACCCGTAGTCCTAAATGCCCCCGCGCCTTCTCCATATTGTGGGAAAAGCTGCTGCATCCATCACTGTCAGGCACCGAGTTTGAATAAATTTGAATGCACTGAGCCGTGGGCTGCAGTTTCTATAATATCACTTTCCAGTTTGAATATTTCACTTACTTTTTTTTTTTTAATTTCTTTTTATCCAAC
Source organism: Mirounga leonina (assembly GCF_011800145.1). NCBI lineage: Eukaryota > Metazoa > Chordata > Mammalia > Carnivora > Phocidae > Mirounga > Mirounga leonina. The sequence continues at coordinate 26,449,855 of NW_023270265.1, read as the reverse complement.
AGTTTCTCCTCCTTTTCATCTACCCCCGCTGCAGTCAAGCTCTGGATGTAGAGAGGACAGTGCCTTGAGGGTGTCTGAGATGGGAAGAGACCAGGCCTTTGGCAGCTTTGGCATCTCTGTCCTCCCACCCACCACCCCCACCCAGAACATGTGCTCCCTGGGCCGGGAGCTCCATCTCCGCACTGTTTGTGTAGATGGGGAAACAGCACTCGGAGAATGAGCCACCCTCAAACTCCCACCCTTCTATATGGGCAGACCAAGTGTACCAGGTTCCTGCTTCTTTACAGGGGCCTGAACCCCTCACCTACGGACGCTCATTATATGTACGTGTGCACACGTGCATGCACACGTGTGCCTGAGCGTACACACACACACACACCCCTTCTGATATAGTAACTTGTACCTAAATGTTAATGGCAGATTGCAATTTCCCACTAGGAAGCTAGCTCCTAGGTCCCTCCGGCCACTGTCCTGCCTTCCCCTATAAATGAGGACCCCCGGCTATGGATTCCCTCTCCATCTCCCTGTATTTCTTCACTCTCCATCAGCGTGGTATCAATACAGCCATGCCTTCTGGACAGTGGCTGCCGGGAGGGCGAAAAGACTAGCATCCTGCCAATGCACTCCAGAGAACCACCCCTGGTCCCTGGCCACAAGCCCCACGATTTGCTAGACTATGGTTAGTGCCATCCCTACTCCTGGCCCAGAGCTCAGGGACCAGGGAGAACTGAGGTGCACGCAGGGAAAGAGAGCATCCTGGAACAAAATGACTCAGGACTGCATTTGAGGATGGGTCCAGGTAGGGATGGGGAGGTGAGCAGGTTGAGAAGGGTTCTGGGGACCCTCTGAGTCTGCATCTTCCTATAGTGGCATCTGGTCACACTGTCCTTTGGACCATACATAAGGTACCCCCGCTACATAGATAATCTCGAGAGGGCAGTGACCATTCAGGAGGCTCGGTCGGTGATACTGACATCGATGAGGACATTCTGCTTTATGGGGCACACTAATTGGCTCGAGGGCCACTGAGTGCCCCAACCATCTAAAAAGGACCCACGTTGACCATATGTGGATCCCTGCACCTCCAAGGAGTCATTCAGGTCATCTCCCAAGGAGACATTATTCATAGAGCACATGCTCCTCGTCCTTGCCAGAAATGGCACTTCCTTTGGCTACTAATCTTCCCCCAACAATACCCACAACTGCCACATGGTAGGTATGTATGGCGGGGGGGGGGGGGTGTGTGAGGGGAAACAGGAAGCAGAAAGCTTCAGTGAATCTGTGACTTTTGGAGGTGATGCTGCAGCTCTCCACTCTGTGCCTGGTCCTGTGCGCTCATAGTTAGTGGACAAGGCAGGAGACAGGGAAGAAATGGTCAGATTTGGGGAGCTCAAGATGTGATTGGGGAGGTGAAATTGTCATTAAGAGTTAATATTTATTTCTACTTTACATTGTGCTATGGTCAAAAGGGTTTTGAGCTGATTTAGGACACACACACACACACACACACGCAGGGATCAAAACAGTTTACAAAGAGAGGACAATTGGAAATCATTTAAAGGCAGGAGAAAGATAAATGGTTGGAGGCTTTGGTCAGAGGAGTGTCTGCAGTTAGCATGGCCATCGCAGGATGGGAGCCTATGCTATAATTGTCCACCTCTCAAGGGGCTCACCTGTGTGGGTTCAGGTAGTCAGGGAAGGCTTTCTGGAGGAGGCGGAACCAGTCCGGGGACTTGACAGATGGCAAAACAAACTGGAGTGGTATTCCAGCGGCAGGACTGGAGTAAGGAAAGTCAGAGAAAAGGAGCTGAACGTGTGGCAAATGCTGGGTCAGGGAGGGGTTGGCAATGGGAACGGTGAGTTTGAGGAACAGTGAGTAGGTGGCAGAGATACAATACATCCAGGGACAGTAAAGAGATGAGAGTCCCTGTGGGCCATTGACAGAGAGGAGGTGGAGTGGTCAGTGTGCTGGGAACACTTAGGAGGTGCCCCAGACCAGCTTGGCCTCACCCCAGTATTTCCTAATTCTAATACAGGCCCCTCAGCACCCTCTTCCTGCAGCCCCTCTTCCCCTCCTGCCCCCCATGAGCTCAAACTCAGCACCCAGCAAAGACAGCCCTCACCAGGGGAGGGTTAGCAATACCAAACAGCACCCCCAAGAAGGATGCACATATCCCTACGAGGGGCAGAAGCCTCCCCTCCCCTCCCCCAGTGTGGCCCGGCTGGCCCTGTGGCGGGAGGGGTGCGGTGTGAAGGGAGAGGCTCTCCTGCCGCACCATGACAGATGATTGACTCGAAACAATATCTAAGGCGATCAGGATAAAGTGCTGGCCATTTCAAGGCTCAGCAGAATTCAGATTCTAATTAGACTTCTCACCACATTCCAAATAAAAATGGTTCCCCTGGTATCCTCTTTGCCTATCAGGTGTCTCTCCCTGATCGCTGGAACAAAACGCATAAAGAAAGTGATTAAAGCCATAACAAAGGCATAAAATTGGAATTATTGCTGCCACCACATCTGGGAGCATGGAGTGTCACCACACCGCCCCCTCCTCCCCAAACCTGCACACACACAGAAATGCTGTCCCACCCCAGCTCCTGGCCGGGCACCCTGCAATGACAGCCATCAGATGGCTGAAGAGGTAGGGGGATGAGGGTTCATGGGGAGGGATGGGATTGGGTGGGGGGCAGGAGGTCCAAGGAGCCAGGGTTTGGAGATCAGGAGGCAAGCAAAGTGGGCAAATGAGGGGCTCCAGGCCTGGGGAGCAAGGGGTGAGTGGTCTAGGGAGTGAGGGTGGACAGACAATGGTCACTGTTTCTACTGTCTAAATATTTGCCAGTGGGCTTGGTCCTCGGGGCTCTTGCCTTGATGACCTCACCACCCCCAGGACATACACGCTTGTCTGCACACACATGTAATCAGGGCTTACAACATGCTCTAAATTGTTTCATGCGCTCCACGTGGTGTCCAGCTCTGTTGGGAGACACACAAGTCCCCCCATGACCCACTGCCCAGGCCACTGGACCCAGTGCTGATTTTCAGTTCCCTTTCCCTGCCTGCTTCCAACAGGGGGCACCCACTTATGGAGACTACTAGGTCCCCATCGGTCCCCAGCATGTGTGTGCACAGCCAGCACACAATCCAGAGACCCCAGTCCCCTGTACTGCACATTTGCACACATGCACACACACACACACGTGTACCATGCCTATAACAATACCCTCACACAGTGCCCCATGTGCTGGGAATATAGCAAAGGCCCCCCCAACTCAGTGGGGCCCCAGCCTCTCTAGCTCTTCTGCCTCCCCTACTGCCGCCCCCGCCTGCCCCTCACAGCTAGCCTGGTACCTGGTACGGGGCAGCCTTGTTCCCTGCGTGGGCTGGGTAGGCAGGCGGGAGGTCCAGAGGAGGGTGAGGGAGTGGGAGCGGGGCTCTGAGCGGGGACGATATAAAATTAAAAGGTAAAAAGCAGGAACGCAAATGGAGGGTGCTTTCAGCTTTCACATTATTAATGACTCTTCAAAAAATCGGCGAGTTTTCCAATCTTCTCTGAGAAGCGCTTGAAGGAGCTCACAGATGAAACTGACCTTCAAAATGTTCTTTGGTCTTTAGTTAAGAAATTCGCTCGCCATTATGGCATCATTAGGGAAACAAGGATAAAATTACTCCATGGTTAATGACCTATAGTATCTCCCCACCAAAATTTGTTTCAGATCTAATAAAACTGTGCTTAACACACTCGGATGAGTTATGAGGACTGTTCTGCAGGGTATTAAAATGTGGAAAATAGATTTTCCGAAGCTGGGGGGACTGGACTTTTTGAATCAGATAGCAGAATGGAATTTTCTGGGCAATAAATTCTTCCATGTCTCAATTTCATCTCGCGCTCTCTCTCTCCTGCCTGCCTCTGCCCCTCTCTCTCTCCCTCACTCTCTCTCTCCCCCACTCTCTCTCTCTCTGTCTCCCTCTCTCTGTCTTTCATCTCTTCCTAAAATACTGAAGCAACACAGAAACGTTTCAAACTTGAAGGCTACAGAAACTTTGAGAATGCAGAGTGACCAATGCTGTCCGTGTGGGGCAGCGGGAGCCCACATGTGTATGCACACACGTTTGGGGCTCCTGTCTGCCGCACGAGGGTGGTAGCGACACCCCCCACCACCTCACTCAGTGCCCCTACACACACCCAAGGTGGGACTGACACCCTCCATTTCTCTCTCGCCAGCCGAGCTGCCAGATCTCACCCTCTGTGCCCAAACCACAGGGCACACCCATGCTCCCAACCCTTCCTAGCATCCCCCCACCCGGGGCCACCATACACACCAACGCCAGGGGTCAGCCTATGAGAACACACCTGCCCTGCCCACCCCAAACTTCTCGGTGATGGGAAGGGGCTTGCATTGGCCTCGTGAAGGGTCAAAGCTGCCCTTTTTTGTACACGTGTGTGCAATCAGCACATGCTAGCCCTCTTCATGGGGCACACCCAGATGCCCCAGCCAGGCAGGCTGGAGGCTGGAGGCTGAGACCCGAGCCCCAGCCCAAGCACTGGCCGAAGGTTTTCGGGGGCTGGGTACTGCCGCGGAGAGAGGTGGCTGGCGAGGTAATGGCATTTTGCTCTCTTTAAACTTTAATCTTTCCTATTAATTCCCTGCAACTGGAGAATGTGTGAGAGTTAATGTTCCGTGAACGTGTTTCGCACTCGGCAGTCTCTTCGAGCTAATTACCTTCAGGTGCTAAATGGAGGGAAATTGCAATCCATTTGGATGTGAAAAAATTTCGCCTTCCCGTCCCCTGTGAGACATCCTTTTTCCTGAGTGCTGCAGAAAGAATGCTCTCTGGGTGGGAGTTTTTTTCCTAATGTTTTTTTTCTTCGGCCCTCTCCCCCGCCCCCTTTCTCCAAGAGTCTGAGTTTTGCAGGACGGTGGTGGTTGGAGACTGGAGGAGGCCTGGGCCTCGGCACAAGGTCCAAGTCTGGGGTGGAGGCCAGGTGGGGAGGGACTTACAAGCAGGGGAGATGCCCAGGCTGAGAAACTGGCCCCTGCCCCTTGGAGGCCTTGGAGTGAAAGTGTATTTACACGCTTAATAACACGCTTATTACCAGTGTTTCTCAGCTGCTAGGTTTTGAATACAGATATAATAGAATTTTACAAGCCACATAAAAGCTGTCCTTCTGGACCTGAACTGGGGTGTCTGGTAGGGCGGAGGACAGGGAAGAGCGAATGGAGATAAGGAGGGAGCTCGAGGAGGGAGAGAATGTAAATGGGTCAGAGAACTGGACAGAGAAAAGGGGGAACAGTGTGGGAAGGAGAGGGGCCTCCAGATGGGCCGTGTGAGGGCCAATGGGGAGAGATGGATGGGACCTTTGTCTCCATCCCAGAGAACTGGCATCAACGACAAAAGCATGAAGGCCAGGAAGGTCTGCTCTTGAAGCCTCTTAGGTCTCAGCGGAGAACACGCACCTTAATGACACACCCATCCCTCCAGCCCCATTCTGATCTCTGATCTCAGACATCAACCTCATCCAAGCCTCACCAAGAAAGACAGCTAATTTCACCTCCTCCCTCTACCCTGGATCCAACCTACTAGACTTTGCAAACCTCATTCCTTAACCTAGGTTGGAGCAGGGAGCTGCTCCAACCAAGGTTATATTTTGCTTCCACCCAAGAGGAACTGGTTTGATTTAAAACACACAAGACAGAGCTTTCCACCCCCCCCCCTCCCCCCCCCCCCCCCCCCCGCTCCAAGTGAGCAGCGCTCCACTTGAAATAGGATTGCCCTGGGCTTGACCTTCCACTGGGAATTCCCTCTCAGACCTCACCTGTATTCTACCTGTGAGCCTTCTTGGGGAGAATATATTGAGAATATCGGAGTGGCTTGGGTTTACTTCTTTGTTAAAAGTTTATTCTGAAGAGTTTCAAATATATTTTTTGAAAATCCATATACCTATATATCAATATACCTATCAACTGGTTTCAACAACTATCAACATATAGCTGATCTTATTTCTTCTGTCTGCCAGGACTATTTGGCTACAGACATCAAATCAGTTCACCCATAAATATTTTAATATGCATTTCTAAAAGCTATGGACTCTTTTAACATTACCCCAATAGCATCATCTCACTTAAATAAAAAATTAACTATAATTTCTTACTCTCATCAGGTATCTATTCCTTATTCAAATTTCCCTGAATTGGTTTCTAATCCAGGTCCACACACTGTATGTGGTCAATGTGGCTCTTAAGCTTCTTCTTTTTTTTTTTTTTGAAGATTTTATTTATTTATTTGACAGAGAGATGACACTTCATCCCGAAATACTTCCGCAGTTATCTTTTAAGAACAAGGACATTCGTCTGCACTGAACAGTGTGATGATCACTTTCAGGAGATTTTAACCTTTGCCTCATATATGAGTTCATATTCAAAACCCTTCAATTGTCCCAATAATGTTCTTTATAACTGCCCCTCCCTCACCCCAATCCAAGATCTTTCATTGTGTTTATTTTTGTCTTTTTAATCTCCTTTATTCTGTAATAGTTCTCCAACTTCTTTTTTTTTGGGGGGGGTGTCTTTCATGAGTTTTGGAAAATCCAGGCAGAAGAATGTCCCTCAATTTGGATTTGTCTGATTGTTTCCTCATGATTAAATTCAGGCTAAACATTTTGGGCAAGGTGATGTTTCCTTCTCAGTGCATCTTATCAGGAGCCATAGGATATCAGTTTCTCTCATTATTGGTGATGATAAGTTTGATCATTTTTAAGGTAGCATCATCCAAATTTCTCCATTGTAAAGGTGCCCTTTGCCCTCTCTAAGTACTAGGTTATGATGGGGGCAGAGGTGGGATTTGAGACTGTGTGAATATCTTGTCCTCTAAATATCTTTTATACAGGGAATTTAGGATCCGTTGATGATCTTACCTGAATCAGTTGTAACTATAGTGGTTATAAGATGGTGAATTTTCTAATTCTACAATTCCTTCTACCTGTATTAGTTGGCACTCTTCTCTAGTGGCATTTATTTTTAATAAAGGAAGCTGTTATCATTTAGGAGGTCTTGATAAGAATGGGGAAGTTGTGCTAGTCAAGACCAGCTATCTTTGGAGATACCGTGCCTTCAGAAGCAGTTGTAGGTATACCTGTGGCCCCAGGCACATCTTCCCACATGACTAGGTATCCTTCTGGTCTAGAAGGGACCCCACTCCATACAAACAGATACAACCATGGTTTCCTGGAAAACTGCCTGCAGGATTAGATATATCAATGGTCTCTAAGAATACCACCCACAGGAACAGGTAAACCCATGGTACATGTAGAATACAAGATCATGTACACCAAACGTCTACAAAGAATACCACTCCACAGGATCAAGTTTAGCCAATGTCTTCAGAGAACCCCACCATTTGGATACAGCTCCACATTGCACAATGACTCATTATGGTTTCTTTCCCTGATTCCCTGCTTAGTTCTTTCAACACATTTTTAATCCTGGAGTAGTTTACTCGTTGCTTGGCTCAGTGCTATTAAATGGGACACTTTGGTATATCTACTGCTTCTGGTGTAGTGGAAGGCTGGGCTGCCTGCTGAACAGGGAAAAGCCAGGTCAGAGCTTTCCAGTGACTGCTCCTAGGATGAGAAAATGTAGTCCTACTCAATGGATGACAGGCAGACTCAGCCCCTGTTCTGGAGTGGACTGATCTGCTGCCACCTTGGAGCACTTAAGCTACATTTTGGAGCCCTTAGCCCTTCAGTTAAAACCTTCTGAATTGGCAGTTCTATGAATTGCTAGAAGACCCTTCCTACTGAAGAGGGGATCCCTTCTTTAAGCCATGTTTATAAGGCTACCAAAAAAAAAAAATGCTGAAAATGGCAGAAAGAAATCCGAGCTAGCTTAAGCACAAAGGGATGTTTACTGAGGATATTCAGGAGTATCATCACATATCTAGGCTTGGGAAAGGCAGAAGCCAAAGCAGCTCTGTGTCCCTAGAAGCTGAAGCCCATGGGCCTTCTCCTTCCTGGTGCCATCACGTGACTCTACTTGTGAGCATCCTAGTCCCTGGCCCCAACAGTTCAAATTCCCAACTCCCAAGAGTAGGAATCTGATTGGCTTCTTTTGTGTGAGGTATCTGACCTTACCTCAGTCAACTGTGGCCAAAAATGCCTCCTAGGAATCCACCCCTGTGGATGGAGAGAGTTGTTCCCAAAGATGCTGGGCAGACCCTCAAGAGGTACATGTCACAGAAATAAACTCACAAACTCTCCAAAGGATAGGCAAATAAAAACTCTTGAGAACAACTCCATCATAAAGGGGAAGGCCTTGGCTTTAGGCCGTGCTGACCAGAGTTTAAAAGATGAAGCCAAGAAAGCCACATTGCCAAGTCCCATGGACCAACCACACTGTAATAGGTCTGGAGGGACACAGTATACAAGGGGAGGTATACCCAGAAGGTGTGGTTCTAAGTATCTGTAGATGTCGGGTCATCTTGAGGCTGGAACACAACATGCTGATCCAATTTCACAAATAGGGACAGGACTCCAGGTCTCCAGATTGTAAGCCTCATCCAGCTTCCTGTCATCTGATCCACTAAAGGATATATACCAAACCCTCCAATTTGGCCTCAAATTCTAGAGCCCCTTGGGTCCCTCCCACTCACAGAGTGAGTTTGAGAGAAATCCCAAGGGCGTATCAGTGGTATTTGCTATTTTTGAATCCCATGGAGGATTTAGTTCTTTTCCAGCCCAGTGTTGTTACCCCTTCCCGGTTTTGGGGAATTCTGGTTAATGGTTTCCTCTCACCCCCGAAACTTGCAAAATCCAAATACTAAAAGTTTACAATAAACAAGTACCTAAATCATGGAACAGTTATAAGCTGTACCTGAGAAAAACAGCATGTTTTTTCCTAGCAGTGCACTGTGTGTACCGTCCCCAGCCCAGGCAGGTGCAAGACAAAGCAATACAGTCAGACTAGGGAGCTGTCCCTCAGCTCCTCAAGACAGGGGAGCCTCTCTAGGCTGGACTCAAGCTGCTCAGGCAGGACGGCCCAGCCAGCTGATGAGCAAATCTCCTTGTTGGACTTTTCCTTTTATCAATAAATAATATCCCATTTTATCCTTATTAGTGCTTTTGCTCTTAAATTCTTGTTTGATATCAATATTGCTAGCCTACCTTCCTTCTGGTTAATATTTGCCTAGCATATCTTGTTTTATATCTTTATTTTCAATCTTTCTGTGACCTTATTTTAGGCAAGTCTTTTGTGAACAGCCTATGCCTGGATTTTTTAAAACTCCACTGAAAGTCTCTTTTAATGGGAAAATTTGATATGTCTACCTTTATTGTGATTAATGCATTTGGACTTACTTCTATCATCTCTGTGTTTTGTTTTGATGCTTTTTCTTTGCTTTCCCTCTTCCATACCTTCTACAATATTGATGAGTTTTCTTTATTCTGTTTTTTTTTTTTAATTTTCTTTTTTACTGGTTTGGAAGTTAAGCATTCTATTTCTAGCCAAACAGAGTTACTCTTAATTTTTTAAACATGCCTATGTTACTTAAAGACTAATGTTAATGTGTATTTCTGTTCTCCTGTTAAACAATAGAAGGATCTTAGAATGTAAACCAAGCTCTTCCATTTTTCATGTAATTTATTGATTAGTATTTTAGTTCCACCATATTTTTATACTCTTTCAAAAAATTATTATTAATAATTATTATTGTTTAGATTTACCCACATATTTACCAATTTCATTGCTCGCCATGGCTTCTGTTAGCCCAATTCTTCCTTTTGGGTTCAATTTCTCACCAAAATCTTTTAGAAATTCTTTTAGCAAGGATCTATGAATAGTAAACTCTTTCATTCGTATCTGAAATTGTCTTTATTTCACCCTCTCTGTGTTGAATGATAATTATCTGGGGTATAGTTTTCTAAGTTGACAGTTATTTCCTTCAGCATTTTGAGGCTGTAATTATTTCTCTTCTGGTTCCTATTGCTCCTAACGAGAAGCCTGCTGCCTGTCTGATTGTCATTATGCTGGTTGCTTTTAAGATTTTTATCTTTGATGTTCTGCAGAATCACTAATGTTTTTAGGTGTATATATATTTTCATTTATTCTGCTTAGAAATCCAGTTGTGTTCCTTCTTATTGACAACTTATTTTTTTTTGCATTCAATACTGGTCAATTTGCCACCATTGAATCTTTATATATTGCTACTCTCCCTTTTCTCTCTGTTCTCTTCTTCTGGAATTTCTAATATCTCTACTGGACCTTCTCATTTTATTTCTCATGTTTCTTAGCTTCTTCTTCATATTTTCCATGACTTTAACTCTGTGAGGGGCATTTTGGGTACTTTCCAATTTGCCTTCCAATTCACTAATTCTCTCTTCAGCAGTGTTATAAGCTGCTTAACCACTCCATTAAGTTGTTTTTATTTCAATATTTTATTTCTAGAAATTTTATTTGGTTCTTTAAATTCTACTTTTCTTTTCCATTATGCCATATTCTTGCCTTTGGGATTTTATTCTTTCCTTTTTAGGGGGAATATTTTAAATATCTTTATTTAAAGTATTTTCCATATTGTTTCATTACCTATATAGTTATTTGAATTCTCCAATGTATTGTTTTTGCTGATACTCATTTTTAAAAAAATATTTTATTTACTGGGGCGCCTGGGTGGCTTAGTCGTTAAGCATCTGCCTTCGGCTCAGGTCATGATCCTGGGGTCCTGGAATTGAGCCCCACGTCAGGCTCCCTGCTCAGCAGGAAGCCTGCTTCTCCCTCTCCCACTTCCCCTGCTTGTGTTCCCTCTCTTGCTGTGTCTCTCTCTGTCAAATAAATAAATAAAGATTTTATTTATTTATTTGACAGAGAGAGCTCAAGAGCACAAGTGGGGGGAGCAGCAGAGGGAGAGGGAGAAGCAGGCTCCCTGTTGGGCAGGAAGCCCAATGCAGGGCTCGATCCCAGGACCCTGAGATCATGACCTGAGCTGAAGGCAGACGCTTAACTGACTGAGCCACCCAGGCACCCCTGTAGTGGTTCATTTTTCTTGTGGTTCGAAGTTCTTTATTGTGAACTCATCTCCAGCAGAACTTGGTTTCTGTAAGAGACTTAAATGCCCTTGGCCATGGAGGAAGCATCATGTCAGGCAGTTTTGCCTCTGCTGGGACTCTATGAGTCTCACTATTTCTGTACCATTTTACTTGTTATTTTCTTGAATTGAGTTTCCTACACCTTGTGAGTAGTGCAAATTTACACTGCACATCTATGTTCAGCACAGGCTTGGGTTTCTAATTTCTCACAGAATAATTTTTATTCCACCCTCAGCCACAGAAAGATGACAAGCTTTTCTACTGAGTCCTCATCCTGAGTGGAGTTTTCCAGTTCCTGTTTCATGGATAAGTGACACTTCATGGCTCCTAAGTTTATGAAGGAAGCTCAGCTCCAATTCCCCAAAATGCAGTGGCCTGGGGCTCACTCTTCTATCCTCATCACTGTTAAACTCTAGCTCTTATGACATAGTACTGGATCCAAGGCCTCTGTGAGCTCCCCATGGCCACTTTGGTTCTGAGTTTTCTTTTCATTCCTGGCACTTAGAAACTTCCATTTACTGCTTTAAAATGTGGTTATGTACTTTTCAACTGTTATATTTTATATGTTTTTAAATTTATCATAAGCAATTATAAAGTTTATATTTCTAGTGAGAGACATCTTCCTACATCAACTCAGTCTGATATGTTGGCCTGAAATCTCCTCATATTCTTGTGTCTATGATCCAGTCCATCTTTTCCACTAGGTTATGAACACTTTTAAGTAGAGAGAGTATTTACTATTTATATTTTTATCCCACTCAAGTACCTAGCCCAGTTCTCTGCACTGAGTAGGTCCTTAGTAAGTGTTGTTATTTTTCTTATTATTTTTACTGTCTCTAATCTCAATGTCCAGAAGTGACATAAAGCCAGATTCTGGATCTGCTATGAGCATTTAAAGTATACAGTCAGTCTGTTCAGCCTTTGGCATTGCTCATCTGAATTTCATTATTCATGGATAACATCTTCCTCAATCACCTTCAAGGACAAGTCATCATCTATAAGACCAATATTTCTCAAAGTGCAGGTTGCATTCCATTAGGGGGTCATGAAATCAATTTAATGAAATAGAATAAAATAGAAAGTAAAATACCAAGGTGCATCACATATGTAAGTATAGGTACTGCTTACTAAAATTTTGTTTCAGAGGTGTATATGTGTGTGTGTGTGAGAGAGAGAGAGAGCCAGCATGCTGGGTCACCATGCAAAATATATTTCAGGCTGTGAGTCAGGGTAAAAATGTTTTGAGAGTCACTGATTAGACTTCTCTGAGACCCTACTCAACCTTCCACCCATTTCTGGCAGGCCCATCTTCAAGAGCAAAGATTAACTGCAAAGCTAGGAAAACTCAAGGCCTATCTTTTTCCATATAAAGTTCTCAGAGTACAACATCATACCCCAGGGAGGAGGGCAGGTCCCACAAAGGTCTATGCTGCCCTGAATTAGAAGCCCCACAAACAGTCAAGGATACCCAGTGAATCACAGATATTCCCCGCACTCCCTGCCAGTAAGGACATAGATTCCAAGACAGACTCATGCAGAGCCAGTGCTTTCTCTGCATGTCTAGCCTAAGAAGTAAAATGACCAGGATATGGATGTCTTCTCCCGGACTGGGTCACTAGACACATTGCTTACATCTCTGAGCCTCACATTCCCATCCATACTAGTATTTGAACTATTTCCTTCAGAAGCTGCTGCAAGGAAGACATAAGATAATGACACGAAAGTATTTTGTAAAGCATAATGTGCTATGCCAATGAAATAGTCTAAAAAGCCATACAAATAAATAGCTGAATGTGTCTGCATTTTCCCTGTTGGATTGGGAGCCCTTTCATTGGCTCCCACTGCTCTCAGAATAAAACTCAAAATGCCCACTTGACCAGTGAGGCCTGCATGATATGGCCCTTTGTTCATCCCCCTTTCTCAAAGTGTTCCAAATTTACTGACCTCTGTGTTCCTATCTCAGGGCCTTTAAACATGCTGTTTTCTCTGCCTGATACATTTCCCATCTCTACCCACAACCTCTACTCTCCACCCTCACGTTGCCTGACTAAATAGTAGATTAATTTCCTTGGGGCAGCTTTACATGACTAGGTAAGGTCACTCTATTACACACTCTCATAGCATACCCTGTGCCTTTCTTCCATAGCACTTTGGAACATATTTACTTTGTGTGCATAGTGAGGGTGGCTGTTAGTGGTTTAATATGTGTCTTCCCCACTGGAAGGGAAGCTTGATGACAGCAAGGACCATATACATTTTGCAAGTCCTATATCCCCAGCACCTGGCAGAGCACTTCACTTGGCACAAAGGACCCACAGATATTTGAACACATTTTAAACATCAGTAAATCTGAGCAGAGACTGCTTTACTCTTATTTTATCACCTATTAGAAGTCCCACAGAAATCTGTTATGCTTCATCCTCTTTAGACTGGCATTTCTGAGCATGAGGTCCATAGGATAGAAATAGGTGTTATAGGGCGCCTGGGTGGCTCAGTTGGTTAAGCGACTGCCTTCGGCTCAGGTCATGATCCTGGAGTCCCAGGATCGAGTCCCGCATCAGGCTCCCTGCTCGGCGGGGAGTCTGCTTCTCCCTCTGACCCTTCCCCCTCTCATGCTCTCTCTATCTCATTCTCTCTCAAATGAATAAATAAAATCTAAAAAAAAAAAATAGGTGTTATATAAGAGAAAGAGTTTTAAGGTCAAATAATTTGAGAAACAGAAGGTTAAACACATGTAAACAGGATTTAAACTTTTTTTTAACTTCAAGACTTTTTTTTTTTTTAAGTAGGCTCCACGCTGGGCTGCGTGACAGGGCCCTTGAACTCACAACCCCCAGATCAAGACCTGAGCTGAGATCGAGAGTCAGATGCTTAACCAACTGAGCCACTCAGGTGCCCCTAACCACAAGACTTCTTAGAGCCATGCTTGGGTTCTTGAGAACTGTCCGTGCAAAGCAGAGTCCCCACCCAACCATAATGCACATACGGTGTGAAGGAGAAATAAACCTTCCTTATCTTAAACCGCTGATAGGGGGTTGTTACAGCTACAAACCTAGTCTACCTTGATTGATAATACATTGTCCATATACAGTATTTTTTTTTAAAGATTTTATTTATTTATTTGAGAGAGAGAGAGGAACAGCATGAGAGGGGAGTGGGTCAGAGGGAGAAGCAGGCTCCCCGCTGAGCTAAGAGCCTGATGTGGGACTTGATCCCAGGACTCTGGGATAATGACCTGAGCCGAAGGCAGTTGCTTAACCAACTGAGCCACCCAGGCGCCCCATATACAGTATTTTTGATATTGGAAAATCTATAGATAGGAGGTCAGAGGGTTTCTGGAAACCTGGACGGGTCCATCGAGGAGGTGGGTGACTGGGTGACCTCATTCACTAGAGTCATTCTGCCCCCACACATGACCAGGGAGACAAAACTATCCTTATACAGCAGATGAAAGTTGATGGGTAGTAGGTCAGGCTTTCAAACCAGAAGGGGTTTAATCATCGATTGATTAAAAAGCTAAATAAACAACATTCGCTGAGCACCTACCACATGACAAACACTGTTAGGTGCTGGGACACACTAGTGAACAAGATACAGGTTCTCAGGGCTGAGAGACCAGTGTGGGAGACATATAAGTAATGAGTCCATTTCAGTATAGTGTTTTAAGAGCTAAAAAGGCACCTAACACAGATGTGGAATGAGAGGAGCTTCTTAGAGGAGGTGACATCTAAGCTGTGATCCAGAGGATAACTAAAAAGTAGCCAAGTAAGAAAGGATAGAAGGGCATTCCAAGCAGAAAGAACAATTTGCAGGAGGTGAGGAATCTGCTCCAGGCCATTGGAGGGATCCAGCAGGAGACATGAAGTGCCAGGGAATATAATGCTTTCTCCAAGGCACAAGGCAAAGGAGAGACTAGACCCAAATATCAGCTGGGAACCTGAGTGAACCTACATCTCAGCCAGTAGGTGTGCTTCAGGTAACAGGATTTAACAGGGCAGGGAAAAATGGGCCTGAGAGTGGGAGCAG
The DNA here is from genome assembly GCF_011800145.1 of Mirounga leonina. Taxonomy (NCBI): domain Eukaryota; kingdom Metazoa; phylum Chordata; class Mammalia; order Carnivora; family Phocidae; genus Mirounga; species Mirounga leonina. The sequence goes on along the minus strand of NW_023270265.1, from coordinate 26,434,754 downwards.
GGCCTCCTCTTCTAAGGACAAGAGTCATCCAGGAAGCAGGAGCTGTGGGGCTGGATAGGGGCAAGGAGGGAGGAGGGATTGAAAAACACAGGAGGAGCCAGACCTTGACTGTTGTTCCTCACCAGGAGACCAGGATGCCTGGGCTTAGGCAGCTCTGATGTGCAGAGGTGTGGTTAGAGGACAGATGCTCAGAGAAGGCAGCTAAGAAGGAGGTCTGGAGGGACGCCTGGGTGTCTCAGTCAGTTAAACGTCTGCCTTCAGCTCAGGTGATCCCAGGATTGAGTCCCGCATCGGGCCCCTCGCTCAGCAGGGAGTCTGCTTCTCCCTCTGACACTCCCCTCTCTGGTGCTTTCTCTCTCTCCCTCTCTCCCTCTCAAATAAATAATCTTCAAAAAAAAAAAAAAAAAGGAGGAGGAGGTCTGGGGAAAAACTGAGTGCCCCCCACCCCCCGGCCCCAGGTCCAGCCATGGCGCCAGCCTGAATCCATTATGCTTGATCCACCCAGGGCTGAGATGAGAAATTGAAATGCGGAGGTGTTTGGCCCATGAGCCTTGGTAGCCAAGCTGCTCTGTGGTTGAGCTGCTAGTATGTTTGGGGTCGTGAGTCCAGGCATTGAGAGTGTAGCTTTGTTGTTTTCGTTTCATTTTGTAATTAAGTTTAAAGATTCCAGCCTGAAAAGATTCAACTGAAAGAAAAGAAGGCAGGATTGAACTAAAGGGAGGCCAATGTGGTTTTGTTTTTGTTTTTGTTTTTATGGAACGCTTCATGAATTTGCGTGTCATCCTTGTGCAGGGGCCATGCTAATCTTCTCTGTATGGTTCCAATTTTAGTATATGTGCTGCCGAAGCGAGCACAGGGAGGCCAATGTTGATGGCGGTCAGAAGTCTGGAATAGATACAGGAGACAGGACTGACACATCCCAGCACTAGGTCTAGGCTTCCTTCATCACTCTCTGTGGGCCTCCTCCCCACTCCCAACCTCTCTAAGAACATCCAACCCTTTCTTTTTTTTTTTTTTAAAGATTTTATTTATTTATTTGACAGAGAGAGATAGCAAGAGCAGGAACACAAGCAGGGGGAGTGGGAGAGGGAGAAGCAGGCTTCCCGCTGAGCAGGGAGCCCGATGCGGGACTCGATCCTGGGACTCCAGGATCATGACCTGAGCCGAAGGCAGTCGCTTAACCGACTGAGCCACCCAGGCGCCCCATCCAACCCTTTCCTTAGGGACCCCTCTCACCTCAGGAAACTGCCAAGAATGAACCAGTTGCTCTTCAAGGGACACTTTCCCAACTGTAGGAAAATGTCTCCCAACTCCTAGCCTCTTCCTGTCCTCTGGATACTTGCCTGTCCTTCATTTATCCACAAGACAAATAATAGAAATAACATAGTGTAGCACATAAAAGCACGGATTTTAGAGTTGAACAGAAACTCAGTTCTACCACCTTCCAGCTAGAAGAACGTGGGAGAGTTACTGAACTGTGTTGAGCTTCAGTTTCCTTATCTATAAAATGGGAATGATAATACTTGCTTCAGGTAATGATTAATTGAGATATGTATAGAGGCATTTGGCGTGATGCCTGGCACTTATTAAGCACTCAGTAAGTTATTATTACTGATACTATTAAAATAAAACTTTAAACAACCTGTACTTACCTGGCTCACTGGCTTAAGTGACACCATCAATTCTTTTGTATAACATACTGACTTACACTCATGGCTCATCAAACCTTCATGGCTAGGATGCCGTGCACTTGCGCTCCCCCATTTGGTTGAATTGCATGCTTACCAAGAGTCATTTGTTTTTAACTCAGCCTGTTTATGCCAGCTGTGCATATTATTCTTATTATATAATTTAACTAAATGTTATATAAACCAATAAAATATGAGTACTAAACTAATGTTGCTGTTTGGAAAGACTGTAACAGCAAGTTGCTTAAAAATTTTATGAAATTATGTATTAGTGAGACAACTGAAAAAGAAGGGGAAAAATCATAAAAAAAAATCTAGGATTCTGCATTCAGATAGTTTCTCACATACTTTTCAGTTTCCAATCCATGTTAAAGAAATCAAAACTGAAAATGGCAATCAATGTATTCTGGGTATAGCTCATGCAAGAAAGATGTTGGTGAAATGCCAATCAGTACATCCATACACAAAGAAAGGTCTTGGCCCTACATCTAAAAATGAGAGTATATAGTCTTTTATTTGTTTTAACCTAAAAATAAAACATTTAAGGTATGGAGAGGCAAGGTGAGACATGATCCGAGACCTCAAGAAATGTATGGTTTAGAGAGGGAGACAGAAAAGTAAGTTGTTGATCATAGTAGATTATAATGAAGGGTAATAGAACAGAGGGAAGGGGATGCCTAATTTGGGCAACAGTGCAGAGGATTCCTGGAGGAGGTGGCTTCTGAGCTTGCTCTGTGCTCCCTCACATCTGTCGCTCAACTCCTTTAAAATCTTTCTGCAATATAAACCTGGGACTTGCCCTCCAGCTTTGCCCAAAGATTCCCTTATTTTCAGATCCCAGTATCAACAAAATCCCAAAGAATGTTAGAAGGGACATGGCTGCCCTGACAATAAGAACCCCATGGATCATAGAATGTGTTAGGGACTCATTATTTATTTATTTATTTATTTATTTATTTATTTATTTATTTAAGATTTCACTTATTTATTTGTCAGAGAGTGAGTGAGCGAGAGCACAAGCAGGGAGAGCGCAGGCAGAGGGAGAAGCAGGCTCCCCGCTGTCTGGGATCACAACCTGAGCCGAAGGCAGATGCCCAACCAACTGAGCCACCCAGATGTCCCATACACCCATACATGCATTTCTTTAGACCTTCTGTGATTCTACATATATTTTTAGCTATGCTCCATTTCCCAGGATGAGGTCTCTGAAGAGCTTGTGCAAAGAAATGCTCATTTTCTTTGATCATTTAAAAAAATTAACCTTTATGAGATAATTCATGTGCAGTTGCAAGAAATAATAGAATACTCTTTACCTAGTTTTGGCCAATGATAATATCTTACAAAACTATAGCACAGTATCACAACCAGGATATTGACATTGATACAGGGAAGATACAGGACGTCTCTATCACCACAAGGATCTCTCATGTTGCCCTTTTATAGCCACACCCACTTCCCTCCAGCCCTTACTCCTTCCCTAACCCCTGGCAACCACCAGTTTTTTCCCCCAATTAAATGATTTCATCATTTCAAGAATATTATACAAATGGAATCATACAGTATATAATCTTTGGGGATTGATTTTTTTTAAAACCCAACATAATTCTCTGGAGAGTAATCCAGGTTGTGATGTGTATCAGTAGCTCATTCCTTTTTATTGCTGAGTAGTATTCTGTAGTGTGAATGTACCACAACTTATTTCCCCATTTTCTAAATGTTTCATAATTTTATATTTATATTTGAATCTGTAATTCATTTTGAATTAATCTTTATATAAGGTGACTTAGTTCAAGGTTCTTTTTTTTTCTTTTTTAACCTATGTACTCCCACTTGCTCTAGCACCATTTGTTTTGAAAAAACTATCTTTCCTCCATTGAATTGCTTTTGCACCATTGTCAAAACTCAGTTGGGCAAAAAGATAAAAAAAAAAAAAAACTCAGTTGGGCATATTTGTGTGGTCTACTTCTGGATTCTCTATTCTGTTCCATTTGTTTTATTTTATTTTTATTTATTTATTTATTTTTTTAAAGATTTTATTTATTTGACAGAGAGACACAGCGAGAGAGGAACACAAGCAGGGGGAGGGGGAGAGGGAGAAGCAGGCTTCCCGCGGAGCAGGGAGCCCCATGCGGGGCTCGATCCCAGGACTCTGGGATCATGACCTGAGCGGAAGGCAGACGCTTAACGACTGAGCAACCCAGGCGCCCCTGTTCCATTTGTTTTAAAGATTTTTTTCTTTGAGAGAGAGAGAGAGATAGTGAGCGTGCACGTGCATAAGTTGGGGGAGGGGCAGAGGGAGAGAATCTTCAAGCAGACTCCCCAGTGTGGGACTTGATCTCACAACACATGATTGAGATCGTGACCTGAGCCAAAACCAAGAGTTGGACACTTAACCAACTGAGCCACCCGGGCAACCCTCTGTTCCATTGATCTACGTGTCTATATCTCTACCAATACCATATAGTTTGGATTATTGTAGCTATATATATAAAATAAGATTTGAAATTGCATAGATGCATTCTTCCCACTTTATTCTTTTTCAAAATGTTTTAGATATTCTAGCTCCTCTGCCTTTCCATACTACTTCAGAATAATCTTGTCTATATTTACCAAAAAAACTATCCTGCTGGGATTTTCATAAGAACTGTGTTAAACCTGTATATCAATTTGAGGAGAACTGACATCTTTACTACATTAAGTCTTCCAGTTTGTGAATATGATTTGTCTGTCCATTAAAAAGAGATTTTAAAATTTCTTTCATCAGCACTTTGTAGTTTTCAGCATACCATTCCTGCCCATATTTTGTTAGATTTATACCTGAGTATTTCATTTTATTTTTGAGCAATTATAAATGATATTTTATTTTTAATTTCAGTGGCCATATATGCATTGCTAAAATATAGAAATACAATTGATTTTTGTATATTTATTTTTATCCTTCAACTTTGCTAATTTCATGCATTAGTTCTAAAAGGTTTTTTGGGTTTTTTTGTTTTTTAAGATTCCTTGGGATTTCCTAAGTAGATAGTAATGTCTTCTTTTCTGACATGTATAGCTTTTATTTCCTTTTCTTGCCTTATTGCCCTGGCTAGAACCTCAAGCTCTATGTTGAATTGGAGTGGTGAGAGGGAACATTCTTGTGTTTTTCCTGGTCTTAGGGGGAAAACATTCAGTCTTTCACCACTAAGTGTAATGTTACCTCTAGGATTTTTATGGATGCTCTTTATCAAATTGAGGGAGTTCCCCTATATTCCTATTTTTCAGAGTTTTTGTTGTTGTTGTTCCCCTCCCTCCTTCCTCCTATTTTTCAGAGTTTTTATCATGAACTGGGTGTTGAATCCTGTCAAATGCTTTTTCTGCATCAACTAACACATTCATGCGATTGTTCTTTAGCTTGTGCATAAGGTAGAATGCATTGATTTTTAAATATTGAACAAGCCATTCATGACTGGAATAAACTCCAGTTGGTCATGATGTATAATTCTTTTTACATATTGCTGGATTTCTGGTTTGCTAGTATATATTTACAGAGGGAAAGAGAGTGGGGGGAGGGGCAGAGGGAGAGGGAGAGAGAGAATCTTAAGCAGGCTCCATGCCCAGTGTGGAGCCTGACACAGGGCCGGATCTCACGACCCTGAGATTATGACCTGAGCCAAAGTCAGGAGTCGGACACTTAACTGACTGAGCCACCCAGGTGCCCCTGCCTGGTTTGCTAGTATTTTGCTAAGGATTTTTGCACTTATATTCATGAAGAATATTGCTGTGTAGTTTTCTCTCTTTTTGGTACTGTCTTTGTCTGGTGATAGCCAGCTAATATTAACTTCATAAAATTAATTAGGAAGTGTTACCTCCTCTTCTATTTTCTGGAAGACATTGTGTAGCTCTGCTGTTCTTTTTTCTTTAAATATTTGGTAGAATTAGAATTCTCCAGTAAAACTGTCTGGGCCTGGAGATTTCCTTTATAAGAATTTAAAAATGATTAACTCAACTTTCTTAATAGAAAATTATTAAAATGATATATTTCACATTGGGTGAATTGTGGTAGTTTGTGTTTTTCAGCGTGTGTAGTTGTTCATACTATTCCCTTATCCAGTTGATGTTTGCAGGGTCTGTAGCCGTATTTCCTGTTTCACTCCTGAAACTGGTAATTTGTGTCTTCTCTCTTTTCTCTTTGTCAGTCTTGCTAAAGCCTTATCAATTGTATTTTTTTATTTTTTAAATTAAGTAGTCTCCATGCCCAATGTGGGGCTTGAACTCACAACCCTGAGATCAAAAGACACATGCTCTACCAACTGAGCCAGCCAGGAGCCCAAGACTTTGCCTCTTCTCTTTCTTTCTTTTTTTTTTTTTTTAAGATTTATTTATTTATTTGGGGGGCAGGGGCAGAGGGAGAAGGAGAGAGAATTTCAAGCAGACTGCACACTGAGTGCAGAGCCTGACATGGGGCTCAATCTCATGACGATGAGATCATGATCTGAGCTGAAATCAAGTCAGGCACTTAACTGACTGGGCCACCCAGGTGCCCTGACTTTTCTGCTTTTCTGATGCCTGACTTTAGTATATATATATTTCCTATCAGCACTGCTTTAACTGTGGCCCACAAATTTTGATATGTTGTATTTTCATTTTCACTGAGTTCAATGAATTTTTTAAAATTTCCCTTGAGACTTCCACTTTGACTCATGGATTATTTACAAGTGTGTTGTTTTGTTTCCAAGTGCCTGAAGAGTTTCTTGTTATCTTTACATTATAAATTCTTTAAAAAAATTTGTAGTCAATGAACACACCATGTATGATTTTAATTCTTTTAAATTTGTTGAGGTTTGTTTTATGGCCCAGGATATGGTCTACGTTGGTGATTGTCCCATATACACTTGAAAATAATATGCATTCTACTGTTGTTGGAGTGTTCTGTAAATGTCAGTCAGATCCTGTTGGTTGGTGGTGGTTTTGAGTTCTATCTAGTTGTCCTGTCAGTTACTGAGAGGGGGTTTTGAAGTTTTCAACTATAATTGTGTATTTGTCTCTTTCTCCTTTCAGTTCTATCAGTTTTTGTTCCACATATTGTGCAGTTCTGTTGCTTGATCCTACACAATTAGAATTGTATGTCTTCTTGATGAGTTGACCTATTAATCATTATATCATATCCCTCTCTGTCTCTGGTAATTTTATTTACTCTGAAGTCTACTTTATCTGATACTAATATGGTAAATGGACTGATATACATAAGGACTTCTGCTTTGTTTTGATAATATTTTCATGATCTATCTTTTTTCATCCTTTTGCTTTCCCTCTCTCTCCATCTCTCTCTCCCTACACACACACACACACACACGTGCGTGCATAGTTAGGTCATGATTTTTACTCATTGTGTATTTATGCCATTTACATTTAATGTAATTATTGATCTATTAGAGCCTAAGTCTGAACTTTTACGTTTTCTCTTTGTTCCCTACTTCATTTCCATTTCTTTTCCCTTTTTGTGTGTTACTGAAACATTTTTTAGAATTCTGCTTTTATTTCTCTATGGTATTTTTGAGTTTATCTCTTTTTTAAAATGGTTTCTTTAGGTATTACATTATATATGCAAAACCTACCACAGACTACTAGTGTCATCATTTTACTAGTTCGGGTGAAGTGTAAACATTTTACCTCATTTTACATCCCTTTACCTTTCCCCATTTTTAATATCTAAAATATTTCCTTTATATGCATCAGTGTTGTAATTTTTGTTTCAACAGTCAAATATAATTTAGAAAACTCAAGAGGAGTTACCATGTTTTTTCTTCCTTTTTGGTGTTTTAAGGTATCTTCTTTTATCAATTCCTTAGTGTTTGGAGAATTTTCTTTAGTCATTCTTTTAGAGTAGGTCTGCTAGTGACACATTCTCTTAGTTTTCCTTTATCTGACAATGTCTTGATTTTCCTTTCATTTCTGAAGGATATTTTCACTAGATATTCTGGGTTGACAGTTTTCTTTTAGCTCTCAAAAAAGTTGTGCCACTTCTTTCTTGTCTTTATGGTTTTTGATGAAAAATCCACTGTATTTGAATTGAGTTCCCCTCTAGGTAAGTTGTCATTTCTCATTACTTTCAAGGGTTTTCTTTGTCTTCAGTGTTTAGAATTTTGACTATGATGTGTCTTGGTGTGGACTTCTTTAAGTTTATCCTGTTTGGAATTCACCCAACTGCTTGAATCTGTAGGTTTACATATTTCGCCAAATTCAGGGGAGTTTCTGCAATTTTTGAATACTTGTTCAGCCCTACTCTCTATTCTCCCTCTGGAACTCCCATGATAAAAATGTTAGATCTTTCGTTATAGTCCTGTAGTCTATTTTCAGTATTTTTTCCCCCTCTTTGTTGTTCAGATTAGGCAATTTCTGTTTTATCTTCTAGTTTACTGATTCTTTTTTCTGTTCTCTCCATTCTGTTTTCAAGTCCATCCACTGAGGTCTTTAGTTCTGTTATGGTATCTTTGAATTCTAAAATTTCCATTTGGTTCTTTATATTTTTATTTCTTTTCTTTTCTTCTCTTTTTTGACAGAGAGACACACAGCGGGAGAGGGAACACAAGCAGGGGAAGTGGGAGAGGGAGAAGCAGGCTTCCCGTGGAGCAGGGAGCTCGATGTGGGGCTCAATCCCAGGACCCTGGGATCATGACCTGAGCCGAAGGCAGATGCTTAACGACTGAGCCACCCAGGTGCCCCTATATTTCTATTTCTTTGCTAAGACTTTCTATATCTTTGCTGAGACTTTTTATTTTTTTCATTTGTTTCAAGCATGTTCATAATTGTTCATTAAAATAGTTTTTTTTGTGATGGTTGCTTTAAAATCTTTGTTAGATAATTCTAACGTTTTTGACAACTCAGTGTTGGCATCTATTTCTCTCTCTCTTTTTTTTTTTTTTTTCATTCAGTTTGAGATCTTCCTGGTTCTTGGTATGATAAGTGACTTTTTATTGAAACTTGGAATTTGGGGTATTATAAGACTCTTGAGTTATTTCAACCTTCTGTTTTAGCTGGCTTCCTCTAACACCCCTCTAGTGAGGAATGGGAAGAGACTTTGTTACTGCAAGGTGGGGTAGAAGTCCAGGTTCCCCACTTGGCCTCTCTCCTTATTACTGCTGGGTGGAGGTGAAAGTCCCAGCTCTCCAGTAGGCCTTCTCTGATACCTCCCTGGCTGAGAGGGGTTAGGAGAGCTTTGTTACTGCTACCCCCACATAGCTTTCATTGACATCATGGAAGGAATGGAAGTCCTTAAGTCCTTAAACTGTACTAGGCCTCCTCCAACACCACCCCAATGTGGAGGAGAAGGGTCACCTCATAACTGCTGGGTGGAGGTCCAAGTCCAGGATCCCCATGTGGTCTCCACTGACACTGTGGGGTGGTATAGGGAGCTTGTTACCTCTGGCAAGTACAAGTGTCCAGACTCCCTACTTGGCCTTCTCTGACACCATCTGCAAGTGGTTGGGATGCCTCATTAAAGCCTACTGAGAATAGAAGTCTAGGCTTAGCCTTCACCCTTACTGGCATGGGTGGGAGTGGGACCACAGATTTTTCTGTGGAATTTGCCTGAAGTAGATCAGTTATTGTCTAAAAGCTTTCTTTCTAGGTTGTCCCTTTCCTGCTTGCTTGACTAGAGAGAGCAGCTTTCATTGGGACTTTTTTTTTTTTGTGTGTGTCTGTACTTATTGGTGTTTCTGGGTTGCCAGCTTCTTCAGCTCCAGGTCTAAGAAAAATGAGGTGAGACAAAAGAAAACCCAGGGAACTCAATATGTCATTCCTTGGATTCCAAGGTCCCTAGCTGATCTGCCTTCTTCTCTCCATATTTCAGAGTCTTCTTATGCTTGCTTTATGTATAATGTCCAGGAATTTTAGTTGTACTTAATGGAAGGAATAGGGGAAAGTATGTCTACTCTACCTATCCTATACTATCTTTCTAGGATAAAAACTTTTTTGATGATTTTGATACCAATCCATATGCTGGGCCTTCAGGACATAGTAGGTACTGTGTAGGCACTTCAGGGTTAGCATAATATATAGATTATAGCTCCTGTATGCCAGGACCTCACCATTAGGTAGGACAGCCAGCCATGTCTCCTATAGTCTGGCTCATTGTTAAGAGCATGGCTTAGAATCAGGACTGAGTCCCAATTCCAGCTCTGCCACTTCTAAGCTCTGTGACCCTGGATAAGTGAGTTAACCTCTCTGATTCTCAGTCTCACTTGTAAAACAGGGTAAGGATTAGTATCAATATCATAGGCTGTTGATGGATTAAACAAAATAGTGCATGTAAAATCAGTTTGCATGATGTCACCACATAGCAAGTGCTTAGTAAATATTAGTTGTTGCTGTTGTTGCTGCTGCTTCTGTTGTTGTTATAAGGCAGGCTGGGCAAGGTATAATAATTTTCCCTTAGCCTTGTTCTCTCTAGTTAGAGTAGGTATTTTGGCTTATTCTGTGCCCACCGCCTCTTTCTTTCCTTCCTTCCTTTCAGATTTTATTTATTTATTTATTTATTTATTTATTTATTTATTTATTTATTTGAGAGAGAGTGAGTGAGAGAGCAGAGCAAGGGTAAGGGCAGAGGCAGGAGAGGAAGCAGACTCTCTGCTGAGGGGATAGCCTGAGGTGGGGCTCCATCCCAGGACCCTGGGATCAGGACCTGAGCCAAAGGCAGATGCTTAACTGACTGAGCCACCCAGGCACCTCTGCCTCTCTCTTCTTATCAATTGTGGGAAACTTCTTAACTTCATGCAGTCTCTTTGAAGGTGCTGAGATGGATGTTGCATGGGATGAGTGGGAACAGATGTTTACTATTTGTTTTCAATCATTCATTCCCTTATTTATTCATAAATTCCTCTAGTAAATCTTTGTTGAACAATGATCTGGTGCTTGGCAACATGAAGGGAGCTTACAATCTAGCAGGATAGGCATATAAGTAATGATAATTTGAGGCAGACTATGTGCCAAGAAGCATATGATCAGAATACTCTGAGAGCTCAGAAGAGAGATAAATCACATGTGGATAGAAGAATCAGGGAGGAATTCATAAGATGGGCACATCTGAACTCGACTTCAATAGGTAAACATGAAGGAAGTGCAAGAGATGAGCAAAGAAAAAGAGAAAAGAATGTACAAACTGTCCGTAGAATGTATGGTTTTTTATTGGCCAGAACTTAGTCACATGGCCATTTATCAGCAAGAGAAAAATATACCATTTATTTCCTGAGAGAAATAAACTTTTAAAAATCTGGGCATATTGTTCTCCTGGATAAGATACAAGTTCTATTACTAAAGATGAAAGGATACTAAGTAGGCAACTGGAAGACTGCATCACCAGAGTAAAGGGTTTAGACTTAATTAATCCGGCAGTGAAAGCCCTGTGGGGGATTGTTTAGCAAGAGACTGGCACAATCCAAGTTGCTGACTAAAAAGATTAGTTTGGGACTGTAAAGACCAGGTTGTAGTAGAAAGAAACTGGAGGCAGAGAGATTAGTTAGTAGGTGATTTCACTGGTCAAGGAGGAAAATGATGAAGAATGAGATGGAAAGTGAAGGGGACAGAGGGAAGACATATTTCAGTAGTATATTATTAGGGTGGCAGTTGATTGGATGTGAGGGTGCTAAAATAAACCACAGATTGATTTTGCAATGGGAAACTCAGACAGTTGACCAATGAACATGGAATTGGATGATGGAGCCATTTCCGGAAAGAGGGAAATCTGAAGAAGAGCTTATTTGGGGCCAGGTGATGGGTTTGGTTTGAAACAAGAGATTCAGGCAGAACACTTATGCCAATGGTTCTTAAAGTGTGTGCCCCAAATAGCATCAGCATCACCTGGGAATTTATTAGAAATGCAAATTCTGGGACCACATGCCAGACCTACTGAATCAGAAACTGTAGGGTTGGGGCCTAACTATCTGTTTTAACAAACACATACTGTATTTTTATATACTAGCAATAAACAATAGGAAATACAAATTTAAAAAACATTCCATTTGCAATAGCACCAAAATATATTAGACACTTTGGGATTAGTTTGACCAAAGATATACAAGACTTCTACTCTGAAAACCAAAAAGCATTGCTGAGAGAAATTAAAGAAAACCCCCCAAAATGAAGAAATATTATGCCCATGCATTGGAAGATTTAATATTGTTAAGATGCCAATACTCCCCAAATCGATCTCTAGATTAAATGCAATCTCAAAATTCCAGTAGGCTGTTTATTTTTAGATACTAACAAATGGATTCTAAAATGTATATGGAAATACAATAGAATAGCCAAAACAATTCTGAAAAAGAACAAAGTTGGAAGGCTTACGCTATCTGATTTTAAGACTTATAAAGACACAGCAATACGGTGTGATACTGGCATAAATATAGACAAATAAATCAGTGGAGCAGAATAGAGAGTCCAGAAATAAACCCATGCATAAATGATCATTTGATTTTTGAAAAAGTACCACAACAATTAAATGGGGAAAGGAAAATCTTTTCAACAAATGATGCTGGACTAATTGAATAGTCATATGCAGAAGAAAAAAAAAAAAAGAACCTTAATCCCTACCTCAACACCATATACAAAAAATTAACTTGAAAAGGATCATAGACCTAATATGAGAACCAAAACCATAAAACTTCTATAACAAAATATAGGAGAAAAATCTTAGTGACCTTGAGTTTAGCAAAGATTTCTTAAATATGACCCCCAAAATGTAAACTATTAAAAAAATCAAGGGGCGCCTGGCTGGCTCAGTTGGAAGAGCATGCAACTCTTGATCTTGGGGTTGTGAATCCAAGCCCCACATTGGGTATAGAGATTACTTTAAACAAACAAACAAACAAATAAATAAGTTTGACTTCAACACGTTAAAATGTTTGCTCTTCAAGAGATACCGTTTAAAAAATGAAAAAGTAAACCATATACTAGGAGAAATTTTTTGCAAAGCCAATATCCAACAAAGCACATCTGTCCTAGAATACATAAAAAACACAGCTCAATAGTAAAAAGACAATCCAATTTTTAAAATAAGCAAAAGATTTGAACAGACACTAAACCCAAGAAGATATATGGATAGCAAATAAACACCTAAAAAGCTGCTCAACGTGATTAGTTATTAAGAAAATACAAATTAAAAGCCCTACATACCATTATCACTACATTACATACCCCCCACATACCCACTGGAATGGCTAAGATTAAAAAGACTGATCATACCAGATACTGGCAAAGATGTGGAGCAGTTGGAATTCTCATACACTGCTGGTGGCTGTGTAAAATAGTACAACCAATCTGAAAAACAATCTGGCAGTTTCTTAAAAAGTTAAACATACATTTACCATATGACCTAGCCATTCTACCTCTAAGAGAAATAAAAGCACAAAGACTTTTACACAAATGTTCTTGGTACCTTTATTTGTAATAGCCCCAAACTGGAAATCCAAATGTCACTCAACTAGTGAATGGAGAAACAAACTACTGTATATTCATATGATGGACTACTACTCAGTAATAAAAAGGAATGAGCTATTGATACAAGCAACAACATGGATGAATCTCAAAATAATTATATAAGTGAAACAAGCCAGAAACAGTAAAAAGTGCATTTTTGTGATTCCATTTACATAAAGTTCCAGGAAATGCAAACTAACCTACAGTGACACAAACAAGTTAAAGTTTACCTGGGTATTGGGGAGGACGTTGAAGGGAGGGAAAGAGGGATTATAAAAAAAACAAGGAGACTTTGGGGGGTAGGGTATGTTCATTATCTTGATTGTGGTGCTGGTTTCATGGGTGTATTCATGTCAAAAGTTATCAAATTATTCACTTTAAATATGTGCAGTTTATTATATGTCAATTATGCCACGTATAATGCTGTAAAAAAATATTCTTTGGCTCTACCCCAGGCCTACTGAATCTGAAACTATGGCAATGGGGCCCAGCAACCCATTTCTAAACAAACACTCCAGGTGATTCTGATGCACAATAAAGTCTGAGACCACTGATTTAGGTGACAAACTCCCAGCAGATTGCTGAAGTAAGGCTCTTGACTGGAGTACAGATTTGAGAGTCACCCGCTTAAAGGTCATAGCTGAGGTTATAGCACGAGGGGATTTAGAGACGAAAGAACAGAAAGCAAGAGGTGGGACTAGAGAAAACCTACCCTCAGGAGACAGAAGAAAAAGAGGAGCAGGTGACAGAAGCAAGGAAGAAGGGGTCTGAGGTCGGGGAAAGGAAGCTAACAGATGCCAAAGGAAGAGATTTTAAGATATGAGGTGATCAACAATGCTGATACCAATGTAGTATTTGCATAAATGCTGTCTAGTTTTCAAATCTTTTTCATGCATGTTGGTGCATTAACCATGGCAGGAGTGGGCAGAAAGACATTGATGACGTTATGCCTGGTTGGCGGCACTGTCTACAGGAGAGCCCAGGATTTGGACCTGGACAGACCTGGATGGAATCTAGCTCCTTCACCTACTCATGTGTACGTCTGGTCAAATTTCTTGACTGTTTCCTGTTTTCCAAATGGGGATAATTCTACCCACTGAGAAGGTAGAATATTGGTGGTATGTAAAATACCTGTGCCGGATGACTCACAAAGTTGTGTTTCTTTACACTTTCCACCTTCATCTCATGATTCCTCATTTTACAGATAAAGAAATTGAGGACCAGAGTGGGTACATGATGTACCACAGGTCACAGGACTGGTAAATACTCCATTCTGGAAACACATTCTTGACTTGGAATCCATGGATCACTAAGCAGGTCCATAGATGGGCCTCAGGAGTCTGTGAAACTGCTGAAATCATATGAAGACTGGATATGAGTGTGTGATTATGTTTTTCCTGGAGCAAGTATTCATTATTTACATTGGCATTTCTCCATGGGATCCAGAATTGAAAATGGTTAAGAACTTCTCCTCAAAGGTCTGTTGTATTTAGGGGCACCTGGGTGGCTCAGTTGGTAGAGCATGTGACTCTTGATCTTGGGGTTGTGAATTCCAGCCCCATGTTGGGGGTAGAGTTTACTTAAATTAAAAAAAAATCAGTTGTATTTATTTTTCCCTAGTGCCTTGATTCACACCCCATAATCCTCAGCCATCCTTCTTCCCATCACACATCTTCTTCCAGAACATAGTTTTACTACTTCCTTGCTGACTGACTAGTCTGCAAACCAGGAAACTTGCTTCATGGTCTCATCTCAGATCATTTATTCACTTCATAAGCAGCTGCTCATCACCTGAAGATCCAATTGGCACAATTTCTGGTTCCAGGAAGGACCCAAACATGGATGAGGATCCCACCATGAAGGAGCTTATGATCTGGTAGGGAAGGCAGGCAGGGACAGAGATAACTACAATACATACATACAGTCTGTGATGGGAAACATGAGAGAAGGGGCACAAGTAAAGGTCTGGAAAGATTGCATTTGGACTGGTCCAGCACTGACCCTCAGCAATCTCTCTATCTGCATATTTGTCCATTCAGAGATGTACAACCCTCAGCTTCATCTTTATTCTTCAAGCCATCACAACTTGCCTTCTACCCACCACTTGATGAAATGCTCTCCTCAAGGTCAACCACCAGGAACCCCCTGCCCTCTTCAACAGATGCTGCTGTCTCTGTGACACTGAGCTGTGTTGGCTGTGCCCTTTTGGGGTCTCCTTCCTCCCTGGCTTTCGTGACAGCAGCATCTCCTTGTTCCCCCCCACACACACATACACCCCATTTCTCTGGGACCTCTTTCATCTCCCTTTCACACTCCCTTTGTGGGTGGTGTTCACCACAGTTCCACCTGCAGCCCACAGCTCTTCCCTTTATGCACTCATTCAGTGGCCTCATCCAGGTCCATGGCTCCACTGACCTTTACACAAATGGTCTCCACACATTTTTTCCCCATCCAGCCTTTCTCAGAGCTCAGCTCTGAACAACTGACTAGAATCTCCAGCTTGATTCTTCAAGAATCTCCATCTCAGGGCGCCTGGGTGGCTCAGTTGGTTAAGCGACTGCCTTCGGCTCAGGTCATGATCCTGGAGTCCCGGGATCAAGTCCCGCATCGGGCTCCCTGCTCCGCGGGGAGCCTGCTTCTCCCTCTGACCCTCCCCCCTGTCATGCGCTCTCTGTCTCTCTCATTCTCTCTGTCTCAGATAAATAAATAAAATCTTAAAAAAAAAAAAAAAAAAGAATCTCCATCTCAATGCATCCACAATGAACTTAGCACCTCCTGTGCCCCAAATCCATTTGTATGTCCCCAGTAGTCACCCAAACCAGAAACCTGGGAGTCATTGTGGATGCCATCTTTTTCATCACCTCTTTCATTCAAGCCATAACTAAGCCCTGTGAATTTGACCTCTTAAAAGCTTTTAAACTGGACTCTTCTTTCCCACCTCTGCTGCCTCTGTCTTAGCTATGCCCTCACTGTAGGTTTGACTACCTGCAGATGCTGTCGCGCTATACCTTCCACGGCTCTCCTCCCAGCCCAGGCCAGCCTGTAATAGCTAATAACAACAGCCCGCCTTCACCGAGGCTTGTCACACACCAGCTTTACCCATACTATCTCATTCATTCTTACAACCACCCTAACAGGCAGGCACTATTCTTATCACCATCTTACAGACAAGGGAATTGAGGCACAGAATGGTTAAATCACTTCTTAGTAACACAGCTAGTAAGCAGCAGTGCCAAGATTATTCTAAAATGCAAATAAATCTTAATTATATCACACATTGCCCTAAAATCCTTAAGGACTCCCCAGCCCCTTAATATAAAACCTCAAATTCTTTTTATTTGTTTATTTATTTATTTTTAGATTTATTTATTTGACAGAGAGAGATACAGCGAGAGAGGGAACACAAGCAGAGGGAGTGGGAGAGAGAAAAGCAGGCTTCCCACTGAGCAGGGAGCCTGATGTGGGACTCGATCTCAGGACCCTGGGATCATGACCCGAGCCGAAGGCAGACACTCAACGACTGAGCCACCCAGGCGCCCCCAAACCTCAAATTCTTTATCATAGCAGTGCAGACCTTCAGATCCAAGCTCTGCCTACTTCTGCATCAGCTTTGCTTCTGGGTTTTAGTAATGCTGTTCTTTCTACCAGAAGCTCCTCTTTTCCCTACACATCCCCCTCCTGGCTTTTTTTTTTTTTTTTTTTTTGGACTTATTCTTCTAAAAAGCTCATGCCTTGCCCCATACAGGAAGCCTTCCTTGAATGCCCCACCCTCCCTAGTTGGGTAGGCACCCATGGTGGACACTGTCATGTGCCACCCGGACCCCCTTCGATGAGGGACTTACCCCAGTGGCTGGGAGTCTACCAGACAGTTCTGTCAGCTCCTGCTGGAGAATGGCCTCAGCTGAAGACAGCTGCCTAGACCAAGGTCACGCCTGTTTCCTCGGGTTACCCACCCTATGACTCATCAATGCAGGGGTGGGGTGCATAAGAGCTGAGCCCTCTGGCCCCAACTTGGGAAAAAGTTGAAGGGCCATTCTAGCTCCAGAGTGCCCTAAAAGGTTGGCCTGCCCAATCCTGATTCCTTTCTCACCACTCACAGGTTTTGATCCCGAGAGCTTCCTGATAGCACCTTACACATTAGCCTCCATCTCAGAATCTGCTTCCTGGGGAAGCCCTCAGTGCTTCAACCTGCAGGTCCAATTGGCACAATTTCTGGTTCCAGGAAGGACCCAAACATGGATGAGGATCCCACCATGAAGGAGCTTACGGTCTGGTAGGGAAGGCAGGCAGGGATAGAGATAACTACAATACATACATACAGTCTATGATGGGAAACATGAGAGAAGGGGTCCTAGGATTGAGCCCCACGTCCAGCTCCCTGCTCAGTGGGGAGCCTGCTTCTCCCTCTCCCTCTGCCTGCTGCTCCCCCTGCTTGTGCTTGGCCTTAAATAAAATAAATAAATAAACAAACAAACAAATAAATGAATAATAAATAAGTAAGTAAGTAAGTAAGAAAGACACCACATATAAGACCCTTCGCACACAGGGGCCACTTGGTACCTGACAGTTCTCTTCCTCTAAACTTGACAATCTGAATCCTCAGAGCCAAGGCATAATAGAATAATAACTCTCACGTTTATAGTACTATGTGCCAGGGACTGTTCTAAGCACCCTACTTATACCAATTCAATTCTTTCAACAATTCTGTGAGATAGGTACCATTATTAACCTCATTTTGCAGATAAGGAAATGGGACACAGAGAAGTTAAGTGATTTGCCTGAGATCACACAGCTAGGAAGAGGTGGAGGTACAATTAGAACCCAGGTAGTCTGGTTCCAGATCTGTGCCCCAGGGATGGGGGTGGGAAGAGAATACTCAGCACACAGTAGGTTCTCAAGGAACTTGTTGATGTTAAAGAGGAAGTAGGAAGGGAGGACAGTGAAGGGGAGGAAGAAAGAATCACCGTCTGGGCAAGTAATGAGGAAGGGTGAGGAAACGGGTAACCCAAAGGACATACAAGGGCCTGCTGGGAGAGAGTGGAACCAAGAATATGAAAGGTCTTGCGGATGAGCTGTCCATAGGCCTGGAAGAACCTGGACTCTGCCCAGAGCCACGTAGAAAGCATAAGACATGGCAGTGGAACTTCTTGGTGTTGGTGTCAACATTTGTATTTGGAGGTCAGTGTGTACATATATAAGGGCATATTGGGTACATGTGGGTCTGAGTTGGAGCCTCTTGTAGGGGCAATCAGGGAAGGTCTCCTGAACAGGTGACATCAGAGTACAGCTTTAAAAGATATGGAATGTGGTTGGTGGAGAAGCAGGAAACCTAGGCCTGTCAAGGAAGGTGACCAGTCCTGAAGGGCTTGTGAGGGTAGGGGTGGATTGGAAGGGGTTAGTTGGGGCCTGAAGTGCAGAGCTCTGACTGCCATGCTGAACCATCTTCAACAATGGCACTGGCTCAGAGTAATCCTTCAGAAAGAATAACTAGGCAGCAGAAGATGAAGGACAACGAGGAGGAAGGGGGCTCTGACAGCCAGGAGGAATATCCCAGGGGCCACCCACTGCCTGCATCTGTGTAAAGTCACCTCTACCACTCCCCTGGTTTCCTGACAGACCAGTTATCCCTGGGAAAGGAGGAGGGGACAGCCACAGAGTCATCAATCTCCTAGGTCTTCTGTTCTTGGAAAGTGCCTGCTGCACCTGCTCCAGCCTAAGTGGGAACTAGAGACTGAGGGCGGGTGGGGATGGTGTGGAGAACAGAGCTACAGAAGAAAGAGAGCACAGATGCATGGCAGATAGTGGCTACTTTATGACTGGTTTTTGATCCATTGACTAAGAGAAAGACAGAGATACCAAAAGACAGATACACATGAGGAGAAGAAGAAAATGAGAAGAGGCCTCCAGGAGAGGGACGTGTCTTACCTCCTGTTTGTCTCCATAGCACCAGGAAGTACCTGGTATACCACGGGACCTCAGGAATCACTTGAATTGGGAGGCTCAGCAGAGATTCAGAAAGTGACCAATAACTGAGATGGACATAAAAGATGGAGAGAACCAAGGTTTTGGGTTGAGCTTGATGGACCTCTCTTCCCTTGCTGCCATCTGTATTTGCTACCATTTCCATGCCCCTTAACAAAAAAGCAAGTCCTGAGTCTGCTCCCTTCCCTCAAGCCTAGAAAGTGATCAGATCTCAGAGAAAAACTTCAAAGGCCTAACCTTAGCTTCTTGGAATCTCTGGCAGGGAGGATGAGGGGAGGGGTGGTCAGGAAGAATCCTAGGCCAGGACTTAGCTGCTGGAATTGGGGTAAATATTGCGCTGGGATTGCCGAGGGTGGGGATGGGGGTAAGAAGATGTTCTCTACCTTCCCATGGTTCCCATGTTTCTTCACCATCCTAAATCCAGGTGTTGCTCAGAGGCAGCCTCTGTCACACAAATACATGCCTTACTATGGCAGGCAGAGGGTCATCTGTGGGTATGGGGACTTTTAAGGAGTGGAGAAGAAGGCAGAGAGGGAGGACACAGAAGAAGGAAAAGGAGAGGAGAGGAGGAGAGAAGAGGAGAGGAAGAGAAAGAGGAGTGAGATACAGTGTGAGGGGAAAGAGAGGAAGAGAGGGAGGGAGGGGATGGAGACAGGGACAGAGAGAATTTTTCCCAAGTAAGAAAATTACATAATAGACATAATTATCTAACAAGTGACAAACATAAACATCAGGGTCACGGAGTTTGTCTTTCCAGCTGCCTGCTCTCTAGTTTATCTGGTTATCTCTGTCCATCTCTCCATCCATCCATCCACCCATGTATCCGTTTCTTTTTGCTTTTTAATTTGTCTAACTAGCCAGATATCTATATGTCCTAGGTTTGACGACTGTCTTTGTCCACCTGCTCATTTGTTTTTCTATCTGTTTTTGATCTAACCATCTGATTGACCATCCATCACATACCTTCCTGCCTATTAGTGATCTATTCATCCATATTCTAATTCTCATTCTCTCTCTCCTTCCTTCCCTCTCTCACACACACGTCTGTGTATTTACCTGGTCATTATGTTTCTGTTCATCTTATATGAACATACTATCTGACTCTCCGATGGTCTATCCAACCTGCTTGCCAAATTGTCTATTCATGGGACACCTGGGTGGCTCAGTCGTTAAGCGTCTGCCTTCGGCTCAGGTCATGATCCAAGGGTCCTGGGATCGAGCCCCGCATCAGGCTCCCTGCTCAGCGGGAAGCCTGCTTGTCCCTCTCCCACTCCCCCTGCTTGTGTTCCCTCTCTCGCTATGTATCTATCTGTCAAATAAATAAATAAAATCTTTAAAAAAAAATTGTCTATTCATTTCCATTTATCTATCTGTACAACTTTTTGTCCATCTCCCTCCCTCCTCCCTTCTTCCTTCCTATCCATCCACTCATTCATTCACCCCCCATCTATAGCTGTTCATTCATTCATTCATTTGATAAATATTTCTTGAACACTTACTGTGTGCTTAGCTCTGTGCTAGTCTGGGGATATTAAAGGTGGGTAAGGAACTTGTGACCTGTAACTTACCATGAAGAGTGATGAGGAAACCAATTTCACCACACAGTGGGTGAGGGCTGATATGGTATTGTATACAGGTGGCCATGGGAACACTGAGAAGGAGAATTCAAATCAGACTGGGTTCAGAGAGTGTTTTCTGGAGGTGTCAGTGGTCTGTTTATCTACATATGTCTCCATCTGCCAGTCCTCCCATTTATCCCTCCATGCTCCAGTCTGTATTTCCATTTGTCTAATTCACCTCTGTCCATTTGTCTGGTTGCTTCATATTCATCTACAAATCATCTGCCAATCTCTTTGTCAGTTTGAATAATCTGTTTATTGTCTAACTGCTGATCTATTGGTCATCTATCTGTATGTCTTGCTGTCTACTGGTTGGTCTCTCCACTCATGTAATCTCTTCAATTCTCCATTATTTGTCTGCTGATTTGTCAGTTGATTTGTGTAGCGATCAGGATGCAATTGGCTGCAAGTAACAGATGGCCCTACCAAAAGTGGCTTAGATGATAAGAAAAATATTATCTCACATAACAAGAAGTTTAGGGGCAGGGAGATTCCTAAATTGATTAATGTGGCCCAGTGGCATCATTTAAAACACCCAGATTTTTTTTACCATCTCTCCTCTGCCATCCTTGTCATGTCAACTTTTGACTCAGGAGGAACCTCAAGGTTTTATAAAAGGCTGCAGCAGCTCAGCACATTACATTTTTATGTAGTGAAGTCCAAAATCTACAAAGAGAAAAGGGGCATATCTCTTCCCTCGGCCCTTTTATGAGTATGAGATAAAATTTCTCCCCCAAAGTCTCCTTAACAGACTTCTTCCCACATTTCAGTGTTCAGAATTATAACACGTCATTCCTAAATCAATCCCCAGCAAGTTGAATGGAATTACCATGATTTTATTGGACCAACTAGGATTCACCTCTGGGACAAGGGAGGGGTTCAACCCCTCCCCCCCAAAGCACTTGGTCTCTAAATACCAAACAAAAGCATGGGTTCAATTAGTAAGGAGGGAAGATGGAATATGGGGCATGGCTATAGGCCCATTCTGTATGCATCCATCTTCTCTGTGTAAGCAGCTGTCCATCTGTCTATCGATTGGCCTGCCTGTCTGTTGGTCTGTCAGTCATTCCTAGAGACTGTTGGTCTACCTGACTATTCACATCAGTCTGTGTGCCTACCTGTACATCTATTTATCTGCGTCTCCATTTGTCTTTCAGTCTGTCTATAAATAAATCTATTAATCAGTTTGTGTGTTTAGTCAGTATGTCTATCTATCTCTGTCCATCCATCCATCTTGAGTTTCTGTCCGCTACTGCCCTTTTATCCCTCACCTGTCTCATATTTAACAAATGGATAGGTCGTTTCCTTTTTTCACCACAGAATAGTCTAAAACTCTTGAAACTCATCACTCTGGACAAAGCACTGACCTCAGGGCCCACATCTCCTAGCAAAAATGGGCAGCAGGGCAAGAGCACTAGAGTTCTCACCCTACCGCCTCGTGGTGCACCATCTCCCCCTCTTTCCACATCCTTCCCAGAGGCTGGACTGTTCATGATCTCTACCAACGGTAATCAGGCCCTCCCTAAGCTACCTGGGCTCCCAGAGTGATTGTGTTCATGCATCGCTCTTGAATGAATATTTCCTGAGTACCTACTATGTGCCAAGCCCTCTCTTAGGTGATGGGATACAAGGGGGATACATAGTTCCTGCCCCTGTGGGGCTTACGGTCTATGCCTAGGCATGTCCACACAGCCACGCTTACACAGGCGCTTATACACCAGGACAGATGATCCCATGTGTGCACACACAGGTTCTCAAATACATATTTATAGACATACGCAACCACACTCAGGCTCTGCCAGCTTCTGCAAACATTTGTTGAGCCTAATACATGTATGGCACTTAAATTAGTGCTGTTCAACAGCTTATCTTTCTTTCAAAAGCACACATGTCCACACACTTACAGAGTTTACTGCTCTGGGACCCCAATAGCAGGGCACAGGAAAGTGGCACAGGGATCTTATTTCTGATCCCACATCCAGTCTGGACTCTCTGCATGACCTTGACTCATTACTTTTTGACCATACGGTATCCCCTTGTACAAAAGGGGCAACGTCTGGCCCAAGGATGGTCAACCCCTCCTCATTCTCTGAACTACTCTACTCACACTCCTCTGTGGTGTAAAAGTCGCTTCCAGTCTCTCACTGGAAACATGTCTCTGTCCTTCCCCTCTCAGCCTATCCAGTTTCCTGTCTTCGGAGGGTCCCCCCGACAGTCCTCCTGCTTTTGTGTTTCCCTTTAGAATGTGACAGTGTCTGGGGTTGGGTCTCTGTCTTTGTGTGGTATTTGCATATTAGAGTGTTTGAGTTCACGTCTGAGTATACATTTGAGCTGTTGTGTATTCCTATGTGTGTCTGCTGTGGGTCTCTGTGTGTTTTTATTGAAGTGTGTGTGTGTACACACTCGCAAACACACACACACACACACAGGCGCGCACTCGGCTCCCCTAATATGCTGAACGGACCATTACACCTCTTGCATGTGGGGCTGGGGGTGGATGGGGAGGAGGGGGACAGAGGGAGGCAGCAGGATTCTGTAAGAACATTAAATCCCAAATAAAGTAGAAAATATTTTTTAAAATTACCGACTTCCCGTTTTCTCCGAAATGGAGTGAAACGAGGCTGGTCCCGAGGCGGGGGCTCCGCGGGGCCAGCCACTGGAAAGGGGCAGCGCTTTATTTTTTATTTTTGTAATAAGAGGAACTGAATTAGAAAAAACGGGGAAGGAAGAGCAGAGTCAGATTGTTAAAGGATTCAATGAGCTGTGGCCAATGTATTCGAAAGGTGCTTAAGGCAGCAGAGCCGCTCACCAAACACACACACACACGCACGCACACACACACACACACACACACCAAGGCACCACATCCCGCCATCACACTCATACGACCAAGACAAAGGCACATTCAAGCATATTTGCATTGGGACACACACCCAGAGGCACACGGACACACTAAAACCATCCCACACATCCCCCACAGCCAGCATGCTCTCCAAGATGCACACATCTATTTCAGGTGCCAGGGCAACCCAGATATACCCCAAGACACAAAATCAGCTACTGCAAACAGATACACACAATGACACAGACCCCCATAGACAAACACACACATTCACAGTCACACAAAGACACCCACCGCCCCTGCTCTTGGATCCATACAGATGATTTCATATATTTCACTACAACGACCAAACACACATCTAACACCTGTATACTCACTCTCGCAACAAACTCCTATCACAAATAGAGTTCATGCTTACTAACATTCTCTTCTCTCACCCAGACACCCACTATGACTGATATACATAGACATCCAGGCCCCCAGACACACCCACACCATCACACATGGTCACCCAACACGCCCCACACGCAATTATTAACAATGATACTGCACGTTTATAAAGAGATTTGCAGTTGACCATTTATTTCAGTCTATTTAAGCCCCACAATCATCCTGTGGAACAGGGACCCTCATCCTTACTTCAGAGATAAAGCAACAAAGCTCAGGGAGGGTGAATGAGCTGCCCAAAGCCACACACCGGCAACAGGCCAACGCCAGGAAGCAAGCCTCTTGTTTTAAAATTTAAATTCCGACATGCAGAGAGCTGAACACACACACACACACACACACACACGCATGCACACAGTCCTGCTCACACTCTCATGACCTCAGCCTCACACTCATCTGTTGATGCAAGTTCGCAGTCACCCCCTGAAAGTCATCTGCGTGCGGGCACACGGTCTCAGTCACCCCTTTCCACTCCCTTTCTGTTTTCTGCTTCTCTAGTTGCTTCCTAGTCCTGCCTCCCTGGATAGCTGGAGCTAAGGTGTACGACAGAGGAGGCTGGGACTCTTGCTCTCAACTAGTTACACCTAGAACCGCATTCCTCCCACCCCACCTCCTGGTTGCCCCAGCCCCTCCTCCAGGGCCTGGGAAAGGTGAGCTCCAGCTTCCCTCACCCCACTCCTCCCACACATTCTAACGGAGGGGACATTAAAAAGTGCTGACAGGGCAGGGGGAGAGGCCACCTGCCTGCGCGCCAGTCGGGCCACTTTCATCTCAGCCGCCTCCTGCCAAAGCCACCTGCCCTGGCCTGCCCTCTCCCAGGTCCCGCTTTATTAATCTGGCCCCATCTGGCCAGCCAGGCCTGCCCAGGCGCCCTCACCTCCCCTCTGCCCCCAGCGCCAGCAGGGGAGGCTCCACTCCCTGCTCCAATCATCCCAGGGGCCGTGGAGAGCGCCTCCAACAGTCCCCGGAAGCTCGTTCTCCACTAGATTTACTGCAGGAGATAAGGCCTCCCAAGCCCCCCCCCCCAACACTCCCTGACACACAGACGCCTCAGAGGCCAACATTCACATTGCACGGCAACACACACAACCACCCACAAACCTCCGCCATACCCGCTGTTGTCGTTCCATTGAGTTAGACACAACACCCAGAATGACAGGCACACATGATGACACCTAGAGGAGCCTTACACAGTTACCCACAGTGGCCACCATTTAGAGCACACGGTTAACACATTTACACACAAGCACTCACATATAATGACACAATGCACCAACATCACACACAAGGGCACGCTATCACCCATCCTGTTGCCCACAGTGATAACTAAACAGTACCTGGCTCACAGTAGCACTTAGTAACTTCGTATTTATTTAATGAATGATACAGTAGCAACACACTCACACACCAAACGCACACATACACCTCAGAGCTGAAATGCCTATGCCACCAAGAGTGGAAACCAGACCTGCTGAGAGCACCCCCAGCAGCATGTGACTGAAGTCAGAAGAGCAGACATAAGATGAAAGAAATTCAGCTGAGACAGGGTTGGGGACGGGGCATTCAGTTACCTTTTACAACTGGAGACAACTTTTCAAAACACAAATCTAATCCTCGGATGAAGCCCCAGCACTCTTGAACAGCCTGTGCAGCCCTGTCAGGTGTGCGGCCCCAGCGTGTGCCGGGCCGTGCTCCTGCTTCCTGCGCTCCAGCCACTCGAGCCTGGCAGAGTCCACCCACCTTGCTCACTCGCTCCTGCCAGTGATAGGGGCTTTGCGTATGCTGCTCATTCCACCTGCAACACTTCTGTCCTCTCTTCTCCTCTATTTACCTTTAGCTCTGGGCTCCTGGTCACTTCCTAACTAGGTTAAATCCCTCATGCTACAGACTGAATGTCCGTGTCCCCCCCCAAATTCGTATGTTGAAACCGCATCCCCACTGTGATAGTATTTGGGCTGGGGCTTTGGGAAAGTGATTAGGTCATGAGGGTAGAGCCCTCATGAATGGGATTAGTGCCCTTATAAAAGGGACCACAGGAACTCTGTCATGCCTTCCACCCAGTGAGGACACAGTGAGATGGCCGACTGTGACCCAGGAGGTGCATCCTCACCAGACTCCAAGTCTGTCAGTGCCTTGATCTTAAATTTCCCAGCTCCAGAACTGAGAAATTTCTGTTGTTTCTAAGCCACCCAGCCTACAGTATTTTTGTTCCAGCAGCCCAAATGGACTGATACCCTTACAAGTCCTTATCATACCATTGATCTCCCTCATGGTACTTCCCACAGATGTAGCTTTTCTGCCCCCATCACTAGCTGGAAAGCCCCATGAGGGCAGACAGTGACTGCTTTTGCTTCCACTGACTCCCAGGACTGGTACCTAATAGTCTTGAGGGCCTACTGTGTACTCAATGCATAGTAGGTTCTCAATAAATATCTGCTAAGTAAATGAATGACAAACACAAAGCACATAAATAACACTAGAGGAACAGCTCAGCTAGAAGTTATTAACTGCTAGAATGCTAGGACCGAGAGAGATCTGAGGAAATCCTGAGTTTTTGCTTTTGCTGTGTGACCTTGGGCGAGTCCCTTCATCTCTCTGGGTCTCAGTTTTTTCACATATAAATGAAGGCATCAGACTTTCAAAATGTGCTCCGTGGGGCTCTAAGCATTCTCAGAAGCATCCAAGGCTGCTATGGGCAAAGGCTGGAGCAAAGACAAGGAAGCTTGCTGATAAAAGCCACTTCTACTTTTAGTGTGTGTATGCATATGTGTGTTTTCAGAATTGAAGATTCTGAAGTTTAAAATATTCCTTGAAATCTCTGGACTAGGTGATCTCTAGTTCCCTTCCAGAATATTACAATGCAACAGAAACAAAATGGTTCCAAAACAGTAAGATACTAGAGCATGTGCTGCTTTTTATCTGCCAAGTTATCTAAGTGGACCCCCCATCTGCAGAATCAACAGAGGAAAGGAGCAATAAGAAGTGAATGAGCCCAATTGGAGGAGGAGTCCAGAGGAGAGGAGAATTTTCAACATCTTGTGCTGATTCCTAACTCTGGTGACAGACAAAGAGATCATGGAGCTGATGCGGAAGGGATCAGGGCACCACTTCCCAGAAGGAATGGTGATCAAAGCGATGGCCAAAAAGGGAAAGGTCTGGCCTGAACGGGAGTAGCAGAAGACTATGGGGGGAGGGGGAGAAGGGCACAGGATGGTCCACAAGCTTCCTGAAAAAGCCCACAAGCACTGAGGATGGCAAACAGGAAGAAACTCTACGATCAGGTCACCTCGTGCGAGTGAACTTTATCCTGGGGAAAAGAAAGATGAGGGTGCAGGAATCAGAGTCTGGAGGGCAGGGTAGGAAAGCCAGATAAATCAGAAGAGTTTTAGGACATAGGCTATCTGTTCTTTCCTGTGTTCCTTGAGGAAGGGCAGAGGAAACAGCCTAAACTGGGGGTTAAGGGGGTACAGAGAAAGGCCACAGAATTGAGCCTGGAGAAATCCATTACTTTGTACCTAAGGTGAGGATAGCTCCTTGGGAACTCTTAGGTCAGAGAAGAACCTCCTCTCTTGCTTCCCCTCCATCAGCCTCACTGCTTCGTCTCTCACGTATACACCCTCTTCAGCCTGCTTCAGAACCCTAGTTCTGTCCCTCTCTCCTTGAACTCCGAAACCTCCAGCTCACCAGCCATCCTCACCCACTGCCTCCTTCCTTCAGTGGCTCCACTGCCTGTCTCTTCCCTTCACCCTGCCATTGTCCTGAAGTCACTTTCTGTGGAAGTAGTCAGCCTCTGGGCATTTTCTCTGCCGTGCCCAATGCTGGTGAGGTCCTCCAGGAAGCTCTTGGCCTCCTCCTAGTATCGTGGTCTGACTCTCCCTTACATGCAGAAGCAGGCTATCTGAAGGTTTCAGTGCATCCCTTCCACTCTCTCCCATAACCAATGTAACTGCAAGCAGGACTTCAAATTCAACCAGCAACCCCACAGGAATGGCCCTCAAAGGGGCCCTATTTCATATGTGTATGTGTACTCAATAGATGTGGCTTACTGACTCCCAAATCTGTATTTTAGTTCTGACTTCGATTAGCATCTCTGGCTCCTTACCAGACACCTCTTTTCTGACTCCCTATCACCTTAAATTCACCATGATCACCATGTCCCAAACACCAGACCTGAGTCCCAAGCCAGCCCACTTCTCCCAGAATTCCCTCCCAGGTCAGTGCCTGCCAGATCCAGCCCAGCCCACTGTCCATTCATGCATCTTTCCACTGGGAGTTTCCTTAGTGCTTCCACTTACCTGCTCACTCCAACCCCAAACTCAGCCCAGCTCATGTGCCTTTCCTGCCAGGGTTTGGCCCTACATCCCTGATGAGTCCCCAGATTCTCCTCCTCTCACCCAACCTCTTCCCTGGCTGTATAAATATCTTCCTAACTATAACATGCCCTCGTCCAGAACCCCACAGCTCTTCAGTTCAGTGCCCAGACCCCTCAGCCTGGCCTTCTGGGGTGTGGTCTCAGCCTACCTTTCCAGCCCTCCCCCGCCCTTCCCTCCATCAGGGTCTGATTCTTCCGAGGTCCCTACAGACCTGTAAGCTCATTCCAAATGCCCAGGACTTGCTCAAACTGCTCTAATCCCCAGAACTGCTATTCTTCTGAGGAATTAAATCCCAAGTATCCTTTCCAGCACTTCTCCTGCACATTCTCAACTGGGATGTGACTGCCCACTGTTAACACTCCTGACTCCTGACTACCAAAACCCAGGCACTGTGATAAACACGTCCCCAGTTGAGAACCACTGGCTGAATCCTGTTCTCCCCCTTCCCCCACTACCTGACCCTCTCTAAATGACCAATATGCCCCAGGACCTTCTTTCATTTTCCTCAAAGTCCTCAGCTTCTGGTAAGAGGCTATTTTAAGAAATAAAAACAATAGAACAATGGCAACAATTAATGACATCCCCTTAGGTAGCACTTCCTATGTACCAGTTTTAAGTCCTTCACATATATTCATTCGATTAAACCTCACAAATACCTGTAAGATAGTATTACTATTATCCCCCACTTTTCAGATGAGGAAAGTGAGGGGGAAATTAGGTAACTCACTCAAGTTCACCTACCTGTTAAGTAGCTAATAAAAAGATACAGCAGAAAACAGACTTTGGAGTCAAAAAACCTTTCAAATATAAATTCTGCCACCAACTGGCTATGTGACCTCGGCCAAGTTGCTTTCCCTCTCTGAACTTCAATTTCCTCATTTGTGAAATAGTAAAATAATAGCACCTAATTCATAATTCATGGTGGGGGGTGGTGGTTCTTGTGAGGATTAAATTTGTTAATAAAGAACAGTGGCACAAAGCAATGCTCCCTTTATGCATCTCATGTTCTCTCCACTCAGAGCCCACCTCAGATACTTAAAAATCGTTAACAGTGCAGTGGTTCCTCACGTTCGAATCCAGGCCCTTGACCCCCAAACTGCATGGTTGACCACACTGTTCCATCAAACCCTCACAGGTTGGGCTCTGAATGCTGTGCCTCCTTCCGCCCCCAGCAAGGCCCCTCACTGCCCTTATGGTGTCTTGGCTTCCAGGCTCCTGACATTGTTGTAACCTGTTTACACTGTGGCTTGCTTGCTCCATCCTGCTCCCAGAGGCAGAGCATCAGACCTGGCCCAAGACAAACCCCAGCCTAGCTCCACTGCGACCTGGCCCCACTGGGCAACATGTCAAGATGTTAGACTGTGCCTTTCATTCCATCATGGCCTTCCTCTATGTTCCTACAGACCAGCCCCACCCCAGCCACCTTTACTTGAAGAATCTGACCTCAATCATGACTCCTGTTTTTAGGAGATTAAAGCCTGGGTCCAACTGGAGTCCCTCACTTCACCCTTTTCTCCCCATCAGAGGCTTTGACCTTTTCTAGGCTGTTTCCATTGTCCTTCCTTTTCTCTTCTAGAACTTTTTCTTCCCAGTGTCTAGTCCTTCTCCTCCAATGACTCCTTGTTCTCTGTCTTCTGTCCACAAATTTGCTTCTCTATCTCTGGCTAACAAAGCTTTGCTGCAGCTTTTCAAAATACAGGTCTGTTTCCAGTCCTCCATGTTTCTCAAGTAACCTATAGTTGTCTACACTTGTTGCCCCAATCTCTTCTCCATCAACTCACTCTTTAACCCCCTACCATTCTGCTGACTTCTTAATCACAGACTGCAAGGACCTTCCTCACCCCCACCTCCTACACCAAACTCTTTATCTTCAGAGTTCAAGCCTGTGACCACCCCTTTTGTGTCCTCCTCCACCTTAATGACCCACTCTCTTGGTTCCATTCCTGATGCCCTAGGAAGTGCTTCTTTGGCATGTTCACGACCGCCCCTGTACCTCTCCTCTTCCCACCCTGTCTCCTTGGGTGCTCTCATTTGCTTCTCTAGCCTCAATCCTGTGTCCCCACTGTAAGCCCAAGCTGGCCTCCACCCTCATACCTCCAGCTGCAGCCACATCTTTCTGCCCTTCTCACTCTGCCCCAGCAGTGGTCCCCTCCTACCCTCTATAACCAAACTGGTCTCTACTGTCCCCCAAACCTCAGATGGATCCAGGCCTCTGTGGCTTTCCTCCCCTGTAGCAGACCAATATGCCCCACCCTCTCACCCAGTATTTTTTATTTCGCTTTTCATAAAGTCATTGAAGAAAAACAACTAAACAAATTCCTATCCATTTTAAGGTACAACTCTAGCTGTCCCATTCTAGGGAGCCTTCTTTTGTAGGTATTCACCCACCTCTGACCTAGGTGTTTACCAGCAGAACCCACAACCCTACTCTACTGAGTGTCCCTTTTTGCTAGGTAATGGGTGAATCTTGTCTCCCACACCAGGTTCTGGGGTTCCCAAAAGCTTGGAAAGTGAGTGTCCACCCAAGGTGTCTATCCCCCAGGACCAAGCTGAGGGAGACTTCATGAGATGGTATCTAAGTTCTCTTCCAGCTCCAGTGTTCAAGGACTTGAAATTTGAGGAGTTTTCTAGAATGTTCTTCTGGGAAGGTCTTCAGAATTTCTGGAAGGTGTTTTCAGTTGGCAGACATCCACATGCTCATGAGCTGCTGACAAGAGTGCCCCCTTTTGGGGAACTGAGCCCCATGAGAAATTAGGCAGGTCAAACGTTACTCTCATGTGTGGAGGTAAAACAAGTGTGTCCTGGAGACTGACTCCTTTCCTCAAGTCAGTCATGAAATCCAGAAAGGGACTTTCGAAAATCTCATTGCATAAGCTAACCTTCTCTCTCTCTCTCACTCACACCCACACACACACCCACGCCCTCTGGGGGCAGGAAAGTTCCCCCAGCTCATCCTCCTCCCCTCTTACTCCAAAAAAAAAAAAAAAAAAAAAAAAAGCATAGCTTGGGTTCAATGCTGCATCACAAATCACAAGTCACGGCTGCCCCCACGGGGCTTCAATGAGCATCGCAGTCTCCATCGCTACGTCTTCTTGGCCCCGTGATGATATAACAAACCTCCATCTCCGGTCCCCCAAGAAAGTGCAAATGTTCCCCACCCCACCCTCTTCGCTCCTTCCCCTCCCCATACACTCTGACCCCATTCCCTTCAACAATATGTTACACCCAACATTCCAATACACCAACACACCTGTCACCCCACCAAGTGTCCCTCAGCCTTGGTGCCAGCACTCCCAAGTCCTCAAAGGCCCTCAGTACATCCATTCTGAGCTTTAATATCATGTCCCCATCTCCAGACCTACCTTCCTCCTCCATCAAGGCTACAGTCACCCGGAGAGTAAGCAGATGTACTTGTAAGCCCAGCCCCATGATCCCCACTGTCCCTCCCATAGGCTCTGAGAAAGAATTTACGCATACTAAACTAGGTCACCTTGCATGTCCTAGGTCAGTTTCTCAAAATGGGGTCAGAGAACCATGGGACATCAGAACCACCTGGGGAGGTGGTTAGGCAGACAGGTTTCTGGGATCCGCCCAGAAGTACTAAATGACTGCTGGTGGGGCCAGAAATCATATTTTCTAAAAGTTTCTCTGGTGATTCTTAACACCAGTTCAGAATCACTGCCCTAGATGCCTGACTCATTCAATCCTAACAACTCTATCAACTTGGCAGTGTTACTCTACTTCAGTTAAGGAACCCATGACATACAGAGCTTAGGTAAGTTGGTGGCAGTAAGACAGCCAGTCACTCACTGTAAGGGGATTCA
The DNA here is from genome assembly GCF_011800145.1 of Mirounga leonina. Lineage (NCBI taxonomy): Eukaryota > Metazoa > Chordata > Mammalia > Carnivora > Phocidae > Mirounga > Mirounga leonina. The sequence goes on along the minus strand of NW_023270265.1, from coordinate 26,402,525 downwards.
GGCTCATCCCTGACCCCACAACGATGGAGCTCTTGGTACTCCAGAATCCCTCCTGCCATAGGAGTAGCCCTCTGCACTGTGGGATCCATGCTAGGGCAGACAAGAGGCCATGTGCAGAGTAGCTCAGGTCGCAATTATTGGTCCTAACGGGAGCCACATCTGGATCCATGTGTGTTGGTGCCATGGGCAAGCTTTTCCACACCTCAGTTGTCTTCTTGCCAGACACAAGTCCCTGGCCAACCGCGACCAAGTGGAGCGGCCCCGCGGGCTCCCCATAGTGGGGAGTGCGGGAAGTGCAGCTGCAGCCAGGACGCCCACTCTGTGCCCACCATTGGCTCAGGATCCGTGTGGAGCGAGGGCGCCACGTTGTGACCAAAGTGGGGACTGCACATCCTGGCGGGGGGGGGAGGGGACGAAGGAAAGGTGGTGTTCCAGGTACACATGTGCAGGTTCCTTCCTACTTTACTAACCCGTTCTCTAGTTACTCCCACACTGATCCACATTCTAGACCCCTTCTAAGTAACCCTTAGTCCTCCAACTTCAGAAAGGCCTGGGATGAGATTCACAGGCCAATGATTCTGGGTACCCACAGGAAGTGGAAAAAAAGCAGACCCCCCCAGATTTTCTCCCACCCTCCATAAGTACTCCAGATTCAACTGTGTTTACTGGGGTCAGATTATACATCTCTGCCCTCATCCCAGAACCTCGGCACCATAGTTTCTAGCAAGTTTCTGGCAGTACTCAGGTCCATTGCCACGCTGTCTGCTTGTCAAAATACTCCCAGTTGTCACTGTCCTTTAAAAAAAAGAACCTCAGAGTTGGACCCAGTATTCCAGAGGTGACCTGACAATCTGAGAAAGCAGCGGGGTAATGGCCTCCCTTGATCTGGCTGCTCCTTTTTGGTTAATGCAATTCCTGATTGTATTAGAGGTTTTAGCAGTCACATCACATGGTTGACTCATATTGAGCTTGCAGTCAACTAAACCCCCCAGGTCTTTTCTTCATGAACTGCTGTCAAGCTAGGCCCGCCCCCCCACCCGGTACTTATGTCATTGATTTTGTTTTAACCTAAGTGCAGGACTCTACATTTATCCCTGTTAAATTTAATCTTGTTGGTTCCAGCCCAGTGTTCCAGCCTGTTGAAATCATTTTGAATCCTGACTCTTTCATGCAAAGTATTAGCTGCCCCTCCTAGCTCTATCACCTGCAAACTTGATGAGCCTGCTACCTTGGTCAGTTGTCAATAAAAATGTCAGATAGGACACAGGCCCAAACTGAGCCATACAGCATTCTGCTGGAGACTTCCCTCTGGTCTAGGATGACATGGATCCATTAATCAACCCTCACTGGGTCTGGCTTTTCACCAAGCAACATGACCATTTGGTTCAGATGTTTCTACTACGTCTACAGATATTTTGAGAGGCTACTGGCTGCACTGCTGGTAATTTCTCTCACCCCAGGCCATGACCCCACATCATAACCATGCCCCTTTCCAAAATACATAGTGTCATTTATTTCACCAGAATGTTAGGGCATTACAGACTCCCAGTGGTGCTCCCTCCTGCATCTCTTGCTTCTGCAGATATTTCTGAGCTTCAGGATCTGAGTGTAAGCAACTACTGCATCTCCTATCCTATCACCCCATGTCTTCTCTGAGACCTTATTCTCACACTTAAATTCTCTCCTACTGTCTCTCCTCTGCCTTCAAGTATGTGCAGTGATCTCCCTCTCCTAAAAAGCCTTGTACTAGCTGCCTCCCTAAACTGTGGTTGGCCTCTGCCTCCTTCTCTCGAAAATCCACACACTTCCAACCTCACCTCCCATGTTTCCTGAACCTTTAGCAATCTTCCACCCCTCAGCTGTGTAACCACACTGCCCAGACAGTGAGCAGTGATGGTGGAGATGGGGTCTAAGTCAGAAGATTCACAACCAGGCCAGAGAGAGCAGGTATAATCTAAAGCAGAGAGCCTGGTGGCCCTCACATAACAAAGTGACGCTGTGGTCAAATTACAAAGGTAATCATCAGAAGTTCACAGGAACTGAGACTTGAGGTTGAGAGCCTCGGCGAATTGTCTGGGCAAGAAAAGACCTGGAACTGGTCTGGTCACAGAAAAGAGCAGCAAACATAGGGAAGTCTGAATCCAGGAAGTTCTTACATATTTCTTTTAGGGGCTGAACCCAGTCCTGGGGCTAAGTCAGATGGGAAGACAGATGATCCAGAGTGCAGACACTGAGGACAGAGAAAAGGGTGGAGCCTACATTTTTCCTAAGCCCTTACCCCAGGCTATACATTAGCTGTTAGGAACCTCAGAGCCTCTAGTTCAGGGGTCACACAAAACTCTCTGTGGGCCAGATAGGGCACAGAAATGAAAGAAACCAGGAATAAGGTACCGAAATGAGAAGCAGTGACTATAGCAAACTGGAACACCCCCCACCCCGCAACGGGTGGCAGCTACTCAGCTCCAGCCAATTGCTGTCATGTAGAAAATGTAATTTTATTGTCAGATCATCCGATTTTCCAGAGAAACCAAAATCTGGTTTTTTAGATGAAAGTTTATCTTAAATGTTGCCAAAGAATTTAAAAAGCTTTCAAAAACATGTCTGTAGCTCTGATTTGACCCATGCTGGCCATCTTAACTGCTGCCAGTTGCCTGATACTTGGAGAGACTAAAGACTTGGCTTTGTGGTAATACTACGTTCCCTGAGTTTTTTGATACCCACAAGGGTGACTTTTGTGTACAGAAATGATTAACCAGAAATTAGTTTTAAAAGCTATATTCAGTTTTCAAAGTTACATATTCAAAATCCCAATTCTCTGCCTAAGCTTTTAAGTTCAGCTTACAAACCTCATTATTTTGTTTATAAAACAAAGGAGTTTGATTTAATGGAAGGTTATGTATTTGATTTCAAGTACTTCATTTATCTGACTGAAGTAAACCTTCCCAAGTACTATTATATCGCCAATAAATTATGTTCATAAATACAGCAAATCTTAAATAATTTAAAATGTTCCAAAACTGTATAGACACTTAGGAAGATTTCAATGTAAAATTCAAGTCTAAATAAATTACTCAACACGCTTTAGTTGGTATTACAAGGTAAACCTATGAAACTGAGAGGCAAACTCTCTTCCACATGTCAAGGACTGAAGATACAAACGGCACAGGTTCCTTAAAGCAAATGTAGTAATGGCGTGGCTCTCATGTTCTTAAACACACCCCTTCTTCATTCTAAGACCTCCAGCATTAAAAGATACAGACAGTACAGTTTCAAGGTTGCCTTCTCAGATGGCTGAAGGTTGGCTGGACCAGTGACTGGATTCTAAGGGACCCAGAAAGTCCTACTTGTAGCCTCTGAAAGCCTAAAGGACCTCCATTTCTTATACAAACGTGGTTATCCAGCTCAGATCCCTGGGTTCGATGCTCTTCAATACCTAACTACATTTTCTCATATAAGTTTAGAACCCGAACTGGGCTACCATATACCCTCACTGGGTGATGCATATCCTTGGCTCTGAAAACACTTAAAAGTCTTTCCATCTTGGGGCACCTGGCTGGCTCAGTTGGTGAAGCATGCAACTCTTGATCTCTGGGTCGTGAGTCTGAGCCCACACTGGGCATAAAGATTACTTAAAAAACAACAAAAAAAGTCTTTCCATCTTGAGGATTCCTGCTTTCCTTTTATTTTCTTCCTTTCTAGGAGGATCACAGCCCTTACAGGTATTAAAATGACAGCTGGCTAAATGCAAGACTTCTTCATAACTTTGACTTTTAGTCACAATTCCTAAGGTTCTCCTGGCAGAACTCTGGTGCTCTCGCCCTTAGTTCACTATCTGTCCTTCATTCCATACTCCACTCCAAAGCCCTTGCTCAACTGGCTTTCCCTCTAGCACTGAGCACCCTTCTTAAAATTCTCACCTCTCACTATCACCCTTTGTTCACCCACCCCTATGCTGACCAGATAACCAGAGTATCCCTACTCCATCCTCAATATTGTGGAGCCCTGCCCCCTTCTCCTCAATTCTCCCCCACTCACACTTCTTCAAGGCAACCAATCTCACCCTAGAAAAGAAGCGAAAATCTGATATTACTTGTTCATAAGGCATAAATAACCAAGACCTTTTATGCTGGGTAAACTGGATGCTTCCTAAGGGGAAAAGAAATGAAAGAAAGGGAATGAACATTTCCCGGGCACTTAACTAGGTAGGCACTGGGCAGTGAGCTGTTTCACTTAAGGTGTCTCATTTGTTCCCAATAACCACACGAAGGGGCCTGTTAAAGAAACCAAAGCTCAGATACTAAGTGATCTGACCATCTCAATATTGGGAATGGTGAAACCAAGATTCAAACCTAGTCCATGCAACTCCAAAACTTGCCCTTTCTCACCACACTGCTTTTCCTTCTTCAATCAAAATCCTTCCTAGTCAAATGGTGGCAGAATAAAAGAACATTGTCCCGGTGGGAAACTCTGCCTTACCATTTCCACTGGCCGGGGGGGGGGGGGGGGCTCTAACCTGGAACTTGTCCAATTCTGTAACCCATCCACTCTGGAAAAGCTCTCCTAAACCCTCACCCCAACAACGAACAGAATAGTGCTCAGTTTAGACAGCATTTTCACATATACTGTCCCATCTGTGAGCGAGGTAGTAGCAGTTATTAGCCAATTTTAAAGATGAGGGGACTGAAGCTTAGAGACAAACATGCCCAAAGTCACGCAGCCTGTGAAAAGTACACCTAAGATTCACACGTAGATTCACTGCCCCTGAACCTTGTGTTCGTTCCTCTCAGCCAGTGTCCTCCACAGACACTCTCCTGCCCCATTTCCTTTGTTCTTCTGGGGATTAGGTGGTAAAGTAGAGCCTGGGTCTTTGCTTCTGTTCCTCAAGACCCCATCCTGGCAAAACCATCTTTGTCCCCAGCCCTGCCTTTCACAGACATTCAGGCTCTTACAAAGCCTTATGTATGGCCTTTTCCATTTTGCTCCCCTACCAAGCCATCTCCTCTGAGATTCTGCTTCGAGCACTGTATCCTGAGAAAGTAGGATCCAAAAAGCCCTGCTGCCAGCAGTTTCCTTCTCCCCAAGCACTGACTGAACACTGTTCACAGACGCTTGGGTCTTCGCAATAAACCATCTCCTACGTACCCACACTGAACTGAGTATTTTTAACATGTTTCCACATACACTTAAAACAACAATGCAAGCCATGTGCTATTTCCCACCTATTTCCCACAGGTGAAGTGGCTAAGACCAAGAGCTCTTAAACTCACCTAAGGATAGTCAGGAAGCAGCAAACAGGGATTTCAAACCCAGGAGGCACATCTAATGCCTCTACTCCTATCAAAACATCACACAAACCCTTGTGAAAACAATGACCACAGTGACAGTAAAGTGGGTAGGATTTTGCTCAAACAACAGAGTCAAAAGCTATTTGAAAACTTAGAGGGAACCTTCTTAAGCCCATGGTCCTGCTGCCTCTAGACTAGTATGGCAGCCTCTGCCCCAACCTCCATCTCTCCCACGTTCCTGCCTGTTTTGCTGCCAGCCTGCACACATCTTCAGTGACTCCTACCCTCTTGGTAGCAGTTCTGATGTTTTCTACTGTCACTGACATTGTGTTTTGGGCATTTTTAATATTACAGGAAAGAGATTTTGGAAGATCATTCCCCAGTGACGGTGGTGTGATAGGGTCCTTGTGAATCAGGTCACTGAGAAGGGGTAGGGACAGGTAACGAGTGGGAAAGTTTATGCTCATACCTCTGCTCTGTTGTGCTCGCAAGTCAACAACTAGATTTGCCCTGAGACTAGAAGCAGGACCTTAATTGGAAAGCTAGATGGGGAAGAGAGGTAAAGCTTTGAAAGACAGAAGGGCTGGGCCTTGCTATGGAACTGTCACTCTGCTAAGACTTTCTTTACAAACCTTATTTCACAGAGCCCTAACAAGGTAGGTAATGTTATCCCCATACATATGAAGGAGTTACAAGCAGTTTGTCATTTGCCCAAAGTCATACAGAATGACAGATCTAGGATTCAAAGCCAGGTATGCAAAACCCTCATTCTCAACCACTACCCTATGTTGCACTATATGCTACATACTGGAAAGATAATAAAAACCTAACCCAAATATAGCTCAGATTTTGGGTTAAGGAGCAGAGCTTCCCTTAAGGGCAGAATTGACCTCAATGACCGAGTAGGTTTTAAGCAAACTGAATATAACACAGCAACATTTTCTGCGGCCAAGGAGAAGGCTTCCAAGGCCCAGAGCCAAAGAAATCTAGAAGCAACGAGGTGAATATAAGGTGACTACAGGATGGCCTCTAGTCCAGAAATGTCTTGGCACAAGCTAGAGAGGGGTTTTCTTCACCCATGAGGCTGGGGACCAAGGTCAGGGGCAAGAGATTGTGCGTGGCTACAGAGGCGCACGGCAGAGAGGCTTGGCTCGGCTCATAGTGGGGAGGAGGGGAGTGGCTGGAGGTGGGGGCAGACCTGAGATCAGAAGGATCTCAGTGTGGAAGAGGTTGAGAATTCCAGGCAGCTAGGATACTTATCAGGCTGATGTCTGAGTAACTGTACCCAGAATCTCTTCCAACGAGGGTGGCGGAGTGGCTCCAGAGGCCAGAATGCAGACAGACTTCTGAGACAGAGGACAGTGGAAAGGCTACAAAGGAGCAAGTCCAATCCATCTGCACTCCAGGACAAACCTGGGCCAGCAACCAAAATGATTTCCAAAGATTTCTATGGCTAACCAAAGAGTTTTCTTCTTTTGGGGTCCATCACCTGGTTCCTTCCTAGGAGTTATTAACAGAACCCTTAAACACAGAGGAGCAAAGTGTTTGGGAACTGGGAAAGAAGCCAGAGGAGAAATGTATGCTCTTCACTACTCCCCAGCCCCTGGTTATCTACCAGCTATCAGCTTAGACTATGTTACTTCCTGGAGGAAGCCTACCGTGAACACCCAGCTTCTCCGTTGAGGATTCGTAATGCTAACGGCCTGCTTGGTGTCCCCATCGAACTGAGAGCACGTGGGTCCAGAAAAAAAATGCTCCAGGGTACTCTGCAAATGGTAGCTATTAAGATCCCAGTCTGATATTTTTCTGGATTCTCTTCTCAGTATCTCAATACCCTTCTGCCCCAGAACCTCTTAACACACATATAACTTAAATATGTTGAAGGTCATGGAATAAAATTGAACGAACGGGGCCCAACTTGACGGCCTTGGTGTCTCATGACGTGAAATTGGCATAGCTTCTCCAGGGGTAATGGGAAACCCATTCAGCTGCCCTCACACCTCAAATGATGTAAGGAAAGCTCATACCTGATGGTTTCTCACCCTTGCCCTGGGCTGGCATGGAGAGTGGTAAAGTCTGGTTGACTGGGCAGAAGGCATCAATTTCCTATTTCCCTCCCTCTAGGACAGGTTTAGGTACCAAAGCCTTTTTGTCTGCCCCCAACTCAATATGGGTGTCTCCAGGGCATTTTCCTTGTTTTTACCTATGGTTTTCTTGAGAGAAAAGAAATCACTGGAAATATGCTCACAAATCACAGAAATCAAGTTTCTGATTAAGTTACATAATAAATGTAACCACCACCACCACAACCATTTATTAAGTGCTTGCCAGGCACTGTGCTAAAGCTTTACATTGTTTCAGTTAATCCAACAACCATGAGGTAGATATTTTCAACACTACCCCTCACCCAATACATATCATTAGAATTGAGGAAACTGAGGCTCCGAAAGGAGAAGCCAACCAACAAGGTCAAACCATCTGGTAAGTAACAAAGCTACAAATCTGAACCAAAGACATCTGACTCCAAAATCCATGCTTTAAAACACTATGCTAGATTGTTTCTCAATGGAATTTAAAAGACATATATTTCTTCCCCCAAATACTACCTGGAACCCAGACTTCAGGTGGGGAAGAAGGCAAGGCATTTTTTCACTTCTTTAATCAGCTTTTGTACTTAAACACTTGGGAGGAGTGAAGACAGCCTGGGTAAGCTGACCAACGAGTCCCTCTCGCCTGTTACCCCAGCTTCCACAGCTTTTCTCATCTAAGACCTCTGATCCTTACATAAAACTACCCAATATGCTGTTTCCCTTCCAGCAAATGCTGGAATGCAGAGGTCAGCCAAACTTGGTGACTCGGAGCATTGCCAAAGACACTGGAGAGAAACTAGGAGATATTCACAAGATACCCACCATCCCTGAACTGCTTACTGGACCATAAGGCACACAGACGCATTTAGACAGAAACACAAAACTGCTTCTTCTATCCTGGCTTGCCAGGCCTGGCCCCACTCCCGGGATTCTCCTCGTCAATCTCTCCTCACTGGCTCTCCACTGTCCAAGACTTTAGGTACCTTCCCCTCACCCACCTCTGGAGGCCCCACGGACCATTGGTCCCTGGGCCTCAACGATGCCAGGGTCTAAGGCCTTGTCCCCTAGAAACGTGCCAAAAGTACTCGGTCTGGCTCCACTGAGGACCCCAAGACTTATGAGGATTGAACAGAGATGGCTGAAGACTTGCAGAAGGGCCACCAGAGTTAGAAAAGCTAAACAAGCCACACAGAATTAACAAAGGAATACTAAGAGGGCAGAGCAGACACAGAACGAATGGACTAACCACATGTTGAAAAAGGAAGATAACTCAAAGATGCTCAGGGCTGAACCCAGGGGGAGAGATCCTAGAGAAAGTCTATCCAAACACTTGCAGCCCTGGGGCTTCTGAAGAAAGGGCAACCATTTAGGAAAAAGGCCCTTGGCTGAGGGAGAGACTGGACAGAGGAAAGCTGAGTGGGAGAGGGAGAAACTAGGGGAGCCCTGAAAAGAGAAGCTGGAGTATCTCTTCAATGCAGGAAGCTTGAGAGGACACCAGAGAAGTCGGCAGGGACTGGAGGACGAGCACTGAAGGTTCCAGAGGACGACAAGAACAGGGCTGAGAGGCCAGGGCCTCTGGAACCCCAAGGGCCATGTCCAGGTGCACCCCGGCATCCACCCTGTTTGGGTAAAACTAGTCACCGAGGGCTATTCCCTGTCGCCCTACTGAACTCTGCAGCTAATCTGGAGGGCAGAAGCCTCAGAGGCAGGGAGTTTACCAAAGGAGAGACAGAGTCCTGTCTGTGGGAAGTTCACATTCTGAGAGGAGACAAAGAACCGTCCGTGTCTAAAGAACCCACCACACACAAGACACAAAACTGAGGAACAAATACCAACTAGTGCAAATTAACATAATCCTTAAAAGTGTGAAGACAGAGGAAGAATGCGCACTGACGTGCCACGGAGACCTGCGAAGATCCAAGTTGGGACTTTCCACACCTTAGGACTCAGCCCACTAGAAGTAATCTTATCACCTGTTCACATGCCTGGGTGGGGCTTCAGTGCTCTTCAGCAGCTACTACACTGCGGAGGCACCGACTGGGAAAAATCAACATTGCTGGGAGACCTGTAGTGAAGAGTCCCTCCCTGGGGAGCCCAGGGACTCAGCGGAGCCTGGGGGCAGAGCTTGCTCTCTACTGATCTTCCTCCTCTCTCAACAATCTCTCATCTTGTCCTCAAAATGTGCAAGATTCATGGCTTCATAACCTCTGGCTGTTTCGTGTGGTTTCCTCTCCAACTAAGTAGAAGCTCCTAGAGGATAAAAACCAGGTCTTCTCCACACCCTGCAGTGTAGGAATGTAACAGACACTTGTCACAGGTGGGGTATCTGGCGTGTTGATTAAAAGAATTTTTCCACAAACAGCAAACATGGCAAATCTTTTCCACTGCTATTCTTTGCCCTATCACTTGCATTTGACACCCATCTATCTCTCTTTGATGGCTCACGCCTAAGACCCGCCCATTACTGTATCCACCTCAGGCTGGGGCCTGGGCCTACCTAAGCTTTGTTAAGAAACACCAGCTCAGCTCGCTTGTGGGAACAATGGAAGGGTATGTGGCCCAAGAGTCTCTGGTGGGGGCAGAGGGAGGGTCTCCCCACACTGGGCGGGCCCACTGATAAGGATCCTTCCCCTCTCTGTCTCCTAACAGATTCAGATTAATGATCGCTCATTCCTAATTGTCAAATTTCTTTTCCTTCATCCTGTGTCTAATCATCAGTGACAGAAACCATTACGCAAATTAGAGTAGACGACTTCCCCCAACTGTTCGCGTTGGTAAAAACCTTGTAATTTAGAGCTCTGATTTGTAGGGGAAGCTGGTCTCCCCCAGGCATCCTGGGCATCTGCTCAACTGATGCCCAGAACAGCCCCTCCTCCCTCCCCCAAACTCCAACCCCCCAACAAATATTTGACTTCACAAAAGAGTAGTTTCCCATGTACCTGCTGATGTAAAAATGGGAGCCTGTAATGTGGCTGACCTCCATTCAGGTCCAAAGCCCCACCTTCCCTTGATGTGTCTGCCTCCACGCTGCTGGTTAGCATTAAGAGTAAGCAACAGAGCAGATATGTTTCTTAGCCGCAAGTAGAATTTGAGCCTAAACAGCCCTAACTTAGTCCTAAGGGAAGGGAGGAGACTAGATCTCTTCCTTGGGGGAAAGGGAGGAAGCAGAACATGAATCAATGTTTTTAGTTATCATCTAGACTGGATCTTCAATCTTTAGGTGCAGAAGCAAGCTGGGAGAAGTTATGATACCTATTCAAGCACAAATAATGCACTCGGATCTAGAACTCCTTTTCCCCACAACTCCTTCCAGCACTCTTCACTCAGAACAGGGCTTCCCGGTAGTTTTCCCAAGAGGTCTTTAGCTGGAGCCCAAAAGAGCTTTTTCCCTGAACTGTATCTTGTGCACCTTCTTGGGCACTGCCCAGTAGGGTGAGATCTGAGGACAGCCTGTAGTACAAGGGAGATGGCAAGGTAGGAGAATCAACAGTTTGCTGGAAAGGGAGCAGCACGGAGTTTGCAGTCAAATTAACACTAGGTTCTTATCTTGATTGCCACTAGTCACTGAAACCTCTCTGAGCCCGTTTCTTTAGTGGTGAAATGAAAATACCTACCTTGCAGGATAGTGAGGAATAAAGATAAAAGCACTAGGCAGATAGTGAGTGTCTAATAATCAGGTTCCCTATTGTATTACCCAAGGGTCAGGACCAATCCTGTAAAGAACCCTCCCCCTTGGTCGCCTTAGGTCAGATCTGTCAGCACAGCATCCAGCCAGGATCAGCTGAGTGGCACATGCCTTTCTGCTGCACATCACCCACATCTTTGAGGGCTGAGCTAGGAACGCAACAGACCCGCTAAGGAGAATAATAATCGCTATCTTTCAAAGTTTGATTGTGGTCAAGTTTATCCTCTGTCTGCCTTGTTTTCTTTGCTGCGCTCCTCTTTCCCAAGAGATGGAGGGATGGAGATCACTGCAATCACATTTTCCAGCATTGGGTATATTTGAAAGAACTACACTTGAGAAGGTACCGTGTTTGCACACCCACGCTGCATCAGAGAACCCCAGAATGGGGTACTAAAAATAAACACCCCTACCCAAAATACACACACAGGTGCACACATGCATACACATACATCCTCTCAGTCCATCAGTGCGCTGTAACTGTAAACTGAGCTTTGGGGGTTAGAGCCACAGCTCAGATGCTGAAAGTAAACCTTTGGCAAAAAAAAAAAAAAAAAAAAAAGGAAAAAAACCCAGAGTTTTCCAACTCCTCTTTCCTTCCAAAGAGAAGGGGCATGGAGATGGGAGTGGAGGTGAAGAGACACAGGGCCACCGGGCCACCATACCGCCCAATTCCAGCGGCCCCAGTTCCACTGAATCATGTGACCGATGGCCCTTTGAGTTGTGCAGTGCCCAGCTGTATGTAAGCTGCAGCCCTGAGAGGGGTTCCCACAAGTAATGATGAAAAGGAAAAGAAATTCCACTTCCGTGCTCTATCATCAGTTGCCCTGACTTTCAAGGGTGTTTGTAGAACATTATAGGGGGGTCTGGCAGAGGCGCTGGCTTTAAGAAGCAAGGCTGTATTTTTGTCCTTGCCCTGAGGTGGATGATAGGTGGTAAGTTAGCTGCCTAAGCTTGACCCCATTTCATTTACTTGGCCAGGAAACTCCGCAGGAGTAGAGGACGTGGCCTGGGCTGGGAGGGTCACAGGACCTGGAGGTTGTAGTGAGACCTGACCAATGTCCAATGGCTAAAACTGAGTTTAAAAGCTTTAGGCTAGGTCAGGCAGTACTTCCCTGGGGTTCACACTGTATGTCCCACTAGACAAGGTTAAGCAGTGGAGAAACTTAGTAAGCAGAGAGGCAGGCCAGTGTGGACAAGGACACGCACGTGCACGCGCACGCACAGACACACGTATCACACACACATCCACACAGAGGCTTACACCCCTAGAACCTAGAGAAGCCACTACTAGGAGAACTCCCTTGGCACTCAGCACAGGGAGCAAGAGCTGGTGCTGAAAGAGAGAAGCTGTATGTGTCTGCAATTTGGAACTTATGCATAGTCCTTGGCTCTAATGTCCCGAGGCTCTTTTCTATGTATGGCTTGAGCTTAAGGGTCCAAGTTGGAAATCTGTCTAATTCTCTCACAGGAAGGCTATCTAGGCTCTCAGAGGCAAGCCTCCCTCTCACTCTCCCTGTTAAGAGTCCCAGTAACCATTCCCACCCAGCCTAGAGCCTGACTCTGTGAAAACTGGAAGGAGGCAGACTGACCTGACGGTCAGGAGAGCTCTGGCCCTGCAGCCCGGTAGTGGGCGTCCAAGACCATCTCCTCCCTCTCAGGCTGAGGCACTGAGGCTGCAGGAGACAGGAAGGAGAGCCAGCAGTGGCATCCTGACCCAGGAGGAGAAAGCAAGGAACAGATACATACATGCGTGTGCATGCACACACACGCACACACATCCCGACGGTGACAGACTGACACACACAGACGTGATGACAACCAGAAGCTGGGACTCCACACACTGAATGCAGGACCTTGGGGGGGAGGGGGGGCAGAGAGGGAAGATGCTGGGGCACAGAGGCAAGGGCAAGAAGTCCCTCCAAATGGGAGTGGAGCGCCAACCACCCTGCCTTGCCCCAAACACCTGCCTCCAGGGCCATGGCAAGAGTCCAGTCCATTAAGTGCAGCGTGCAATACTAGCGCTTGGAGTCTCCTGTCCTCATCAATGAAGCGGTGTGGACGGGCTAGCAGTCACCTGGCAGGAGGCCTCGACTCCTGGCAGGCTAGTTGTATCGACCCTTGATCATTGTGTTCAACAAGGGCCCCACCTGTGAAGAGACATGAGGAGCCAGTCAGAACTGCCTGTCCCCTGGCCCTGGAGCCAGACGTGGTGTGTCTGGAGGAATTCTATGTCCAGCCAAGGGCAGGGATAAGGCTTTCGTTCAATCTTGTAAACCCACTAACCTACTCTCTTCCTGGAGAATGTTCCAGGACATGGCCCTCTCCTTTGGGTCCATCTTGTATTACCTTCCCTCTCACAATACCCTATAAACAGCACCAAACTGACAGAGAGAAGGTCAGAGGAGCCAATAATCCCCCAAAACCCAAGAATGCCTGCATGTTTCTTAAACGAGCTTTAAGAAGGTTAAATGCCTCTGTATCCTGAAACGGTCACATGCAATCGGGGCTGGTGCCACCTCCCAATCCCACAGGTCCTCCGAATGCTGAGGCTATCCACAGGAAGAAGGCCAGAGCATTACAAATGCCTCCCCTGGGTACCCAATGGGCCACTGGCACACCTGTGTGGGAAGCAGGTCTCAACATTACCTACAGCAGCCTTGGCACAGCTGGGAGAGCGTGAGGAGATGCTTTACTGCTCGCTTCCCATTCTAGAAGAATCCCCTCAGGGGACCCCAGCTGGCACACAAGCCCCATGGGGAACATTACCACTAGCATGGAACAGATTATAATTGATCCACCAGTCAAGCCCAGCTCTCACCAGAAAACAAAGATTTTCTGAACACACCCATAACCTCTATGGAGAGAAAGGACACCAGATACTGAAACAGAGCTATGGAGAATGTGACACCAATCCTGACTTGCCCTTGTCACTCTGCCCATTGGGCCACAGGAGTGCCACCTTGGGGCAGCCACATACCTCTTGTGGGTTCCCCAAGGCCTCTCCAAGCATCTTCTCAATGTTTCTCATTATGGCCACTTTCTGATGGGCTTTGAGAGGATATTCAATTCTCTTAGGGGTGGGGGCCCCCTGCAAAGGAAGCAGCAGCTCAGGAAATGCCTTTAGCAGCAGGCTTCAATGTAACCCACCATTCTAGCACCTTCACCCCTTCTAAGAAACCCAGTTCAATCCCATCCCTCTTCATCTCCCCAAAGACCTGGGGATCACTTTCAGAGAGAGCCAACCTCCCCACCCTGCCCCAATTCATTTATTACACCTACCTCACCCCAATCCCATCTAGGGGGAAAATACCCATATTCACCTTATACCAGAAGTTCACAGTGATGGTAATCCCCCCATTTAGTAATGACTCTATGTGATGCCACCTGCAAGAAAATAAACATGCTCCTGTTTGCCACCAATATTCTTTTAGAGGGAGGGATGGAAAACTAGGTAAAGTCTGGCTAAAGCAAATAACAAGGATATATCTTTATACTCATCCTGTCAAACACACCCCGGGACCAGAGGCAGTGGTGTTCAGTTCAGTCTCCAAATACAAAAGAGCCAAGAACAGTCTCTCCAGCCTCAAGCCACTGGGATCTCTTTGGACCTGAGGAACTGTCATCTTGTCCTAGAGACTGGGTTGTCATTTCCCCCATGTTCAGTATGCTCACATCTGGATATGCCAACCTTTCTGTAGATCACATAAGACCAATCCTGCCACAACTCAGAGATACAGCTCCCAAGAAGCCCAGTCCTAGCCCCCTCCTCACCAGTACATTGGGATGTAAAGAACATCACCAGGGCCAACCACTGTTTCATAACCAACCACGTTCTGGAAATTGGGGAACCTCTCGTAGTCAGGATTGTCAAAGTCCACCTGAGAGGTTCAAGAGAAAGAAAAAAAAAATCAGTCAATCACCAAATCTTTATTAATAACTGTGATGCGCTAGTCTGGTAGTGATAAAAAGATGGCTTTAAGAAAAAAAAAAGTGTTTAGAATTTATATCCAGCAGAAGATACCACACACACCTTAAACATACACACACCCTCTCAGAGAACAGTGTAAGACAGGCCATACTTGAAGATTGATAAAGAATCCTGGGCCTCAGTGCTCCCGAGGTCAGAAGCCAATCATCACAGCTTGCAGGTCAGAAAACCTACTCATGGCCTGCAGATATGAGGAATGAGGATGCATCCTTCAACCACATCTTCTGAAACACTCTCCCACACACATATTCCTACCAGCAAAAACTCATACATGAAGTGGCTAGGCAGTTTTCTCAAGAAAGGAGGGGACCTCTCTGGTTGGCCATAAAGTCAACCACATACTTCTTTTAGATCCAAGAAAGACAGTAAATGACATATGACAATTCTGTTCATCCTTCTCCTTATCAGAAAGTAGCAGCATCCATGACAACAGAACAAATGATTAAATCCAATGGAGACACACACATTCAAGCAGAGTAACCAGAGTCCACTAGCATTAGTGATGGGGTCTGCCCTCCAGAATTAGCTCAACGGAACGGTTTATCCTTATAAACATCTGGGGGCCACCACAAGGGCCTGGAATGTGAGCTACACTGTGAAATTATCCTGAGTTTATCCACAGGGAAGGGGAAAGACATGCCAACCTTGGATCCCAAAGGAGTTCTATACCCTCCTCAGACCACACAAGCTCACCTGGCTCTGTCTGTCACATGGGTGATGAACAGGATATGGGTACAGGCACTCAAACTGATCCGGAGGGAATAAAATGCATCGCTTGTAGCCTTTTATCTGAGCAAAGAAGTTCTGCTGCTCATCATAGTGAGCAGGTGTCACATTTCCTGTAGGAGGAAAGACATTTTCTTATTCCGAGCAGTGGCTCTATTGCATAGGCTGGCACACAAGGCCCAGTGCTGGAGAGAAACCCAGCCTGCCCTCTCAGCTAAGGGTTCCCAATCAAAGTTTCAAGCAGCATCAGGGTGACTGCAATTACAGCTCTCAGCAAAGTAGGTGTTACACTTTCAGTGGGCAGTAAGTTGTTCAGAAACCATCGCTGGCTAAGGGCTCACCATCAATTACAGCGACGCAAACTTTCACAAACGACGCCTCTGCCCTTACTGGAAGCGGCAGCACATCAAGAGAACAGTCACAAGCCTGGCCAAGTAATATACTGGGCATACTTGCACTCTTCTTGACTATAGCACAAATGAAAGGGTAGCAAAACAAGAGTAACAACTGAAATGACTGGCATCAACAACACATGCATCATCTTCTTTGATGGAGTTAATTGGTCATTTTAAGTTGTACGAGTATGTACTTGCTCTGAGTAGCTCTTCTGGAGCTCAAAGATTCTCAACCTCTGTTCTCACTTCAACACATCTGTGGGATGGGACACTTCTTAGAGCAACACTGAGGCTGTTAATTCTCATGGGGGCATGAGGGGAGCATATCAGATTCCTGAAGTGTTCTATAATTTGAATAAGGCAAATTATTTAAAATGCCAACTTGAATTAGTTCTGCCCTAGTATATGTATGCTCCGTCTACTCTTTATAACTGGGACCTCATCTGTTGTTTATCCTTTGCACAATCCGAGAGCTGAGGGGCCCTTCTGTAGGGCACAGAGTTCAGAAAACACTCCCTGGGTCGGCCTGAGTGGGCCAAGACAGCCGCCTTCTTTAATGCTGAGTCCATGTGCATCCTCAAAGGAGATTTGCTCTCTCATCTCTACCTGAGGGATCTGCTTCTGTGCACTCTACCGAAGGGCAGGAAGGCAACAGAAGAACATATAGCTAAGTAGGTCGAAACTAGCTCCTGGCAGGTTAATCAAGAGCTGGCTTCAAAGGGGCAGGTTAGGGGTGCAATCCATAAACTGCATCGCTAGAAATCCTTATTAATACTTGCAGCAAAGGATCCAAAGCTGAAGAAAGGACAATAAAAGGAGAAGAGACCAGTACTCTGCTTCCTTGATTAATCCAATTTATTCACTATTTACTAAGTACCTACTATGGGCCTGGCCTTGAGCTAGTGCCACAAATAAAAACAAGAATGAGGGGTGCCTGGGTGGCTCAGTCGGTTAAGCGACTGCCTTAGGCTTGGGTCATGATCTCAGGGTCCTGGGATCGAGCCCTGCATCAGGCTCCCTGCTTAGCAGGAAGCCTGCTTCTCCCACTCCCCCTGGTTGTATTCCCTCTCTTGCTGTCTCTCTCTCTGTCAAATAAATAAATAAAATCTTAAAAAAAAAAAAAAAAAAAGATAACGATCCTGGCCAGTAAGCAGCTCTCCTTCTTTTGACTGGAATTCAAAGGCCTCTCCTCTCATTCAAATGAAAAAAGAACGAACGAACATATTCACATATTTGCTTGTGTATGCATAAAATCCTCTAGCGGGATACATAAGCAACTAAAAACACGTGGTGCCTCCAGGGAGGGATATTGGAAAGCTCAGAAATAGGACTGGAAGAGAGATTTATCATTACACACCTATTTATACCTTTTGAATTTAACTCCATAAATATATTAACATTCAAAAGATAAAGTTCAATTTATACTGAAAAAATAAGCTTTCCTCTTCTACTGGAATAAAAGTCTTCTGAATACAGACAGATCCAATAAATAGAACAGTATCTCAGGAAGATCCCTAATACCTGAGTATACACGCTCATGCAGTAACTGAGGAAGGGAAAAGAGAACTAACTCTCTTTTTAGAGTGCATGAAACTAGCTTAATCACTTTATGTACATTATCTCATTGAATCTTCATAGCTATTTATATTATCATATTCCTTTCACAGAAGAGGAGGCTGAGGTTTAAAAAAGTTAGGTGACTCGTTCAAAGTCATAAAGCAAATGAGTGGTGAAGACAAGCCTGGAAATCAGGTTTGTAGGACTCCAAGCTATGCTGCTTTCTGAAAGATTTCTTACCTTCCATGCCGATGAGCAGCAGGTTGGATGTCAGCTGTCCCCAGCCACGCTTTCCCTGTTGCTTATTAATCCAGTTCCAGTTAAAACCCAAGAAGTCCATGACAATCTTTCTGCCCACGGTGTCATTGAGTGTTTGCTGCAGATACAACCTATGTTCCCCGAGAATAAAATCCCATTAGTGCACATACACAGTCCCTTGGCATGGCCTCCCCACATCTGGAAATCCAAATTCACAACAGCACCTCCCAGAGAGACCAGCTGCAGCCATGCAAATTTTAACCAAGACAGATTCTCACAGAACTGAATCCTTGCCTGTACCTTCTTCGAGCTCTGTTCAACACCAAACTTGCTATTTTAAAGAAAAAAAAAAAAATTTTTTTTTTTTAATGTAAACGCTATACCCAATGTGAGGTTTGAACTCACAACCCTGAGATCAAGAGTTGCATGCTCTCACCAACTGAGCCAGCCAGGCGCCCCTAAAAGAAGTGATTCTTGACCTTTTCTGGGTCACAACATAAATCTAAGAATCCAAGGAACGCTTCCATAAATATGTACATACACACAGAACTTTCATACAATTTAATAGATTTCTCAACACCTACTCAGAGACTAAAATGATTAATCAGCTTTTCTCTAGAGACGCTCAGAGCCTCAGACATCCTCTTTGGCCCTCGATGGCCGTTATGATAGATCATATTACTGTTCACCAAGATCTAGTTTCTTCCCTGTGGGAGAGTTAATTCTCCTGTATCCCCTTGAAGCCAAGCTTGCTTATTTAACTTGCTTTGACCAGGTATGTCCACAAAAATGACTTGTGTTGCTTCTAAACTGTAATTTGAAGAAACAGTACTCACTACCACCACATCTCTTTCCCTCTGCTAATCAACTGCAAGGTTTCAGATAGTAGCTGCTGGGTCCCAAAATGAAAAAGATGATGTAACAGTAGAGCCTCCATGTGACCTATGACAGACACCGCAGCATGACTGTTGTTGTTATAAACCTAAATAAACCTTTGTTGTTTCAAGCCACTGCCTCTGGCTTGAAACCTAGTTTATCTTAACTAATTCAGCTGCAGCGGCCTTCTACAACTGAAAGCCTCATCAGGCTTTCTGCAGACCTAGGGCTCCTAATACACCGAAGATCGGAAATTAATTAAGGGATGTGAAAACCCAGACACTTGCTCAAGTCCCATAAGGGACATTAATAAAGGGGCAAACATGAAGACAAAACACAAAAGCAGCCCTGTTCTAGTCCCGAGAATGTTACTTCAAATGGCTCAAAGGTATCTCAGTGCCTAGAATCAGGATGCTTAAGGCAATATTAACTAGAAATCTTTTAAGTTGTAAACACTAGCTACCTTTTGGGGGACAAGGAACCCTCAGGACTCAAATGCAACCTTTGGACTCTCCCCAGAAATTATAAAATATTCATACAAAAATTTTGCCAAGTAACTTTGAAAGAGGCAGAACACTCACCAAACATGAATCCAAACAACTCCTATTACATCTGAACAGTAAATGGTCAAAAGAGCTCAAAGAGAAATCATAGAATTCCTTGAATCATAACAACCCGTACAATTCCAAAGTGGAACTGGTTGGTGGTAAAGTAAGCTGGTAGGGCAAAACCTGTGCATAGGAAAAAAATCTTCCTTGAATCACTCATAAAGACTACACTCATAGCTTATACTTAGTGAGGCAAACTGCTCTCCCTAAGGGAGATAAGAAACTTAAAGTGATTGAGGAACCAGGACTCCTGTGTCTTATCTCATGCTCCTTCCAGCGCAGATGTTCATGCAGTGGAATTACATTCCATCAGCACCATTTAAATTGACTTCTCTCTCTCAACATTGGGGATGTGTGGACGTATGCATACACATGTATATGCTATGTTAAATTTGAGGAAACTTAAGCAGAAGATGACTTACACCAGTCTTTGTAAGACATAAAAAACTGATCAATCACAGTTGAGACCCTGGAAACTCTTTCTGGTCAAAGTTCTAGTGGTATGATAACGGCTACGTGTCAGGAAGACACACAAACACAAAAAAGATATTCCAAATCCATTCATTCAGCCATATGCTGCTAAGAGTCAGGGAAAGAACTGAGGTAGGAGACTAAAGAGAAGCCCAGGGTTGGGCACGAAATGTGAGATGGAGATGGTCATTCACCATGAAGTACTCAGTGAAAGCAATTCCCCAGAAGCAATGTTACAGTGTGGAACTGAATGCTGTCCGGGACCTACCAAAGAGGCTGTCTTCACATATAAGGATAAAAGCACAGAGGAAGAGTCCCATCTGAGTGTGTCCTGTGTTTGCTATCTCTAGTACAATGTGGAAATCCATATCAACTGAATCTGATCTCCCCTAATCTAGAGGACCCTGACATCCTTCACCCCAGAATCATAACAATCTATAAAACTTTTTAGTTTTAATTGTCCCAAGCCAGCCTAACATTTTAGGACACAGGGTGCAAACTGGCCATCTCAGGGCTAAATCCAATGACAGTCGGTTTTGTTTGGTACCCCGCAGCATTTCTAAAAATTTGAATTAGCTGCCTCCATTTAAAAGTCAAAAAAATGTTAAGTAAAAATCCTAATTTCTGGCTTCTCTTGAAAATGAGAGTATCTGGCAACCCTGGGACTGCATTCCTAAATGGAAACAAGAGTCAAGTAATGACTTCTCACTTTGAACAAGGCATATGCTTTCAGCTTCATTGTAGTTTTTACCCAAACAACTTCTCTCGTTTTGTTCACCTACCTGACCCTTCTAGGCAACTGTGACTGTCACTCTGTGAAGACAACAAAGAACTACAGAGTCACAATTCAAGTCTAATCATTCTCTCATCTCTCAAGCTAGAGAACTCGTCTAACTCCTCCATATGCTCAATTACAAGAAAGGAAAATGAATGCCCTAGATTCAGTGGGAAGCCACGATCTGGGAACTTACCTCTCTTCTCCTCCTTGCTGCTGTATATCCTGCAGTTTCTCAACAAACTCATGAAATTTCATCTCCTCCCTGTTGGACCTGGGCTTAAAGTTCTGGAAATTAGCCATCTTCTTCTCATCATAGTACAAGAACTTGTGGGTGCTGGCACTGTACACAGAGAAGTCTCCGTTGCCAATGTTCTCCTGCAGGTATTCAAGGTCCCATTTCAGGGCAGGATACACAAGATTTGTGTCTGTCAGCACCACAGGCTCCTAAGTGAAAACAACAAGTGAAAAAAACAAATAAAGTCGTCCCAAGGACCTGGTGGATTCTTGTCTCATGAGTCCAGCTTCCCTACTTCTGAATACTTTCTCCTGTGAACAAGCGCGAACTCCTTAAGTTCCATTTCTCCTCGCCTCCCTCTCCATCTTCCCTCAGGCCCTGGTCCACAGCCCTGCCAGTTCCCCACTTGTATCACCACTCGCCTTTGACCTCTCCTCTCAAGCTGGTCCCTTCCCCCTCCCCCTTCGGACGGGGCCCCGCCTCCTACCTCATTCTCGATAAGCTCCTCCGCCCGGGGGTCGCTCTGACTCAGACGCGGGATGGGCCGGGTCGGGAAGCTATAACTACGCAGTTGGGACTCATCCCAGGCGAGGCTGGGCGCTTCGGCCTCTTCTCGGGTTTCTCCAGAGCCCGAGGCCGCAGCCTCCGTCGCTGTCGCCGCCATCTCCGTCGCTACAGACGGCCCCACCGGAACCGGAAGCCCCGCCTATTCCGGATAAAACACAACGGAAACCATAGAGATGGCCTGCGCGCGAGAGCGGTCCAGAGACACAAAGAACGCGGAACCGGGGCGTGGGGGAGCTCCTCCTAATGGTGACCTACAGCTTTACACCCTAAGCTCGGCCCCTGAAGTCTTGGGGCGCAGAGGTTAAACCCACTGATCACCTGGTTAACCAATACACCAAATATTATTGCTACGTCAGTGTGCCCAGGCCTACACGAGAAGCAGAGAAGGAGGCCAGTTTAGCGGGGCATTAAACTTTACAGTCATGGATGGGGAGAGAAGTAAACTCTTGACCTACCTAAGAAATCAGAAGGAAAAGCAATTGTCAGATTGATAGATGTTGGGCAAAGGTTGCTCTGCAGGCCTAGACAAAAGATAAAATCCATAGAATGGGAGAAAATATTTACAAAGTATATAGCTGATAAGTGACTTCTGTCTAGAATATATAAAGAATTCTTACAACTAAGCATAAAAAGTCAACCCAGTTAAGAAATGGATGAAAGACTTGCATAGACATTTCTCCAAAGAAGATATACCATGGCCAATAAGCACATGAAAAGATGCTCAACATCTTTAGTCATCAGAGTAATGCAAATCAAAACCACAATGAGATACCATTCACAGCCACTAGAATGTGGAAAAATTGGAACCCTCATATGCGGCCAGTGGGAATGTAAAATGGTGCAGCTTTTTGAAAAACAGTTTTACAGTTCTGCAGAAAGTTAAACAGAGTTATCCTATGATCCAGCAATTCTCCCTTTCTTTCTCTCTTTCTTTCTTCTTTCTCCAGCTATTCTACTGCTAGGTATATACTGAAGAGAATTGAAAACATACATCCACACAAAAAAGTTGTACAAGAATGTTCATGGCAGCATTATTTATAATAGCCCCAAAGTGGAAATAACCCAAATGTCTATCAACTGATGAGTGTATAAACAAAAAGTTGTATATCAATATAACAGAATATTATTTGGCCATCAAAAGAAATGAAGAACTGGGGTGCCTGGGTGGCTCAGTTGGTTAAGCGACTGCCTTTGACTCAGGTCATGATCCTGGAGTCCCAGGATCAAGTCCTGCATGGGGCTCCCTGCTCAGCAGGGAGTCTGCTTCTCCCTCTGACCCTCCCCTCTCTCATGCTCCCTATCTCATTCTCTCTCAAATAAATAAATAAAATCTTTATTAAAAAAAGGAATGAAGAACTGACACATGCTACAACATGGACAAACCTTAAAAATATTATGCTAAGTGAAGTAAGTCAGACACAAAATGTTACATATTGCATGATTCTGTTTATATAAAATGTCCAAAATAGGCAAATCCATACAGACAGACAGTAGATTAGTGATGGCCAGGGTCTAGGGGTAGGGGTAATGAAAACAATTTAGAATTAGTGGAGATAATTGCACAACTTTGTAAATATACTAAACATCACTTTATTGTACACTTTAAAGGGATGAATTTTATTGTATGTGAATTATATCTTGATAATAGTAAATAAATTAGAAAACACTGTTTCTTAACCCAAATTCAATCAGGGCTTGATTGAATGCAGATATTGTACAATTATTTTGAACATCAACTAGTGATGCTTATTTACAAGAGGGCAAATTGCTGTGAAGTAATCCTCCCCCAACTTTATATGCCAAGTAGTATATATAATCTTTATTGCTCTAATATATATTTGAGAATGTCTGTAATAATGGATTCTGCACCAAAACAGTCATGACCCTAAAAGTTGCTAGAAATACGTGTACATTTATATTGTTTAAATTATACAAATCCTGTTTGTGTAAAAGTGAAAACATATTCATATGCAAACATGATAATATCCCCCATTCTTCTTTAAGCTAGTGTTTGTTAACTGTGGTCCGGCTTGAAATCTTTACAAGTCCTAGCCAATCTGAGGCTTTAGCCAGTCTGGGAAGAGCTGCTTTAGGTGCTAGGATTGGTTTTACATTTGTTGGATTGAGGTGACTGGGACATTCAAATATAAATACAGAGTAAAACTGAGGAGCGAATTTGGGGCGATTTGTGTGTTGCATCATTCCTCTATGTGAAGGAGATCAACCAATTTGCAGAACAGAACAAGAGCAAGGAAGACCAAGGGCTGAATCTGAAGAATGATCACGTTTGGGGATGAAAGGAGGAAGTGCCAGTGAAGGAGAGGAAAAAGGCAGGCGGTCAAAGAAGACATTAAGACAGGCTCATTCGACTTGTACTGCACCTGGGGGAGGTAAGTTAGCTGTCCACCTGAGATACTCGGGTTCTGTGTCCCCATTATCCTTGGAAGTGTCTAAGTCAGCTGACGGAGAAAGGGACACAACAGTATGAAATGTCAAATAATGACCTGCTCGATTTTCTCTCCTTTCCACTTTCCCTCTCTGCCTCTATCAAACCTCCCATCTTCCCTGCGGCTTCTCAACACGGTTTAAGCCCCGCCCTTGTTGGAGCCTAACGACTTTCCTTCGCTACCGGCTTCCCTTGTCGCGTTTGGCCCGGCTCAGCCGCCGTGACAAGGCCTTTGCGCATGTGCAGGGTCAACCGGGAGGAAGGTGAAGATGGCGACGGCCAGGGCGGGGGTCCTGGGAGCGCGATGGCTGCAAAGGGCAAGCCGGACCGTGGTGCCGCTGGGTGCACGGACAGGTCCGCGAGAACGGGCGAGGCCCGAGTGTGGGGATGCCTGAGGTTTGGTGTGTCGAGGGTTGGCGGGGGGGTGGGGGGTGCGGCGGGGGGGGGACGGGTATCGCGGATACCGCGGTGGCTGTGTCCAATGAGGGGGCGGAGGTGGAGTTAGTATACCCAGAAAAGGGGGTCAAGAGTCTCACTGGTCCCTTGAAGCCTGGGCCACCGCAGCCACCGCAGCTTGAAGCCTTCGGGGCAGCAGGAAGGACAGGGTCTTTTCTGACCCGCCCTCTTCTGCTCTCCAGCTTCGCACATTACGAAGGAGATGCTCCCGGGGCCCTATCCCAAAACGCCGGAAGAACGGGCCGCCGCCGCCAAGAAATACAATATGCGGGTAGAAGACTACCAACCGTACCCGGATGATGGCATGGGGTGAGATGCAGCAGAGTCGTGATGTGAGATGGCCAGCCGGGTTGGGTGGCTCGACTCCGACCATTTTCCCTGAACCTTCGCGTGACCCCTCAGAGTCAATGGTGTGGGTGCCTTTCTCGGTGGAGGGAAGTGGGAGGTGATGGGTGAGCAGCTGCAGCCTAGAGGACTTCAATTTTCTCCTTGGCTCAGGCTATTTCCTCAAATGAGGAAGCCGAGATTTTAATAGCTCCCTTGAGGACCCCTGAATAGCAGGAACTTTCCTTGGCTTCAACCAGAGTGCGAGGTTTCATTTAGATTGAGCATCTGCTGGGCTCAGGTGCTGTCATCCAGGCACGTGATCAGGCTGGAGCTGGACTCCTGTCTTGAGAGCCTTACTTGTAGATGGAGTACTCTATATTCGTATGTATGTCTTTCTTTTAAAAAATATCTTTGCTGTTAGGGCTGTGGAAGTTGTAGTAACTGTCGAGCAGATTAAACAGCCAACTTCCCTACTCCCAGTGATGTTATCCATCCCCCCCTTTACATAACACCCCTGTGGTTAAGTATCTGACGTGATTATGGTCACCCTCATTTTCTTTCCTAGCATACTCTTTCAGTAGTGGTTTTAGCAGCTCCTATTTTTCTTGCTGTTTTCCAATCATTTTCTGTGACACATAACTAGTTGTCATCATTTCCTATGTCTCTTACTTTGTTGTGGACAAGAGTAGCCTTGGTAGCAGTCTGTAAAAGTTGAAACTGGATTGTTACGGAAAACCCAGCTTAGCAGGAAGTCCCATGAGGCGTTTGAGACATGGAGCTGTATGCTAACTTGGTAGTTGGGAGCACAGTTGCTATGAAGAGAATGCTTTAATCTGAACCCTTTTTGTTTGTATTCCAATTAGCTGGGTGACCTGGGGTTCAGACTAAACTTCAGTTTCATTTTCTGTCTAATGAGGGAATCAGAGTGATTGATTGCTAAATTCCCTTCCAGCTTTAACATTATAACATTGCATGACTTCTGTTGTTGAAAAAGGTAAGAAAAGCATGTATGTTATAATGTATATTATAATGTTTCAGAGTTTGACATCATCTTTTATTTACATTTTGGACTTCTGTGATTAGTTCTGTGCTTAGTGACTGTAAATTGAGATCTTAATTTGAAAGTGGGTTTCTCTGTCCTTAGGGGAGGCCGTTATCTGTCACTTGGTTTCTCATCTCTTAACATGAGGGGGCTTTGAATTGCCTGAGTGATGCTGCTCAAAGCCCCTTCCAGAAGTTTTTCTGTCTCTCAGGTATGGTGACTACCCAAAGCTCCCTGACCGCTCACAGCAGGAGAGGGATCCGTGGTATAACTGGGACCACCCAGACCTGAGGTTGAACTGGGGTGAACCGGTGAGAGATCCATGTCCCATTTGACCTTTCTTCCTTCTTGCTAGTATCTTCATGAGGATTCTTTATTTAGCTTAAATGGCATTTTGCTGTCTAAGCAACATTAAGGTTTTCTGCCCAAGAAAGCAAGACCCAGTGATCTGAGATCTGAGGTCCCATGTATGGCACATGGGAAGAGACTTCTAGAAATAATCAGAGGTCTGTACTTTGAAAATTGTGCACTTCCATGCTTGAACTGTCCTTGGTCAGCAGAACCTAGACCTAAGCCAGCACCTAGTCTTATGTGGTAGAGTAGCTCACACTTGACTGGCAGAATATTGCCCCAGGGCAGTAGAATGCCTTTACCGAACCTTTTATCAGGCTCTGATCACCCTTTTGCAGACTGCCTGCCTTTTGCAGGAAGAGCAGAATGTTGCATTTAACTGTTTTTCTGCCTCAGATGCACTGGGACCTTGACATGTATATCAGGAACCGTGTGGACACATCCCCCACGCCTGTTTCCTGGAATCTCATGTGTAAGCACCTCTTCGGCTTCGTGGCCTTCATGCTGTTCATGTTTTGGGTCGGGGAGACTTACCCCACCTACCAGCCTGTGGTGAGTATCTGAGAAGTGCTCTGGTAGGCATATTTACTTAGTGCTGTTTCCTGAGGGAATGAAGTCTCTGGAGTAGGGATCCAGCCAATACCAAGCTTGGCTTCCTGTTAAGGCCTGTAGAAGGCCTTACCCATTGACCTGGCACAAGTCTCAGAGAACTGCTCCATGCCTACTTCTTGGGTCAGCCTGAGTGAGAAGAAACAGTTCAGGACTAGATGAGAAATGAGAATGTGTAAGTCAACTAGTCTTCTAAAGTTGCCATTTGGGGACTATACTTACCAATTATATTTTAGCAAGTGATCTTTGAAGGTGGAGTCAGGTAATCTAGAGCTGAAACCCTATTCTTTGCTGGAGGTGTAAAGGGCACTAGGTCCTATAGGGTACTGGAAGCAATTGTTTACTACGAGCATAACAGTTTTATCTTGGAGAGCGTAAAAGACACAGAAAATATACTGTCTAGCTTTAAGGAAGTTTGATTTGGATAAGAAGAAGATGTAGAAAATGACACGATGAGCAACATTTGAACAGAGATATAGGAATGTGGCAGTTTTAGTGTCCATATGTTTGTAGTGAACTTATGTGTTAAGGGGTATGAGGTCTTGTTAAAAAGAAGGATCATGCTAGATACTAAAAATATGTATAGACTTTTGCTTTGGGGCAGAAGTTGGAGAGAACATTTGGGGCAAGAAAAATAGAATGAAGGAAGGAAAAGGAGAGTTAGTCAGCTGCAATAGAATAGGCATATAAAATATTCCTAGATAACCAGCTTTTGGTTACCTAGAGAGCTGCTAAAAATTCAGATCCTTGGTTCAGTAGCTCCATGATGGGGTTCTAGAATCAGTATCTCATGTTCTGGGAAATTAGGTGTGGAAATTGCCATGTTAAAAAATGTTGTGAGGTGAGTTGGTCATTTAGGTTGGGATGCTTTGATTGTGTAGTTAGGGATTTGCACTCAGCGGTATAGTAAGACATTAATTCAAATATTTATGAAGACCCTACTATGTACCAGATACAGATTGTGCTAGGGGTTGGGGATCCAGTGATGACTTGGTCTACCTCTAGACAGCAAGGAACTATGTTGAGTTTTTGAACAGAAATGACATAATGAAGGTTAGGATTTTAGGATGTTTAATCTGGGAATAGTCTACCGAGTAGATTGTACAGGAAAGAACTGAAAGCAGGAAGACTGTCAGGTTTGCAGTTGGCTGCTCAGTGCTACCTCTGCAGAGATAATCAATGTCCTGATGGTAGCTGGTACGTCTGTGTGCACTGACACGAACCTTCCTACCAAGCCCCAGGGGCTCCAGGCTGGAGAGTGCACGTAGGGCTGGTGTGAGCACTAACTTCACTTCAGGAGAGCAAGAAACACAGTGTGGCGCTTCCATTTTTCAGTTCTGTAAGCACATCACCCTTTTCTCCTCCCCTTGAGCTGTGTTCTCTGACAGCTGTTTGTTGGTAAAGCCAGCAGCCCCTGAAGCACGTCCCAGCCGTGTCTCCTCTGTGCTTTCCCCCACCACTGCTCCTGCACGCCTCATTTGCTAGGCCACTTTAGTGGTGGAACCATTAGAGGCTGAGTGACTTAAAGGAGATTGAGTCTGTCTCGACCCCAGGAGAGAGTGGGATGGATGGATGCGTCGTCTCATTTAGAAAGCTCCCTCCCTCCCTCCCTCCTTCTCTCTCTCTCTCTCTCACTCACTCTCATACACACGCGCACACACACACACAGTGTAGGCACCACTTCTCTTACAATCTAGGTTTTCTCTCTGCCTTGGGCTGATTAGGGAAGAGGAGTGCTGTTCCTGCTGTTCTGGCGCAGCTGGGTCTGACCAGAGGCTACCTCGTATCCACTTACCATGTGTGATTGTTAACTCGGAGTGGGGTATAGCCAGGTATTGGCTGGGATGTATGCTATCTTGCTGACCTGTGTTTTTTCCTTAGGGGCCAAAGCAGTATCCTTATAACAATCTGTACCTGGAACGAGGCGGCGATCCCACCAAAGAGCCTGAGCCAGTGGTTCATTATGAGATCTGAGGTGGCTTCATCAGCTTTGTGCCCCTGAACTGACTCCCTCATTTCTAGAGATTTAACCTTAATGAAGTCCCTAATAAAACTTAGTGCTGTGGTATCTGTGCATCATTTCCCCAGGAATAGCCACTGCCATGAAAACCTCATCCTTTTCCTTTTTTTTTTTTTTTTGGTCTGCTGTCCGTTCCCACCCCCCAGCACCTCTGAGATTAGAAAGACAGGAGGTGGGGGGAGTTAAGCACAAGAAAATGGTAATTTGTTAATTTTGCTGGGACCGTGAAGGTATTTGAGGGTTCCAGTTGGCAGCAGGTGGTAAGGGTAGCTCCTTTTCCCATTTACAGGGTTGAAGAAGAAGAAAGATACGTTCCTGACTTCCCAAGTTGGAACAAAAAGTATTTCCCATTAAAAAAAAAACTTTTTATAGTGGCTAGTTTTTTTAAAAAACTGTATTTTAACACGTTTCAAGTATATTCCAGGATATATAGTTGTCTTTGGACTCACCTGGGAATGTGACCGTAATGTTATTTCTATTGTAAGAGTGTGTATTCCTTGTTCCAAAGCAACTTCTGAATCCTGCATTTATGAATTAGAGGACTGTCCAGTGAGTTTTTCTGAACCTGTGCATGGCTTTTGCTCCTGTTTTTGAGGGTCTATCTCAGTGCATCTGTTAAGTGAACCAGCTCATTTTCTTTTTGTCCCTTTGGGGACATTTTCTTAAGCAGTCATGCTGCCTGAAAGCCTGTCCCATAAAAAAAGCACACATTCAGTATGACCTATGAAAGCAAGTCCATCCAAGTTAGTTTTTGTCCAGGCACTGAAGGGGACTTTTATGAGATCAGGGGGTGGGTACGGATACTAAAATGCCTCTACTTCAGTGTCTCCACTGGCTTTTTATCTGTCTTCATTCTCTGTCCTCTGTCACATTTGATAATATATTTAATATATTAAACATCTGTGTATCTATATATCAGACACTGATAGGTCCTGGGGATATAAAATTGGAAAGGACAAAATAATTGCTTTCAGGTACTTACCTAGAAGCTGAGACTGGCAGTTATAAAACAGTGAAAGAATTAAGAGATGTGTGAGCTGAGAGAGAAGAGTATACCTTAATTTTTTTTTAGATTTTTTTTTTTTTTTTTTTTTTGTCAGAGAGAGAGAGGGAGGAGAACTAGGCTCCCTGCCGAGCAAGGAGCCCGATGTGGGACTCGATCCTAGCACCCTGGGGTCATGACCTGAGCCAAAGGCAGACACTTAACCGACTAAGCCACCCAGGTACCCCTACTTTTAATTTTTTTTTTTTTTAAGATTTTATTTATTTATTTGACAGAGAGAGACACAGCGTGAGAGGGAACACAAGCAGGGGGAGTGGGACAGGGAGAAGCAGGCTCCCCACAGAGTAGGGAGCCCGATGTGGGACTCGATCCTAGCACCCTGGGGTCATGACCTGAGCCAAAGGCAGACACTTAACCGACTAAGCCACCCAGGCACCCCTACTTTTAATTTTTTTAAATATTTATTTTGGGGGGGGCAGAGGGAGAGAATCTTAAGGAAGTTCCACGCTCAGCGTGGAGCCGGACACGGTTTGATCTCACAACCCTGAGATGATGACCTGAGGGAGGCTTAACTGACTGAGGTACCCAGGCACCCCTGTACTTTTTATTTTTTTAATTCTGTCCTGCTTAAAACTGTGACCTTACGCTTTTGGTTCAAATTTCTTTCAGAACACTCCCATCAGTGACATTTCTGCCTCATTCCCTAATTTAAGGTGTAGTCTAAGGCCCAGTTTTCCACCCTGTTTACTTACTCTCAGGTCTCATCCACTGTTGTGGTGCTAAGATGCTCAAGAAATGCTTAGTGAGTACTTAGTGCGCAGAGAGTGGGCAGGCATAGCAATACCCTAAATTGTCTTCTGTCCTGACTTCAAAACCCTCTAGTCTACATGAAAAGGAAATCTAGACTTGTGTCACGGTGATTGGGGGCTCCGTCATAAAATAACTGAACCAATTCACTGTTTTTGGAGGTGTAACTGGCAAAACCACAGTGGGACTTATGCATTAAACCAAAGTTTTGAATCTCAGGTAACAGGTCTAAGATCTTCAGCTGCTGACAGAACGTTGTTTGAAAATGCCATAATTCCCTCAGTCAACATAATAAAATCCATCTGATTTTTTCACCTCCCCCTTCAACTGTTTACCTTCATCAGTCACAAGAGCCTGTCCAGTTTTCCTTTACAGTCACTGCCACTGTATTAATCCAGGCTTTCATCACCTGGGACCTGGGACTATTCTATTAGTCTCCTAATTTGAGTCCCTGCCTCCAGCTCCAAGGGAATCCATATTACTTGTCTCAAAATACAATCTTCATCTTATTGCATCCCTACTCATAATTTTCATTAACTCCCAATTACCTGCAGAGTTGAACTGGTATTCCCAATCTGTATCCGGCCTCCTTAATTCATGGTATGGGAAGTGCCAGGGGGCCTACTAGGCAGTCGGGCCCTTCCTTCTGAGACACCACCTATCTTGCCGCTGCAAGGTATGACACCTATTATCTCGTGTCCCTGAAACCCTTCAGGAAGTTCCTGGTCTACAGTACCTAGCCCCCTGCATGCCTATACCTTTTAATTAGTTCAGCCAACAGCTTTTGGCCACCCGTTGTTGCTGGGGTGTAGTGTGTTGCCATTATTCACGGCCTCGATTGCTATTTACCTTTTCAATTAGGATTCCACTGAGAGCTTCTGGAGCTAGTACCAGGTCTTCTCCACTTCAACAAATAATGAATTAGTATTTTCCCTTTTCGCGGGGGCTGTTCCCGGAGCCTGGCTCAAATTGAATAGGCCAGAACTTAGTAGTCGCAGGATCTGACCCACATGGCAGAAATGCGCAATCACAGGACAGGTGAGGGAGCCCGGAGAAAAAGCGAGAGTCCTATTCCATCCTTCGCCGGTCGGCCCGCTTCTCGACCCCAAGCTCCGCGCGCGCGGTGCCCTGCCAGGACTACTTTTGGCCTTCGGCGGCCGCCGTCCGCAGCGCCCAGTCGAGCCAAAGGCCCTCGGAGGAGATCGGCTCTGGCTGCGCCGCGCTACCCTGACCTGGGCTCCCGGAGCAGGTGGGTCTTCGCCACCTCTCCGGCGGGGCCGGGAGTGCCTCTGCTCCCTCGGGAGAGAGTCGGGGGGAGGGGAGCCCGCCCCCAGCGGAGACCCCGGCCCGCGCCTCTCAGGGCCCCACCACGCCCGCCCTCGGGCTGGACCCGGCCCGGCTCTCCCGGCCGCGCGGAGGTGCTGCGGCCCGACGAGGGTCTCCCTTTTGCGCTGCCCTCGCGCCTTCCCGTACGCTCCGGGCCCGGGCCTGGCCAGGTCTGGCGGGAAGCTGTGCTGCCCCCAAGGGCCGGGGCTGCCGAGGGTCGCTGCCGCCCTCCGTCACTGCAGGAGTCTGTTCGGCTCTTGGTTGAATGTAGATTAAAAGCCCGTCTTCCCAGTTTCTAGACCGTCGGGGATTTAACACCTCATGTGGAGTTGAGTTGAGTTTGAACTAGTATAATGGTTAAAAGCACTGGGCTATGGGGGCTGATTGGGGTTCACATCTCGGCCCAGCCAGTTTTCTTCCCCGTAAAATGGGGATAATAATAGTACTTGCCACATAGAACCATTGTGAGAATTGAGATTTGCATGTTAAATGAGCAGTGCTAAACACAGCTCCTACTTTTGTTAAGGGCTTTCCCCAGAAACGTGAAAATGGCTTTGACCAGCAGGTGGCAGTGGTGACTATATAATATGTTGTGCAGCAAGTCCGAACGTAACTGATGTTGCCTCAAGCGTTTAGAGGCCCCCTGAGAATCTTGGCTGAATTGGGAGCCTTAAACTTTCTTCAGGCTGGAAAGTACATTAGAGATTGAGTAATACTACCTGCTATTTTCTAGGTTGAGACAAACCTGACGGTGGCTTCCTTAAGCAGGTCACAGCAGGTCCCAAGCCTCCTCCCTCAAGTTCAGTGTTAAATTAAAAACAAACAAAACACTTTCCTGCCACTTTGCTAGCCTGTTGGGATGGCACCTTGAATATGCGTTAGAACTGGATTGGAAACCACAGAATTAAAATGGATGTCTGCCTTCATTCAGCAAATAAGGTACCAAGGAGAAAAAGACAGAGTCTGATTTTCATTGGGTGGCTCGCCTCTCTGAGGGGGTGAGAAGCTGCGCCCAGAAAGATGTGATAAGGAGCCAGTTATGCAGAGAATGAAAGGAAGGACGTTCAAAGTATAGGAAACAGAATTTACAAAAGCTCTGAGGTAGTAAAAAGCCAGGAAACGAGAAAAGGCTAATGTGGCTGTAGCACAATGAATAAGAGGGGAAAGTAGCAAGAGATGAGGTTGAAGTGGTAGGCTGGAGCCTTTGAGCAGGGTCACTAGCAATGTTATTCTGAGTGCAATAGAAGTCATTGGAAGGTTTTAAGCATGGAATGCCAAAATCCTGTTTTTGATTTTAAAAGTTCACTTCTGCTGCTGTGTAGAGTTAATTGGGTTATGGTAGGGTAAAGATGACCAGTTGGAAGATTATTGCAGTAATCCAGGTGAGAGATGATGGTATCTTCAAATAGTGTGGTGGTGGTGGAGATGGAGAAAAGTAAATAGATTAAGATATAATTTTGGAGGTGAAATCAGGAAGACTTAATGATGAATTAGAAGAGAATAAGGGAGAAGGAGGAATCAAGGGTGATTTTCAGGTTTTCTGGTTGAGCAATTGGATGGATAGTGGTACCATTTACTGAGATGAAGAAAACTGGAGGAAGAACAGATTTGGGGGAATAGAGAATTCTGTTTTAGACAGACTAACTTAGGTATCTTTGCTATATCCAAATGGAAATATTTGATTAGCAAGTTATACATAAGAACTTGGAGCTCAGAGGAGAAATTTGTGTTGGTGGTATGAATTTGGGGGTCATCAGCATATGGATGACACGTAAAGCCAAAGGAATAGATGAGGTCACTGAGATATTACCTGATCTGATGATTATCATCACCGTTGGGCCTGTGGCAACCACTGTGTTTGGATATCCTTTTGGGATTAAAGCATTAGATTTCAGTAATTAGGTAAGTGAACTGTCCTTGCAGATCTGCAGATGGTTATGTGTATATTACCTCCTATTGCCCTGAAATCCCCATTCCATGGTGGGGAGAGAGAAACAAGATCTCATGTCTGCAGGTAGTCCCTGGATCTGACTCCTAAGTTTGCAGGTTTCTGTTTTCAGTAGGCTGAGGGCCATGTCAGTTTTCTGCCACACACAGGACCGGCCATGAAGCTAAAGGAACTTGAACGGCCAGCTGTCCAAGCGTGGAGCCCAGCCAGCCAGTACCCTGTGTATCTGGCCACAGGTATGATGATATTGTGGACTATGATCTGCTGAAAATACATAGGTCAAAGGGAGACTTAATATCCAGAATTCTTTATTGAGCTTCAGAGAAAGCTTTAGAGTCATGGAAAGGTGGGGTTTGCTCGCAGCATAAGCAAGGGGACATTAGGTGTTTGGAGTACCTGGGGGCAGCCTTGAACTATGGCTCAAGCCAGGGCACCTCCTGTTTTCTTGCTTTCTTTGGAGTTACCACTTGAAAAAGGGTATACCCAGTCTTCTCCTGTTCCTCTGCCTCTCCACTCCCTAACCATTTATACCCCAAACCCATGCATGTATTTTTGCTTATATGCTGCCTCTTCCTAACTTTTCTTGTGCCTAGGAACATCTGCCCAGCAGCTAGATGCCTCCTTTAGCACAAATGGCACATTGGAAATCTTTGAGATTGATTTCAGGGACCCCTCTTTGGACTTGAAACACAAGGGAGTCCTTTCTGCCTCAAGCAGGTACTATGTCTGAATTGTTGATGAGTGTGCGGGACAGATCCTGATGTAGACCCTGTTCAGGAATCCTGGTAGTAATGTGTGCTTCTCAGGGCTCATGAGGAGATACGTGAGGGGAGAAGTTAACCCTGGGTTTATTTTGCAAAAGGATTTTTTAAAACACCCACTCGTACCTTTTCGGTCAGCAGCAGCAGTGGTGTCAGGCAGAATCATGTGATAGAGACGCCTCACACAAAGCTGGACCCATAAG
Organism: Mirounga leonina; assembly: GCF_011800145.1. NCBI lineage: Eukaryota > Metazoa > Chordata > Mammalia > Carnivora > Phocidae > Mirounga > Mirounga leonina. The sequence goes on along the minus strand of NW_023270265.1, from coordinate 26,367,707 downwards.
TACCTGATCTCTCTCTGAGCCCAGAGATGTTGGCTCCTTCCTCCCTTGGCTCTTGTGAAGATAACCTTAAACAATATCTTGTTTTCTGCCAGTGGGAGGAGAATGAGTGAGCCTCTCTCTTCATCGTGGTTAGGCACAGATTGGGTCCTCGTGGATTTCATGGCTCTGGCAGGCTTACAGGGCTGAGTACTGGCATTCACAGAGCATATGTATACAGGCCAGACACTATGCTAGGAGCTGTATATCTTATTCATCCCTCAAAATGGGCCTGGGCCATAAATACCATTAGTCCCATTTTACATAGGAGGAAACTGAAACTCTGGGAAGCTAGGATTTATATCTAGGCCTAACTCCAAAATCTACCTTTTTTCTATTATTCAACTTTTCTTTTATAAAGGTTTTATAAAGATGTGCCTTACAGCAGTGGTCTCCAAATTTTCATACCACCAGGGAAAATGTGAATATTCACTATACTCAAGTTATATAGGCAATGTAAGTAGTATACATGCATTACTCTACTATTAAAAATGCAATTCCTATAATTTTTAGATTAAAAATATAAGTCTTTTTCCTACAGCTCAGAAAATTATCTTGCCCATCCCACTTTAGAGGTTACTGGTCCAAATGCAACTTTGCATTCTCTTGTGCATTTTTTGGTTCATCTGAGAGATTAATTAATTTATTTAGACAGAAGTACCCTTTTTTTCTTTTCATGGTTTAACCTAATAAAGGTTAGTTATTCTCCCTTTCTGGAGCCCCTATATCACTTTCTGATAGTATCCCTTATTTTATAGTTTTTTTACATCTCTTTGTATTTCCAGTACCTTTCCCTTCGAAGAGCAGCCACTGGAGGGTTTACCAATAATCATGAAATATTCTTAGCATCTAAGCAAGCATTTCAGAAAGGGCCCCTGAAAGGGGTGAGCTAATGCAATAATGTTCATACTCCTGGAGTTAAGAGGAGGGGCAGGAGGCAAGGGCTCTTATCCTCAGCCAGCAAAGCAGCAGCTTCAGCACAGTAGTGGCTCCTTAGGAGAAAGAGTTCCTAATCAAGAGGCAATGTAATTGCTTAAGAAATCTTGCCCCCGCTTGTGTGTGCACATGCGCACACTCCCTCTCTCTGTCAAATAAATAAATAAAATCTTTAAAAAAAATTTTTTTTTTAAAAAGGGGGTGTCTGGGTGGCTCAGTCAGTTAAGCATCTGCCTTCGGCTCAGGTCATGATCCCAGGGTCCTGGGATCGAGCCCCACATTGGGCTCCCTGCTCAGTGGGGAGCCTGCTTCTCCCTCTCCCTCTGCCTGCAGCTCCCCCTGCTTGTGCACTCTCTCTCTGTCAGATAAATAAATAAAATCTTAAAAAAACCCTTTTTTAGAAAAAAGAAATCTGAAATTATATCCTAAGATCCCTCTGGGCGGAGATTTTTGTTTGTTTTACTCACTGCTGTATCTCTAGCTCCTAAAACAGTACCTGGCATTAGATACTTAATAAATATCTGTTAAATGAACAAGTGACGTTAGAAATGTCTGGATTACCAAAGTGAGCACTCCTAGCCACCATTTCAGTTAGTTATAGTTATTGTTCAGTTCATCTTAGTGGCTTGAGAGCTTTTCAAGGGGGATGATTGGTTGGTTTTGCAGCCAACTAGGTTGAAGGGATCCTTTTTGAACTGGTGGTACTCAATTCAGGAATCATAAACTTCATTTCATACTCTGTTCCATCCTGCAAGGATTGGGGCTAAAACCAAAATAAATAGTACAGTTAACACTATTGATAGTATTTCATCTCTACTTTCTTTTCTAACTCCATAATTGTATCCAAAGATTGATTTGCATTTCCAGAGACCTAAGGAATTACCTTTGACCTAGCTCTATTAAGAGTCTTGTTGAAGAAATTATCTTAGACACCCACTTGTGGCTCAGCCTGGGTTCAGTCACTTACTCAGAAATCCACATCTCAAACTATTGACCAAGATGATCAGGGTAGTAGAGGGCTGCCCATTCTTTGCTTTATGCTTTCCTCTTTTTTTTCTGTGTCATCTTTGGCATGGTTTAGTTGAAAGCACAATTGTATTGAGTTGCATCCTTGGCTAACGGTACATGACTGTGCAAATGGTATTCTGACAGTGGTCTTCAGTTTCCTCACTTATGTGTAAAGAAGAGGTTGTGCAAGATGACTGCTAAGAACCTACTGGGCTCTAGATTCAGGTCTTATGTTCAGTCTTTCCTTCCCTTTCTTTTTTATAGCATAATCTCTTTCCTTTTTCCTTTTTTTTCTCCCTGAAGGTTTATTTATTTATTTATCAGAGAGAGAGAGAAAGAGAGGAGATGGGCAGAGGGAGAGGGAGAAGGAGAGAAACAGACTCCCCACTGAGCACGGAGCCTGACTCAGGGCTCAATCTCAGGACCCTGAGATCATGACCCAAGCCAAATCAAGAGTTGAATGCTTAACCGACTGAACCACCCAGGTGCCCCTTCTTTTTTTTTTTTTTTTTAAGAAACCTTCCTTGTGTTTCTTCATTATTACCTCAACATATACTTTTCAAAATCTTTCCCCTTCTTTTGCCTGCCCTTTTCACCAGACCCATGGCTTAACCACATTTGAATTCTGAAGACCCTCTTATCCTCAATCCATGATGCATCAGAGAAATGTTACGTATTTAGAAATACCTGACCAAAAGAGAACTGCTCTGAAACACTGGTAAGGGTGCAGACAAGGGACTGCCTCAGGCTGTAAGTAGATAAATGCCCTGGATGCATCAGAATCGGTTCGGATTAGCACGCCCGCTAAAGCTGGCGATGTTTGGTTTGTTAGACGAATCTCATGCAAGAAGAAATGTTTTGGGGAGAATAATACGTGATGTGTGTTGACTTGTGGACTGAGGTCTCAGCTGCTGTGGCTGAATGAGATCAGAGGCCGATGTGTGATGGGTGTACTGTACTCCACCCTGTGTCTACACTGATCTCCTTGTGGTCTCTGTAACCTCCGTATGACCCATCCTCTAGTAACATGAAGAAAGTAGGTGATCTACCTTCCATTACCTTTATAGCAGTTCTAGCTACTTGGGGAGTACTGTGACCTTCTTTGGGTGCCTGTGTGTGGAACAGCAAGCAGAAAAAGATCACTTTGTGTACTTGGTTTTCCCATTTCCAAGGTTTGCCTTCTTTAGAGATTACCTCAAGATGACAGAGTAGAGGGGTGCCTGGGTGGCTCAATTGGTTAAGTGGCTGCCTTAGGCTCAGGTCATGATCTCTGGGTTCTGGGGTGGAGCCCCACAGAGTCTGTTTCTCCCTCTCCCTCTGCCGCTCCCTATGGCTCGTGCTCTCTCTCTCTCTCTCTCTCTCAAAATAAAAAAAATCTTAAAAAAAAAAAATCACAGAGTAAAGAGAACGTAGGCTTTGTTGTTGGATAGACCTGGGTTCAGAACCCAGCACTGCCATCTAATGTCCTCTTGGACACGTTATTTAACTTCTCTCGCTCTGTTTTTCTCTGCTGTAAATTCGGGATGTATGGGCATAAGTAGCCTGGTGCCTACTAGGGATAAGGAAAGGACTTCCTCAAACAGCCACTGCTCCGCTTCACTGTCTTCATTCTCCAGCTTGGAGCACTGCCTTCACCGCTCTGACTTTTAAGGAAACTTGGATTCCCTCAGCTATTTTGGCTTGTTTTCACTTTAGTTCGCTAAGATGAGGTTGGGGTTTTTAAAAAGGAACCTGACTAAGCAAATCAAAGCAAAATCCTAAACAAAGAAGTACCTAAATTACAGAAGCAAGAATTGACACAGCACACGTTCCTAATTACAAAGTAGCTAAAGCTTGGCCTCAGCTGAGCTTCGTTGGGATGACCCTCTGATCTCTCAGGCCTCAGTTTATTCTCTTTAACCTTGTCTTTTTCTCTCTGCCAGAAGCGTAGCCATGAGCTGGTCATTGGGGCTGGTTCTGTCTTTGTGAATTTCAACGTCCTCCCTTACTGGTTATTGGTCTAGGCTGGTATCAGTCTGATGTATTTAGTACAGGGGTTCTCAACCCTGGTTGCTTGTTAGAATCACCTGGGGGCTCATGTTAAAAATGTGGATTCTGAGGGCCTCTCTCTGGAAATTCTGCTTTGCAAGGTCTAGGTAGGTGTGTAAAGAATCTGTATTTTCTTTAGGTGCCACCCATCATTCTTGATGCTCTATGGTGCCCATTGTTGCCATCTCCATGGGAACCTCTTCAGCAGAGAATTCCATCAGTATTCTCATGTTTTGAAAGTTCCCATTTTTCTATACAAACGCTTTCTATACCTTCTCCTTAAATCTCTTTTCTTCTAATGTCTGAAAGTCCTATTTTCAAGCCAAAGGTCATCTTGTTTCTTAAGTTTTTATTTTGAAACTATTCAAACATAGAGAAGTTGTAGAATAGTACAGTGAATAATCATATACCTTTCCTTAGATTTATCAGTTGTTAATTTTTTGTTGCATTTGCCTACATGCTTATGCGCTCTTCCTCTGCATGCACATGCACGTGTGTATACACACACGCACACACACACGCACACACACGCACACACACACGTGTTATTCCCTGTCCATTTGCAGAGCAGAGATGATTGACACTCCTTGAGCCCACTGAATGATCATGTCCGGGTCCTTGCTTAACTTGTCCCAGCTGGTCCCACTCTCCCAGGTGTTCTCTATCATGTCCTGTTTGGGCTCCTGCTTCACCCTCATTAGTGAAATTGTTAACCATAGGACTGTACTTTCTACATGCTTAGAGAGAGTCATTTTGTCACGCTGTGTGTTCTGCCTTTTGGTCACTCTAAACTAACAGGGCTTTATTTTCCAACTCTTTGGTGATTCCCCCTTGAGGTTTCAGGTACCTTTGTCTTCGGTCTGGATGTCATAAGCTGTGACCATACTGAGGTTACTGCAACATCTTCTACCATCCCTGTGTGAGGTTTTTCTCTGGCCATACTCTCCTCTGGTTCCTGTGAGACCGATTCCGGGCTTCTCTAGCTACTCTGTTGACTTGCCTGCTGCCCGCACTGACGTCTGGCCCCAGGGGGACGTGGCAGCCTCTTGAGCCAGTGTAACACATATTTGTCTGCCTTGTTAAGATCAGTGCAACCTTAGAACACATGGCCGTTTGGACAGTAACTTCGGAACCACTGTTTGTGTCAGCTCTGCTGTTTTATCTCAGTTGCTGACCTGGTCTCAACCAGTGCTCAGCTCTTTACTTCTAACAGGTGGTTGCTGCACCAGTGACTGGCCAGACAGGTCCCTGCCCGGTCACCCCACTCAGTTTCTTGGCCAACTTTCCAGGGTGTGGAAGCATTTCATTTCAGTTAGGGATCTTATGACATCATTTGATGTGAAATCTGGCTTCTCTGAAGGGCTGTGGAAATACCCTTGGCTAGCAGCTGTGAAATGAAGGACAGACTACCTGTGAGGCTTTGGGGATCTCACATGCCTTCCCTAGGGGCTTTGCAGAGGACCCATCTTTGTCTGCAGGGGCGCAGGGTCCATCTTTTTCTTTTGTGCAAGACAGGGGCAGTGTCTTGTGAGAAGCATCATTAGAAAGCCAAAAGTGTTTTCCAAGAGGTATGTTTATTCTTTATGCTTCTATGTTTGTAGGGCTGGCCCACTGCAACCATATAATAGATCCAGTGGGCTAGTCACAGGGAAGAGACACAGGGTGGAGAGGTCCTTGGGTCTTTTTTACTTTCAGCTTGAGAGGGAAGAGGGGACAGCAATTGTTGGTGTAGGGAAACCTACTTCTAGTCAGGTACAAAAGAATTTGGATCTTCCTCTAAACAGAATACACTATTTTATGATGGTTAAGAGCTCAGGCTCTAAAATAAGGTGGGCCAGGGCACCTGGGTGGTTCAGTGGGTTGAGCGTCTGACTCTTGATTTTGGCTCAGGTCATGATCTCAGGGTCATGAGATCAAGCCCCATGTTGGGCTCCATGCTGAGTGTGGAGTCTGTTTAAGATTCTCCCTCTCCCTCTGTCCCTCCCCTGCTCTCACTCTCTCGCCACAAAAATAATAATAAAAATAAATAAAATAAGATGGGCCAGACTTTAAACCTTGATTCTGCCACTTCCTAGCTGTCAAATAGGGATAAAGTTATTGTGTATACAGAAGTTTCATAAATTCTCTGTGCCTCAGTTTCCTCAATTGAAAATGGAGTTAATAATACTTCATAGGGTTATTGAATATTAAATCAGCTAATACATGTGAAGCACTTAAAACAGTGCCTGGCACATAGGAAGTATCCAATAAGCATTAGTTGTTGTTATTTGAGTTGTGAAGATTAAGTAAACTAATCTATTTGAAATATGTATCCCTGGGCCTATATAACCCTAATAATGTTAATTAAAAAAAACAAACATGCCACACAACCCTGAGGCAGTGGTCTCCTGCCTTCCTAGTGTAACAAAGATGGAATTTTTTTCCAGAGAAAGGGCAGGACCAAGCAAGGAATACGATGTTGTGTGTCTAGTAAGTGAGGGAGACAGGCAGACTCCATCTCGGTGGGGATACCTGCGTAATGGCAGAGGCTGACAGAAATGCCTCCTCTCTGCCTACTGACCTGATTCTGCATTGGTGCTGATGCCAGTTCCTCCTCTTTGTAGGTTTTACAAGCTGATCTGGGGGAACATTGGCGATGGGCTTCTGGAAGGCTCCGGGGTCATTGCAGGTGGCGGGGACAATGGCATGCTTACTCTATACAATGTGGCCCACATCCTGTCTCCCGGGAAGGAGCCTGTGATTGCCCAGAGACAGAAGCACACGGGGGCTGTCAGAGCCCTTGACTTTAATCCTTTCCAGGTACGGCATTTCATTTGGTCAAACATGCCCAAGCCATGGAGCCACAGATCTGAGTGGAAGCATTCACTTGTGACCTCCAGTCTATAATTCTTAGCCCTTCCCACACTGTTATGGGGGAGGTTTTGGAAGCCCCAAATGTGGGTCTCTTTCCCCCTTACCTGTTCGTACCTTTTCCTGGGATGGTGTGTCTCCTAAGGCCTTTTCTTCATACAGGGCAACCTCCTGGCCTCGGGAGCCAGTGATTCTGAAATCTTTATTTGGGATTTGAATAACCTAAATGTGCCAAGGACCCCAGGATCTAAGTCACAGGTAAGGAGTCTCCCGGGGCTGCTGATTAGAGTGTGCAGCTGATTTGCCCAGGAAAGTCTTGAATTCTGGAGGCACCCAGAGCACAGGAGAGTTTGGACTTTACCACTGGAGGGAAATAAAGCACCACAGACTAACATTACCAGCCAACCCATAACAGGGATGGAGGGGAGGGTGTGTGTGTGATGGTTTGTGGTCAAGAACTGTCCTAGGGTTTCTGGAAGGAAGATGAAGAAAGGCAGTAAAAGACATTGAGAAAAGGAGTGAGTACTATTTATCATAGTAGAGCTTAGGCAGAGTAGAGTAGGGCCCTGGGCTCAGTGGAGTGGGGCCAAGAGGGGACGCCCAGATATATCCTTGTCCTTTTTGTTGGGGTGGGTCAGCTTTGCCTCTATAGCAGGTTCTCCCATGCAGTTGGGGATCTGGTGTATGTCTGTCTCTGAGTGCATCTACCTGTCAGTCTATAACTGGGCCCATCTTCTTTGCTTCCTGGCTCTTCTCTGTCTTGTGCTTACAGTATCGTGAGGTAAGTTAAGTATAAATTTGATAGCACCCTGTGCCCTAAAAATAGCAATGGCTTTTCTTTCTGCCTCATTCTTTCTGGGGGTCTTACATGTCTTTGTTTCCCTCCCTTCCTCCTCCTCTACCTCTCTCTTTGTCATAGATAAGAGGGCTGTTTTAAATCTTGACTCCATCCTCTCAGGAGCACCTTGGGATAGGGGTAAATTCCAAGTGTGCCTGCCATTCTCTCAGCTTCTACACCAGTTCCCTAAAGGATCCTCTCTGGAAAATTCAACTCCCAGCTCCCTGACACTGGGTTTGGAAAGCCCCATGTCTACTCTTGGGCTTTCTGTGGGGGGTTGGGAGCAGTGGAACAGCAAATGGCTCTTGGTCCAGGAGATGACAAGTTGTCCTCTATCCTCTATCCTCTATCCCTCCCCACCCTTCCTGCCTCAGCAGCCTCCAGAAGACATCAAGGCACTCGCTTGGAACCGGCAAGTTCAACACATTCTGTCTTCTGCTCACCCCAGCGGCAAGGCAGTTGTGTGGGATCTCAGGAAGAATGAACCTATCATCAAAGTCAGCGATCATAGCAACAGGGTGCGTCGTGGAGACAGAATACAGGCTCGGGCTCTGGCTTCTTTCTCATGCCTAGACTTTGGAGCTGCTCTTCCCCAGGCCAGGTGTCTGCTTTCAGCTGTTGCACTTGTAGGTTCAGCCTCTTAGCAGATTTCCTGTTGAGAGTGAATGCTTAGGGAAGCTAAACAGCTGATCCAGAGGCTACTAGTGTTCCTTACTTACTCATGGTCATCACTTATCACATAGAAGAGACACAAAACCTGCCCTCAGAGATCCTATTCCAACTGGGCAGAAAAGGTTCATAACCAGAAGTGTCAGGTTATATCACCCATTGGGGTCTGCTTTGTCCACAGATGCACAGCTCAGGCCTGGCCTGGCACCCAGACATAGCCACCCAGTTGGTGCTGTGTTCAGAAGATGATCGTTTTCCAGTGATTCAGCTGTGGGATTTGCGCTTTGCCTCCTCGCCCCTGAAGGTGCTGGAGAGCCACAGTAGGTAATGTCTCAAGCTCTGTCTACATCCTTGGTGGATGGTGGGGCATAACTGACCTGGGTAGGAGGCAGTGAATGCCTCACTTTAGTTACCAAACATCTTGTGTGTCTTCAAAGTCATTCCCAGTGAACACACAGTCTCCCAGTCCTAGCTGTAACCCCAACAAAGAGGAGATCCTTGAGATCCTGAGGTTATGGAAAAGAACCTGAGATTCCATTTAACTTCCAGAAATGGGAGTGCAGATGGGGTCATGAGAAATATTTGGAGCCAATGTTTAGTCCCCCTGGGAGAGTCCCCAGGCTCTGATTTAAGGATAATGTTCATTTCTTTAGGTAGTGAGGTTGCTTCCTCCAAGACTTCTCCTTAATAAGAGAACCTAGGCTCCTATCTATCCTTTGAACAGGCCTGCCCCTGAAGCTGTAGCTCTTAGGCCCATAGCGGAAAAAGCAGCCCACACTGTTCTTTCTTACTAAAGAGCTGTATTGCCTCTATACCTTCTTGGGGACTTTGAAGAGTTGGGTCCTCACCACCCTCCTGCGAAAAAAACACCCTCCTGCGAAAAAAAATGCTGTTCATAGTCCCTACTCTACAGTCAGGGAAAAGAAGCAGGCCATTCTGTGGGGACGTCTGGGGGCAGAGTGATACAGTGTGTAGCGCATAGGCTCTGGGATTTGACTTGGGTTCGGGCTGCATGACTGCTGAAGGTTCTTTAATTTTTCAAAGCCTCATTTTCCTCGTTTGTAAAATGAAATGAGACTGCTCGTTTTATAGGGATGAAACTTATCCAAGATATTTGAGGTACCCTACTCAGAGTAGCCATTTGACAAATGTTAGTTGCTCTTTCCTTTTTAGGGGGATCTTGTCAGTGTCGTGGAGCCAGGCTGATGCTGAGCTTCTGCTCAGTAGTGCCAAGGACAACCAGATCTTGTGCTGGAACCTGGGGAGCAATGAGGTAGACTCGCCGTTGTGTGGGCATGCTGGGAGGGGAAATCCGCTGTGTGTTCTGGGTCACGTTACCTAAGTCAGGGTTTCTCTAATGGTCGGGTTCCCTCACAGGTAGTGTATAAGCTGCCCACACAGAGCAGCTGGTGCTTTGATGTGCAGTGGTGCCCTCGGGACCCTCCAGTGTTCTCTGCTGCCTCCTTTGACGGCTGGATAAGATTGTACTCCGTGATGGGTAGGAGCTGGGAAGTCCAGCAGATGAGACAGGCTGACAAGGTTTGAAAGGCTTGGTGGAGAATGCTGGAGGGAATGCTGTCTCTATATGGGGGGAGAGAAAAGGACGAATGGCCTAGGAGGAAGTGGGGACTGTTGGAGACTGGGAAACCAGGACCCTGGGTTGGGAGGGCTTCACCTTTGCTCTAGTGCCCATCTTCCTGGGAGGGTGTCCGTTCCTGCCACGATACAAAAGAGGCCTTCATATTGACTCTTGCTCTTGGATATTCCCTGTGATATTTCAGGGACATTGGATCTCCATGCCGGGACCATTATTTTGGAAGTATGAACTGTCTTATCTCCTTTTCTCCTGTAGATCCATTCTGTGTCTACACTCCACTGTAGACCTTGGATGCAGTAGGCTTTCCAAGAGCCTACTGCATGGGAGTCCTACCCTCACTACCAGTTCCCTAGAAAACGGGAGTCCAGCCTTTCTGGGCCAGATTGGTTATCTCAAGGATTTCTCCCAGAGTAAAGTTTACAGATGCAGCACCACTTCGGGTTGGTGATACAGGTGTGCTTTTACCCTCAGATCTCTTCTTTCTTCAGCAAAGGCCAGCCTCTCCCACCACTGCAGGTACCAGAGCAAGGGGCCCAAGCATCATTGATACCTCCTCTAAAAAAACCCCCCAAATGGATGAGAAGGCCAGCAGGTGTTTCATTTGCTGTAAGTATAGTGTGGGGGTGTGTGTGTGCATGGTTGTGCATGTGTGTGTGTTTGTGAAGCCTCTCGTAAACCCAACATGTAGCTGTGTTCTATAGATTTATTCCCACTGCCTGTGTCTCAGATCAGGCCCATTTTAGGGCTCAAGCAGAGTTACTATTGCTTTTCCCTCTACCCCTTCACCTTGCTTACTGTGCCAGTCCTGTCTAAAAGGTATTGGTTGCTATAGGCTGCTTGGTTATAGAGAACTGCCTGAGATTCCACCTGATTTTTCTCTAACCCTTACATGTCTGGACTGGTAGTGAGTCCAGACATGTAAGGGTTAGAAATACAAAGCAGGAAAGAAAAAAAATATAAATTCCATCCTGTCACTCCTCTGCCCAAAACCTTTGACCCCCATTTCCTTATGGACTTACCTTTCCAGTTTTTATCCCCACCTTATTCTTTTTTTTTTTTTTTTTTAATTTATTTGACAGAGAGAGACACAGCGAGAGAGGGAACACAGCAGGGGGAGTGGGAGAGGGAGAAGCAGGCTTCCTGCAGAGCAGAGAGCCCGATGCGGGGCTCGACCCCAGGATCCTGGGACCATGACCTGAGCCGAAGGCAGACGCCTAACGACTGAGCCACCCAGGCGCCCCCCCACCTTATTCTTATGTGTTCCGTAGGTTCCAGTTACATATGACTCCTTTCTGTTCCACAAATAACTCCTCAACTTTGCTGCTTCTGCATGTACCCTGCCCTTCACGTCTCTCCTGAGCCATTGAATCCTACTATAGTCTTTCATGGTCCCTTGCTTAAGTACCACCCCGTCCACAATGCCTGTCTTTAAACCCTTGTCAAACTTCACTTCCAAGATTTCTTTTCCTGTAATGATACATTCTAACTGTACTAAGGTTACTTAAATACATGTGTGGAGACCCTACTAAGTAATAGACTCCTTGAAGACTTGAAGATAGGGACCACATTTTGTTCGTTTTTATCCCTAAAGCAAGTGCTTCTCAAACTTTAATGCACATACAGATTACCTGGGGAATCTTACAAAAATTCAGATTCTGGTTCATTCAGTCTAGGGTAGGGCCCAAGATTCTGATGTTCCAACAAGTTCCCAGGTGATGCCCTTGTGGCTGGTCTGAGGAGTGGCAGGGTCCTAAAGCACTTAATCCAGTGCTTTAAATATTAGGTTTGAATTGAAAACAGATGTATCAAATAAGTGGTTCTTGTGTTCACAGCCACCAGTTTTATTGTGGAGGTAAATCTAACATACTCAGGAGGTGAAGAATTCTGATGTTGAGAGAAGTACATTCTTTTGTTTGTTTGTTTCAGGAGGTAGTTCTATGTTTTTGTTTTTGTTTTTTTTTTTTATTTGAGACAGAGAGAATGAGAGAGAGAGAGCACATGAGAGGGGGGAGGGTCAGAGGCAGAAGCAGGCTGGGGAGTAAGCAGTAGTTGTCAACCATGGCTGCAACCTGAAGGACTTTCAAATATACTGATGTCTAGTCCCACCACCAGAGATTCGGACTTCATTGTCTGGAGTGCAGCCTCATGACTCTGGATAGCTCCTCAGGTTGTGTTAATGTGCAGCCACGGTGGAGACCTGCTGGAGTCAAGGAACTTTACTAAGCTCTGCTTGGTGACAGATGCTTTAGGTAGGGTACCTAATAGCGTGAGAAGGATGCTCAGGGGGGGCTGTTTTGGTGGTTGAAGGCTCAGAAGCAGGAATGAACTGGGCACTTTGGGGATGTGGAGTGATCACATAAATGAGCAGGGAGAGAGAGGCTAGAGAGTCTGGCCCTGACTTTGGAGGAGCTTAAGCTCTCTTCTGTGGCCTTTGAAACCAGAACACACTCCTAAGCAGCCATAGGTACAGGGTGGTAGTCTAAGGCTTGGATTGGAGGAGGAAAACCCAGAGGCTAGCAGTCTATTCCAATAACCTAGGTGTGCTAGCGCTGGGAATGGGACAGGGGGCCCTGTGTGAGAGACACTGCACAAGACGAGGTCAGACTGCTGTTCCGTGGCTGTAGCTGTGATGGGTATAAAGACCATGACGATGCCAAGGCGTTTAGTCCAGGTGACTGGGAGAATGGGGCTGCCAGCACAGGTCAGAAGATGAGTACCATGTGCTAGAGTTTTATGCTGATGGTGCTAAAAATGTAGAGGTGGTTTATGTATAGGGGTGCATTTTCTACTCAGTTCCTGATCCTGTTCCACCCCCAGGAGTTCTTATTGTTGATTTCCTATCCTAGGGTCGACCAATAAATAGCCTTCCCTGTGATTTGGACTTGGTGTTAATTTTTAGCTTGAAGATACAACCTTAACCCTTCTTGTTTTTCCTCGCCAGTTTGGAGGGAAGCTGGTTACCTTTGGCCTCCCCAGCACCCCTGCCCATCAGATGCCACAGCCTTGCCTCCGCCTAGTCTTCATCAGTCAAGTCATCACAGAATCTGAATTACTGAGGCAGTCAGCTGAGCTGCGGGAGGCCCTGGAATCAGGAAATCTTCTGAATTATTGTCAGAACAAGATCGAACAAACATCACTGCAAAGTGAAAAGATGCTCTGGCAATTCCTGAAGGTAGGAAGCCTGAGGCTGGCTGCTCCGAAAGTGTTTCCCCAAAGCCAGAAACTCTAGGAGATGGACAACCACATTGTGACCTAGATTACAGAGGCCCTGACCTCTTAGGCTTTTTCCTACACCACACCACCCTCTGGACACAGAATCTTCACTTTTTACCGGTGTCTCAGAGACCTTTTGCAGCTAAGGAAGCTGAGGGGTACAAGTGACATTTGCCTTTTTTGCTTCTATTGCTGATGTCCTAGATACTTTACCAAGGCCAAGGTGAAGGCTTTTATGCCATGGCAAAGGGCAGATAACGTGATGGGAAGAGAGAAGAGAAAGGAAAGGAAGGAAAGAGGATTGGCTGGAAGGGGGCATCATCATGAGAAGGCTTTGAGTTTGTTTCAGATAACCCAAGGCAAGTTATTATGGTGGGACTCAGGGCTTAAGTCCCAGTTTACTCTGGAGGCATGGATCAAGTTCAGTGCTAATGAAATTTCAAGTTGTGCATGACATCAGGAGGAGTGTTCCACCTGTCAAAGGAATTGAGTAGATGGGAGGAGAGAACTAAAGGGAGAAAGAGAACTGACTGGACAGGCAGTGAGAGGATTATTCAAAGCTTTGGGATCGTAGTAAATAATGCAAAAAGGACAGAGCTGTCCCAGGGGATCTAAGAAGGGCTTGGGGTCTATGCTTCAGACACAGTAGAACTTTGTGATGGTAGACACCAGGAATCTGGGAAGGAGACAGGATTTGAGAAGGATCATCAACTGTAGAGTGAAGCTAGAAAAAGGTGTGGGAAGAAAAGAATAAGAAATGATGCTTTTGTTGTAAGCAGAATACGGCCAACTGCTCCAGGAATGGTGGAATGGGAAAGAGAATAGAGGGCATCATCAGGAGTTGAGCCTTTCTTCTAAACAAAGGAGGCAGCAGTACCTAAGGATAGAGGGGAGTCTGGTTGAAAACCTACCCAAGAGCTGTCCATTATGATGGTTCTGAAGCTGAATGTGGCTGAACATTTCCAAAGGACAAGTATGGGAGAAGAAGGGAGCCCTGAGAGACTGTGAGAAAGATAGTAGTCAGAATTCATGGCTCTGTGTAGGGCAAATGAAGGGCCCAGCCACCTAACCCAGATTAAGGTACGGCTTCAGGAAGGCTTGGCCCCCAGTATCTGGGACACTGAATGGGTAAGCTGACTTTGTGTTTTGTTTTGTTTTTTTTTAAAGATTTTATCTATTTATTTGACAGAGAGAGAGAGATCACAAGTAGGCAGACAGGCAGGCAGAGGTAGAGGGAGAAGCAGGCGCCCTGCTGAGCACGGAGCCCAATGTGGGGCTAGATCCCAGGACCCTGGGATCATGACCTGAGCCGAAGGCAGACGCTTAACCGACTAAGCCACCCAGGCGCCTCTAAGCTGACTTTGTTTATTGTATCTATGCAGCTTCCACCACGAACTATGTTTTCAAGTAGATATTTTTTTTTAAGATTTTATTTATTTATTTGACAGAGAGAGAGATCACAAGTAGGCAGACAGGCAGGCAGAGGGAGAGGGAGAAGCAGACTCACCACTGAGCAGGGAGCCCAATGTGGGGCTCGATCCGAGGATCCTGGGATCATGACCTGAGCCGAAGACAGATGCTTAACCGACTGAGCCACCCAGGCGCCCCTTCAACTAGATATTTTAGACTCACGAGACTCTGTAGGTTCACTTGGCATCAGTCTCCTCAGAAGGATGTGGGACAGGAACCACGGCTTGGCAGGGCAGCCGGAGGTGGCGCTCTTCTGTGGGGGTTCTTGCAGCCCATGCAGCAGTCCAGAGTTCTCATCACCTCCCCAAAAGACAGCTCAGGTGCAAGGTGATGAGATGCACACAAGGCAGATGTGTCGGTGGCCCCGGCTTTGAAGCCTCATGCCCACAAGAGCCAATGTCTCTTGTACCCACTTCCAAAATGTTTCTAGAGTCCCTACAAGAGATCTTTTCAGTTACAAGAGTCCTTGCAATCAGGGAAGCCTGCGAGCATGGTGTCCACAGATGCTATTTAAGTTTTGTATAGTTCGAGTCCAGATACAATTTATCCATCACAAGCAACGTTGCCTGGAAACATAGGTGACATTTGACTCTTACCAGGTATCCAGGCTAACAGATCTAGTAAGTCAACAGAAGGTCCATGGTCCAGTTTTCATGTAGAAGTGGGAGAGGGTTTTGTTAACACCATGCCTCCAGCTCAGCAGGATCAAATTGGGGGAGGAAAAGGGGAGAGACGGTGTTGGCCTCAGTAGGGCACTTCTGGTGGTATGAAGAACTATATTAGAGGGTACACTGGCATAGATGTTCAGCTTATGCAAGAGAGGGTCATTCACATTGATTTAATGGAGACTTGTGTGTTGTGTGGTTCATTAGGTGACCTTAGAGGAAGACTCCAGAATGAAATTTCTAAAACTATTAGGATACAGTAAAGATGAGTTCCAGAAGAAGGTAAGCTGCTTTCACATCAGAAGCATGTACTTGAAGCAGAGAAGAAGAGAATGCTGTCAGTGGGAACCGTCTCAGTGACCTCTTTCTGGGCTTCATTAACGCATATACAAACGTTTTACCTCCTGGATGTAGGCTTTTCCCCAGGTAAATAGCCCAAGAATCTTAGAGAGTCCAGTCTGTGTGGTGTGGAGGTGGGAAGAAAGCATAATAGGTGTTTGACCTTGTGCTGGGAAGAGGGTACTCATAGATCTCTCCTTGCAGGTGGCCGCGGGTTTGAAGAGTGACTTGGGGCTGGGTGAGACCCCTCAAGGGAGGCCCAAGGGAGATGATCTCCACAGTAACAGACAGCAGGCTTTCTGCAGCCAGGTGTGGTTGGAGCCCAGACAGCCAGACCTGGGGTAGCACAGGAGACCTGCCTTTAGGGCATCTGCCCCTTCCTGGACATTTGCTTTGCTCTCATAAAGTGCTTGGCTTCTGTAGAAGTCTTCAAACTCCTCATTTCTTGGAACCACAGTGAGACACAGAGTGCATAAACTTTTGGGCTGGGAGAGGAGCTATGGACTAGAGACCTTCCCAAACCTTATCTGGTTATTCTGTAGCTTTACCCATTAAGGGCCAGATAGTAGAGCTCTCAGAGAGAGCTACCAAGCCAGCTGTCTGTTTTCAGGTTCATTTCCAAAATAGCCACCTCTGTCCTTTCTTGTACAGACCTCCGAACACATCACAGAGGAAGCCTCTGCCTCCTCATCCTTCTTTGATGAGCTGGTCCCTCAGAATATGACTCCATGGGAGATCCCCATCACAGAAGGTACTCTGATCCTGAGGGAGAGAAACGCTCTATGTGGGAGTAGGTGGGCTCAGAGTTCTTGGACTTGAGAACATTTTCTTCTTGTCCTCTGCCTCCTGCCTCCCTCCCACCATCACAAATGCTGAGTGGTTCTGTTACTGGTTAGAGCTCTCTCTGGATTTTTATGGATATGTCTTTCCTGTGGAAGGCCTTCTAGCAAGATTTTTTTTTTCTACTGTTTTCTTACTTAAAACACTGACTCGGGGCGCCTGGGTGGCTCAGTTGGTTAAGCGACCGCCTTCGGCTCAGGTCATGATCCTGAAGTCCCGGGATCGAGTCCCACATCGGGCTCCCTGCTCAGCAGGGAGTCTGCTTCTCCCTCTGACCCTCCTCCCTCTCATGCTCTCTGTCTCTCATTGTCTCTCTCGCAAATAAATAAAATCTTTAAAAAAACAACAACAACAAAAAAAAAACCCACTGTGACTCTGTTTTTGCTGAGCAACCACACACTATACCTCTAATATTGCCATATGAGGCTCTCCCTCATCTTGAGCCCTGTCCTTAGAGTTACCACTGGACCTGGCACTCTGGGACAGCCCACTACATTTTGTTGTTGAGGAATGAAACTTGGGAGTTTTGTTTGGGGCAAGGGAGGCTGAGTGATACAGAGATAGAAGGGGTGTACTATGGGCCCTGTAGGGGACAGGAAGCTAGGGTCTGAGGGCAGGCTCACATGGAGGGGATGCCTCTGCCTGCAGACACTGATGGACTCCTGAGCCAGGCTCTCCTGCTTGGAGAACTACGCCCTGCTGTGGAGCTGTGTCTGAAAGAAGAGCGCTTTGCTGATGCCATCATCCTGGCCCAGGCTGGGGGTGCAGATCTGCTAAAGCAAACACAGGAGTGCTACTGGGCCAAGAAGAAAACCAGAATCTCTTCGGTAACTGCCCACTGTGCAGGAGAGGAGGGGAGGGGATTACAAGGTGTAGGTGGATGCCTACACCTTGATGTTTAGAAGATCTGCCAGGCTTTCCCTCTCCCCACTCCAACCACCCCTACCTCACCCCCAACACCTAGTCAGTGGTCTAATAGGAAGCCTGTTCACCAGTGGCTTTTCTTAGCACGTCCCTGTGTGTGACTCTGACTGTGTTGGATGGATGGCTAATGACGTCCTTCCCTCTCTGCTCATTATAGCTGCTAGCCTGTGTTGTACGGAAGAATTGGGAGGAGATGGTTTATGCCTGTAGCCTGCAGAACTGGAAAGAGGCACTGGCCTTGCTCCTGACCTACTCTGGGCCAGAGAAGTTCCCTGAGCTCTGTGGTAGGTAGCCCTGGGTTTCAGGATGGAGTGGTGTGACTCTAGCGTGGAGTTCATGGACATGGTGAGGGAGGAGGCAGAGGAGCAGCCTGAGCTCTGGGAGGTCAGGCCGTGTTGTCAAGGCCAAGGTCTGGTTCAGCTGGGAGGCAAGGACTCTAGTAGGGATCATGTATTGTCCTGTTTTACTTTTTCTCGCAAGAGCTCCGCCCTTCCCTGTAGCGCAAAGTTGGCCTCATTATTGTCCAAAGCCACTGTGGTTACTTGTCCCAGCTCATGATCCTCCACCTATTTTCAAACAGGAGAATGAGAAGAAGCACGGGAAAGCTATGCCATTAAAGAACTTTCCTTCTCTCTGCAGACATGCTGGGTACTCGCATGGAACAGGAGGGTGGCAGAGCACTAACCTCCGAAGCCAGACTCTGTTATGTGTGCTCAGGGAGTGTGGAGCAGCTGGTGGAGTGTTGGGCAAGATGCCACCAGGCTTCCTCCCCCCTGGCTCTACAGGTGCTCCTTCTCTGTAGGGCACTGGTCACTCCATACCAGGCTCTTAGGAAAGGCTATTGATAGGGATGTGCAGGGACATCAGAGGCAAGTCTTCTGGGTACCCAGGCTGGGATCAGTATATTAGGGAGTAGAAAAGGGCCTTCAGTGTCTGGGACCTTTTCCCAGGGATGAGCTAGCACCTCCCTCTCTCCTTCCCAGTCAGGGGAGACTGAGCAACAGCTGCTTAGGTGTTAACCTTTATAATTTTTTCCCACTTTAGGTTTGGTTATACAAAGTTATTCTCTATTTGAATAATTGTGAGCCTGAGCCTCCTATTAGCTGCTATGAAAAGTTCTGTGGATTTAAATTTTACCAGACACTCTACAGGTAACTAGAGAAGACTCATAGGAAGACAAAGTCACAGATGAAACGATAGTATAACAGACCCTGAAACTGATGATGTACTAGCAGAGGAAAGGGTAAAGAAAGCAAAAAAAGAGGCAGAGATGTATGAGAGTCTAAGACCCAGATGGACCCAGTTGAAGCAAATGCTAATAGCTTGGGAGGTGAGGCCAAGAGGCTCTTCTCTAACTATTACATCTCTTACGTATCATCACTTGCTGCCTGTACCTGGCCATGGCCAGGTACCCTCATACCCAAAGTGGGAAGTCCCTGGGTGAACTGCCTGGTCTTAGGGAGAAGGATGTGCTTTGAAGAGACCTGACTGCCTTTATCCCTGTTCCTATAGGACCTGATGGAGAAGGTGATGGTCCTTAATAGGAGCCTGGAGCTACTGCGGGGTCCTGACGGGGTGAGCGCAGGCCCTGCCACAACCTGCAGGGTCACTCAGTATGCCAACCTCCTGGCAGCCCAGGGCAGCCTGGCCACTGCCATGAGCTACCTACCCAGTGACTGTACTCAGGTGAGTGGGACCACGTACAGAGAGCAAACCATTTCAGTCATCTAACACTGGCTGAGCACTGCCATGTTCTAGGCACTATGCAAATGCTGGAATTCTAGAATAAATGAGATCTAGTCCCTTAGGAAGCTCACAGTCCCTTGGGGGAAATCAGATGTCAGTAACTTACAGTGTTATAACAGAAGCTTATACTAGGCACTGTGGGACTCCAGGAAAGGGGCTGGTTTTGCCCAGAGCAATCAAGGAAGGCTTTCCAGTGGTTAAAACAGTTGAGCTGGACCTTCAAAAAGAAGCAGCTTCCCAGCAGATGTAGGGCATTCTAGGCAGAAGGAACAGTAAGGAGGGAGGCTTGGCAGGGATTAGGGACCTTTGAGTCATCTAAGGTGGCTGAAGTGTAGAGGGCCAACTGAAGTTTGAATGCTATATGGGGCGAGGCTTATAAGAAAGGATGTTTACTTGTTTTAATTAACACAGTTCTTCACTATTATAACTTTTGTAGCCACCAATTCAGCAGCTGAGAGATCGACTTTTTCATGCCCAAGGTTCTGGTGTCTTGGGCCAACAGTGTCCTCCTTTCCCCTTCCCACGGGTTGTTGTGGGAGCTACCCCCCACTCTGAAGAAACATCATCTTACAGATTGGGATTCTGGCCTTCTCACCTGGTAAGATCTGGTTTGGTTTGTTCATTCATTTGCTCATTCATTCAAAAATACTTATTAAATGTCTACCAGGTACCAAGCATGGTTCTAGACACTTGGAATATATTAGTGAAAAAAAATGATGAAAATTCTCAACTTTGCAGAGCATAGATTCAGTTATTTTTCTGATAACTTCTTGTCAAACAACTGCTAGGCTCTTAGAACAGAAATGTGGACAAACCATGATTTATGCCCTTAATTAGCTCATAGTCTAGTAGAAAGATAGATATGTAAAAAATAAGTACAGTAAAATTCATCAATGCCATGATTAGGGTATGATAAGGTGCCATGGGATCACACAGAAAAAAGCAATTTAGTCTTTCGAGGAGGGGGAGAAGTTTAGGGAACGTTTTAGAATGAGTATGATGTTTGAGTACTGAAGATTAAAAGTTATTTAGGCAAGGGAAGGAGTAGGTAAATGCTATTTCAAGCAATGGGAACAGCTTGTACAAAAGCATTGAAGGGAGAGTAAGCAAAGCCCACTTGAGGAACTACTAATATTTTAATGGGGCTGCCAAACAGGTGTTTGTTGTAGGGGAGTGAGGTTAGATGAAGCTGGAGTAACAGGTAGGAGATAGAGCAGGAAGGACCTGGAATTCTGTGCTAAAGACCTTAGACTCGACCCTGAAATTGAATGGTCTTATGCAGGGGAATGACTATGTATTTAGGAAGGACAAGGCTGGAGGCATTTAAGAGGCAATAGCAAGAGATGATGAGGACATGAAATGACTGACCTAAAGCTGGAGAATGAGGTTGGATTTAAGATAATAGGTAGAATTGACAGAAATTGGTGATGGCTTAGAGGAGTCTGTGAAGTGGGGGAACTGACCCCCAGACACTATCCAGTGCCCAGATGGTTAGGGTGCTATTAACTTATGATACCAGGATCCTGCTGGAGGGACTGGGGAACAAAATCCAGCAAGATGGTAAGTAGAGGTACCAGGTGGAAGCTCTGATGATTCATCCTGTCCCACCTTCAGTTCTCATCTTAATTTTCTTTCTTCTTTCCTCCTTCTTTCCCCTCCCTCCTCTTCCTTCTCCTATCCCCTCTTTCTTTCTGTCTCTCTGCCTCTCCCTCTCTCCTTTCTATTTTGAAATAATTACAGATTCACAGGAAGTTGCAAAGAAATGTACTGAGAAGTCTCATGCATCACATCCCCACCCCCACTTCATTCCAGTGTCCCACACAACCATAGTACAATGTCAAAACCAAGAAACTGATATTAGTACAATCCATAGATTCAGATCTCACCAGTGTGTATGTGTGTGTGTGTGTGTGTATAATTATGTAAGAATTTGTCTTCTCACCTTTTTTTTTTTTTTTTAAAGATTTTATTTATTTGACAGAGAGAGACACAGCGAGAGAGGGAACACAAGCAGGGGGAGTAGGGGAAGGAGAAGCAGGCTTCCCGCGGAGCTGGGAGCCCGACGTGGGGCTCGATCCCAGGACCCTGGGATCATGACCTGAGCCGAAGGCAGGCGCTTAACGACTGAGCCACCCAGGTGCCCCTGTCTTCTCACCTTTTAACAGGGTCCCTCACAAAGCAAAAATTTTTAATTTTTTAAGGTCCAATTTATAGTTTTCTTTCTATGGATCATCATGGCTTTTATGTCTTTGCCAGTCCACAGTCCCCTAAAGTTTTCCCATGTTCTTTCTAAAAGTTTTATAGTTTTATGTTTTACAATTAAGTCTGTGTTCTATTTTGAGTTAATTTTTGCATATGGTGTGAAATTTAGGTCAAGCTTTTTTTTTTTTTTTTTTGCCAATGGATATCCATAATCATTTATTGAAAAGGCTGTCTCGGGATGCCTGGGTGGCTCAGTCGGTTAAGCATCTGCCTTCAGCTCAGGTCATGATCCCAGGGTCCTGGAACTGAGCCCCACATCGGGCTCCTTGCTTAGCAGGGAGGCTGCTTCTCCCTCTCCCTCTGCCTGCCGCTCTGCCTACTTGTGCTCTCTCTCTTTCTGACAAATAAATAAATAAGTTCTTAAAAAAAAAAAAAAAAGAAAGAAAAGGCTGTCTCTCCTCCATTGAACTGATTTTGCTCCTTTGTCAAAAACTTAACTGGGCATATTTTTATGGATTTATTTTTCAGATCTCTGTTCTGTTCTGTTGATCTGTGTGTCTTTCCCTCTGACAATACCACTCTGTCTTGAATACTACCTCTATATAGTAAGTCCTGACATGAGGAAGAATAATTCCTCCCGCTTTGTTTTTCTTTCTTTTTTAAGATTTTATTTATTTGAGAGAGAGAGTGAGGGAGAAAGAGAGAGAGAAAGAGCACAAGCAGGGGGAGGGGCAGAGGAAGAAGGAGAAGCAGATTCCCCGCTGAGCAGGGAGCCTGATGCAGGGATCGTGGGACTCCAGGATCATGACCTGAGCCCAAGGCAGATGCTTAACAGACTGAGCCACCCAGGCGCCCCTCTTTGTCACTTTTTTTTTTAATTCTTATGTTAAGAATTAACATACATTACATCATTAGTTTTAGATGAAGTGTTCCATGATTCATTGTTTGTGCATAACACCCAGTGCTCCATGCAGAATGTGCCCTCCTCAATACCCACCACCAGGCTAACCCATCCTCCCACCCCCCCTCCCCTCTAGAACCCTGTTTGTTTTTCAGAGTCCATCATCTCTCATGGTTCATCTACCCCTCCGATTTCCCCCACTTGATTCTTCCCCTCCCGCTACCTTCTTCTTCTTTTTTTTCTTAACATATATTGCATTGTTTCAGAGGTACAGATCTGAGATTCAGCAGTCTTGCACAATTCACAGCGCTTACCAGAGCACATCCCTCCCCAGTGTCTATCACCCAGTCACCCCATCCCTCCCACCCCACCCCCCACTCCAGCAACCCTCAGTTTGTTTCCTACAATTAAGAATTCCTCATATCAGTGAGATCATATGATACATGTCTTTCTCTGTTTGTCTTTGTCACTTTTTATAGAAACTTATCAGTTCCGTTGATTTTCATTTTAAGAGCTAACTTTTTGTTTCATATTCTTTATTGTTCTTCTATTTTCAATTACTTACCTTTCTTTTCCTTTCCAAGTGCTGACCCTTTTTTCTCTTCACAGGTTCCAACTCCATCTCCAAGGCCAAGGATTTTCACACCTCAGTCATCACTGCTGACACCCTTGATACCTTCCCATCCGGGCCCTTATCAAAGCTTCCAAACACAGAATATAAATGATTACAGGGTACCTGAGCCCCAGGCAGCCCAGCCTTTGCCTTTGGCCCCTGGTGTAAGGCCTGGTGAGTGAATGAGTGAGTGAGTCAAGATTTGTCTGGGCAGAGCACAGAGGAAAACAGTTGGCATGGCCAGCATGGGTATGGGAGGCATTATGTCTACTATGTAGCAAGAAGAGCTTAGAATTTGAAGTCTGAATCCCCAGTACTGTCACTTACTGGCTTTGTATCAATGGGCAACAAACTTAGCCACTGTTTCTTTTGAAAAGTGAGAATAGCTATTATATTGGTCATTTCAACCCCACAGGATTGTTTTTAGGGTCAAATGAGGAATAGTTAAAAGTATTTTGTGAATGGTAGATCTCCATATGCATATATTAATCTTTCGTTAGCATTATTAGGTTGGTTGGTTGTTTGGTTTTATTGCTGCCTTATTCTTCCCTGATATGCTCCAAGTCTCTCCCAAATTGAAGTTTGATGGCAAATGGCCTGTTTCTCTTCCTTTTCAGCTTTATTTGAGCCACTGTTGTTAAGAGGGCAAAAAGCCCAAGTTCCTAACCTCATGGGGTTCCCTGGAACATGGCCTCTTCCTGGTCCACCTCCACCCATGGTACCCCCAGATGTCATACAGCCTGGCTCTACCTCCCTGGCCGAGACTGCTCGACTGTTCCCTCCACTTCCTGTGAGACTACCAGGGGTCAGCCCTACAAGCTTCCGGTCCCTAGCCCCTCCTGGCAGTTTCTCTGCGACGCACCCTCCAGGAGGGCCAGGTGCTGCATGCTCTAGTATCCTCCCGACCACTGGCCCCTCGACTGCTCACCCAGGTCAGTCTTCTTTCCACAGCTTCCACCTTCTGGGTCATTGCCTCCTTCTCTTCCCCCTTCCACTGTCACCTTAGGAGTCTTTCCTCACGCCAGTGGATTGGGGGCCGTTGGGCTGGAGAATGTCAACTGAGCACATGGTTGGTCTGCAGAGGGAGGTGTGATTGACTCCAACTAAAATAATTTTGCTGGCCTTCAGACTGAAGATTTCCAGTGTCCCTGACTGTGCCCCTAAATACCTCTATCTTTGTGCTATGCAGGACCTCAAGCTTCCTTGAAAAATGCCCCAGTGCCCAGGGCAGACCTCCAGAGGAAAAAGGTCAGTTCATCTCTTGCCACCTACCCCTCATACATTCACCAATGACCCACATTCTAGTTTCTTCCAGAATTCAGCCCGTCCCTTTGTCAGGCACACAGACTGTCTTGTCTTTTTCCCCACTCATTCTTCTCCCCTCGGCCATCTCCTGTTTCCTTCTTGCATACATGTATCAGTCTCCCCATCTCCTGGCTCCCTACTCGCTATTCTGTTCCCTTGCTCACTCAGGACTTCTGTGGCTCTCTCTTTTTTTTAAGATTTATTTATTTATTTATTTGACACAGAGAGAGAGACAGCGAGAGAGGGAACGCAAGTCGGTGGAGTGGGAGAGGGAGAAGCAGGCTTCCCCGCTGAGCAGGGAGCCCGATGTGGGGCTCGATCCCAGGACCCCGGGATCATGACCTGAGCCGAGGGTGGACACTTAACTGACTGAGCCACCCAGGCGCCCCGTCTGTTATTCTCTCAAAGCAGGGCCTAGCAAGTCTCTCAGTTTAGACTCATATGCCTTTCTTTCTCTGGCTTTAGTTGCCAGAGACATTTATGCCCCCGGTACCGATTACTGCTCCAGTTATGAGCCTCACCCCTGAGCCACGAGGGTTCCTTTCCTCACAGCCTTCTGTCCTTGGTGTGGACCATGCTTCCCCAGGAGCTCCAGGAGAATTCAGCCTGCAGGTGAGAGGAACAGTGCAGTCCAACTCTCCTTGGGTATAGAAAAGCAGGGAGCATGGGTAGTTGGGCCTCATTCCCCAGAGGGGAGGCCCCTTCTGCACTGGGGAACCAGTGTGGACAGGTACCAAATGTCCTTACTGCAGAGAAGAGGGCGCGCCCCTTCCCCCAGCTTTGCTGTGGTCTAGGGGGAGCGGCGTGACACTGGGTCCCTGAGGACTAGTCCGTAGGGAAGCTGTGAGAAGGACAGCTTGCCAGTCTGCCCTGTCTCCCTGCTCCTCCCTCAGCAACTTCAGCAGCGGCCCCCTCGGAAGGTGGAAAGGAAAGAGCTGCCTCCAGAGCATCAGTCCCTGAAGACCAGCTTTGAGAAGCTTCTGCGACGCTGCTCCCTGTCTGCCACTGATGTAGTAAGTCTGAGCCTTCCCCACGATGTCCTCCTCACACCACTAGCTTGCTCCCAGGATCCCTGAGCTGTAGATCAGCTCCTTGTGTGACTCTTTTCTCATGGTCCCCGGACCCGCTGTCTTGTGTCTTGTACTTATTTGATATCCGTGTGGGGCAAGGGGTGGGGGGCTCGGCTGATCTGAGTCTAGCACCTAGGTAGCAGGGCCCAGCAGCATTGAGGCTTAACTCATGGAAAGGCAGCATGGGGCACTGGAGGGAGGGTGAAACTAGGAGTAAGGCGACCTGCTATTCATGCAGTGGCTGTGTCAGCTTAAGCAAGTCACTTACCCTCTTTGGGCCCCCATTTCCTCTCCTGTGAAATGAAAGCAGTAGCATTAAGTCGTTCCAGCTCGGACATACTGTGCTTCTCTAGAGTCCTGTGTAGTGTCAGTCTTAGGGGCTGGACTCAGAATCCATTTCCCTCCCTGCAGAAGACAAAACGGAAGCTGGAGAAGGCAGCCCAACGTCTAGAATGTCTATATGCTAAGCTCTGCCAGGGCACAGTAAGTACACTTAGTGGTGGCCCCCTGCCCCCTGCCCCCCACCATCACCTGTGGCCAAAGGGACCCCAGTGTCCTCTCCCATAGGTCTCACTGACCTGGGTTCCCCACAATATACATACATAGCCATCTTGCCCGGCCTGGGCTCCAGAACTTAAATCCTCTCTTACCCTTCCATGCTCCCAGGGTAGGGTCTGGGTTGGGCTCCCTGACCTAAGCGTCTGTCCCTCCACAGCTCTCGCCTCATGTCCTGGCTGGGCTCCATGAGGTTGCCCGATGTGTGGACGCAGGAAACTTTGAGCAGGGCCTTGCGGTGCATGCCCAGGTGGTGGGCTACAGCAGCTTCAGCGAGGTCTCCAGCTTCATGCTTGTCCTGAAGGCTGTCCTCACCATTGCTCATAAGCTGTACATGTAAACCAGCTAGCCTCTCTTGCCAAGAGGCTACTTCTGCTGTTACTTAACTCCTCCCTGCAGAAAAGGGGGAATTTCGGAATAGATTGTTTTTCCCCGCGCTCTTCCCTTGCTGCCAGGGATATGATGCTGTGGGCTTGCCTCTGAACTAGCAGAGTGCCTGCTTTCCACGCCTTTAGGCCTGGCCTTCTGGAATCTACCCAAGGCTCTCTCAGCCCCTGAGGCAGAGCAGAGAGCTGGTTCTTCACTTTCCCTGATACTGTACCCTGACAGGACCCAGAGCAGGGCGTCTTCTACCCCTGGGATATTCTGATTAAGTGGCTTCTGAGGGGGTAAGTAGGATCATTACCTCCAAGTCTGCCTCTGCTGTACCCATCTTGTGGGGCTTTTGTTTTTCCCCTTCTGTGGGTGATGAGCCTGACCTTACCTTCTCCTTGCCTCCAACTTCATATTTCCAGGTCCTTTTTTCTCTGAGCCCCAGAGGCTGGGGTAGAGTTGACTGTTGTTCATCTTTTGAACAAGTCATGGACGTGAGGGGTGGGTGCTGAGCAGAACCAAAAGGAGGAACTTTGGCCCTTTTTACAAGAACCTACTCATCTGCCAGTATTATAAGGGTGGGCTAGGTTAGGCGGAAAATAGAAGAGGTGCATTGCCTTTTGCTGGGAGCTGTCCTAGGCTGGGAAACAGGAGGAGAGGGACCACTGCCTGCGGGGAATGGTCCTGACTTGACCTGTCGGGGCCCTGGCACACGGCCCTTGACCATTCATTCTGTGATCATCAGCCCAGTTCATATTAACAAAAGCCTTTTCTAGCACTGCTCCTCAAGAGTTGGAGGCCCTTCTCCTCAGCCCCCACATGTCTCAGGGCTGCCTTCTCTGGCTGCACTTTTTATGGTTGAACTTTGCATTTGAAGCGCTGATGTACTTAATGGGCAATAAAGCTGCTTTGATTTGGTTTCCTCAGTCATCTCCCGATTGTTGTCTCCTCTGGTCCTATTTTGCCCTTACCTCTCTTCCTAGCCTCTTTGTTCTTGCTCCCTGCATCCCAGTAAGGCAGGACACATAAGGAGTCTAGAGAGTTGAAGAAAGGAAGGTACAAGGAGAAAGCCTTGCAGCATCTGTGGCCACTCTGCTGTGTGTGTGTGTGTGTGTGTCTGTATGTCTCCGTCCGTGCCTGACGTTCAGCTCTAGGGTTTTCCCCACAGCACTTCAGGGCCGAGCTCAGCTGCACAAAGGGGCTGGGTGTGAAGCCGGGGGTACGATCTCTAATCCTGTTGTAGATCCCATCATGTCTGTGGGCTAGATGTGTGTGTTTGGGAGGAAGGGATTGTTAGGCAGTATTTGTTTGTAAAGCCACTTGCTCTTCAGATAATACTTGCACTAACTTCTATTGATGAAGCAGTGTGAGCCCCAGCAAAGTCCTTTCCCAAAGTGTCTTTGAAGCCAAGAGCCCATTGAAGGGAAGAAAGGCAGGGAGAGGGGATTAGTTTGTTCAGCAGCTGTGAATTTCAGTGGGAGGTTGATGAACTCCGAAGTCTTTGTTTAAATTAAAGGGGGGGAGAAAAAAGCCGCTGCTGGAGTGAGAGCCCCACTTGGGGCCCTGAACTAACACAAGGAGAAGTCTGAGCTGCGGGAGCTGTGTACTGACTGCGAAGACTTTTCCCAAACACTTTCGGGAAAGGTGTTGTGAGAAGAGAATGGGCGGAGTGGGGGATTAGCATGTGAAATGAAGTTTTCATTGACTCCAGTGGGGGTAGAAGGCTATTTTAATGGCATTTTGTTCTCTTATTTTCTCTTCTTGAGCTCTTTAGAGATATTGTTTTGCTAAGGCAGGCTTTCTTCCCCCTTCTTTCCAGTCTGCGGATTGCCTCTATGGGAGCCAACATAAATATTTCTCCTCCAGGAATGCGGTTAATTAAAAGGAAATGAATGAGTGGAAGCATCCAATCCAGACCCACAATAGGCGGGTGCCCTGGCCTGCCCTCCCCTCCCACCACCGCCAGCACCACCAGGGCTGAGCACGACCCTGGCTCTGTCTTTGCCCTAACCTGCTGCTAAGGCCAGTTGAGGCTGGGATTCTTTTCAAGAAAAGAAAAGTCCTGCCTGTGTGTAGGCTCACAGGCCAGGGACAGGAAGGAGAGAGTGTTTTGCGCCCCCCTCCCTCCACCCAGAGTCCTTGTCACTTCTCAGGATCTGCCTCTGCTTCTCTCTGGTGGAGACAGATGGGGCTTAAAGAGTACACAAGAGGAGGGAAGGGATCAGGGTTCCAGTATGTACCCCATGGTAACTTACTAGTTGGCTGAACAAGACGGACATCTTTTTCAGCATCAGTTTTAATCTGTAAAACAAAAGGTTTGACTAGCTGACCTCCAAGGTGTCTTCCCAAGCAGCTGTTCTGGAGTTGTCCATATTTGCAAAGGGGAACACAGCCCTGGTGATTGAGTGTAAGAGAGAACCTAAACTCCTTGAATGCAAGGAGGTTGCTGTGTTGTTCACCACTGTATTTGCACTCCAGTGTTTGCTGAATGACCAGATGAATGAATGGATAATGCAAGAGAGGAAAAAAAGCAATTCAGATCTAAGGTAGCTCAATAATGTTTTCTTTATAGAACTCAGATGAATCTGGTATCAATTATATCCATTTGGGAACACAAAACAACAACCTATGAAAGAACTTTCTGGCAGCATGACAGGTTTCAAGTACTGACCTGGAATTATCAAATATGAAGCACAATAGTTCCCTACTTTTATGCTGAGAGACCTCCTGGAGAATGCAGTTTTCCTTTACAACCCTGTAGTTTTATATTTTCTAGCTGCCTTGCCAGATTTTCTTACTGCACATTATCAAATAATTCTGCCAAGTGGGACAGCCAGGTTAATACATGCTGCTACTTGATTAGGGAAGGACAAGTTGGGAGATTCACGGGGCCCAGATCAAAGAGGAGGGAAGGAGCAAAAAAGGCCTTTTGCTGATAGAGCTGGAAATGAAGCACTAGGAGACCCTGAAGGGAAGTGTGTCCCCTGTGAGGAAGGACACGCAGCCTCTCCCCTCAGTGCGTGTTAGTTGACCAGAGGATGTATAGGGATGAGGCTCGGGGTTTGAGTCTGACCTGGCCACCGTCCCAGTTTGGAATATAAAAGGAGTCTTTCCAGTCTCCTGGGTTGGCCTCTAAAGCCTCAGCCCCTGTTACCTACTTGGAGTCACATCTCTGTGCTCTCTCCTACTCTGGGAGGTAGGATGAGGTGGTCTGGCATCTCACCAGTTCTCCTAAAGAGCTGTCCCGTGTCCAGACCCATGACCAGCTTAGGAGAAGGGAGATGGCTGGGAAGCTCCGCGGGTTACAGAGTCTGTCAGGGATTGACTCTTCCCTTTCCAGAGCCCTCTTTCAGAAGCGAGTCCCTGCTGTACTGCTTCTGTCTCAAGTACACAAGCAGTGAGCTCTGAGCTACTGAGTGCATGTACTGAGGGAAGATTTATATGGATGATTCACTAATTGTTGGCAGATTAGCCTCTGTCAGGCCAGCACAACTACTTAGGCCATCGGGGAAGTGAGGCTTAAGGGAGGATAGTGTTCTGGCAAGGGGGGGAGGGAAGAGAGGGCCTAGACTTTATATCTTCCACCCACCCTCCCCGATGTCCCCAAGAATAAGTTCAATACCTAGAAAAGAAGGCACGTATCACAGTGACTGCAATAAATTAAAGTTCAAGGTGCTGAGCTTCCAATTGGAAAGTTTCATTGCAGGAAGTTTACCTATTGAAGGCAAGTATCCAGTGCCCTGAATCCTGCCTGTTTGAGATCCAGGTTTGCAAAAAAAAGGAAAGGTCCCAGCTTCTCCTTCCTCAAACTGGGGTCTGAATGGGAAATGGGCTTTATTTAGCTCAGTCATGGCTCAGAGAAACAAGGATCCTTTGGGGAAGGAGAAGAGGTAAATTTGGTTGCTAGGAAGAAATAGGTTAGGAGCAGGGAGAAGTTTAAGGGGTAGGAAATGACTGGTAATCTGCCCTTACATAGTTCCTAGACATTATGGGTATGCCTGGAGCACCTCGGGTGATTGTCTAGGAAGGTCACTAGGTCACTGCCTGACTGGTGAAGTCCGCTGGAGACATGGTATCACGAGGATGAGTAGCACCCTTGGTTTCCAGCGAGTCAGCCTGCTAGGGTTCCCACTTCTTCCATCTTCAGGGCCTGCCTCTAGGAAACAAGCCCCAAAGACATGCTTTTCCCGGGGTCAGTTTTGTCACAGTTTTCTTCAGGGAAAGGGAAGGAGAGAAAGCATTAGAGATTGCTGGGGTGTCTGCCAACAGTTAGCAGGGAATCGGGAGCACGGAAGGAGCTCTGCAGAAAAAAGAAGACGTGGCTATGGTAGAGACCTGGCAGCAGAAAAATGGGGGGAAGGGTGCAAGAAAATGGAAAAAAAAGAAAAGCATGGCTTTACCCTGGCCCTGCATATCCGAGAAGTGTTCTTCCACAGGCTCCACAGGCCAGGTCAGGCGTTAGGGCAGCTAGAAGGGGAGGGAGGAACGCCTATTCTCATCCTAGTCCAGGGAAGATCAATAGCTCAGAATCTCAGGACTGGGAGTTCTCAGCCCTCAGGGCGGCTGGTGAGGAGGATGCAGACTGAGTTCGAGGAGAGCGCAGAGGAATTGGGGGAAGGGGTTGGAGAGTGGCAAGCTCCGGAGAGATGGCGGCGTCTCTCCCTCTTGGGAATCCCTGGGCAGGGGAATGTTGGGGGGGGGCATTCCCTAGGTTCCTCTATTACTGGGGTCTCTAAAAGAAGCCTAGGCCAAATGGGGAAAGGAGGGGGGGAGGAGCCCGTCAGGCTTTTCTGCCGGCTTTGTGCGCCGCGCCCCCCCGCGGCCGCTCGGCGCGGCTGCAGAAGTACTTGGTAACGCGCCGGCGGCACTGCTCGCAGCGGACGGCGCAGCACCAGTGGAACTTGCAGTTGCAGCTGGACACGGTCTCGGCGCGGCGCTCCTCCACCGCCAGCCCGCAGTCGCCGCAGAGCCGGCGGCAGCTGCGGCGCTCCCAGCGGCCCAGGGCCCGCCCGCGCCGCAGGCACTCTCGGCCTTCGGTACCCAGCAGTCCTAGCGTTTTGTTCTCCAGGCAGTAGTCCGGGGAGTCCTCCAAGTGCACCAGCTCCCGCGTGGAGATGGAGCGGAAGGTGTCGGCGATGGCGCCTCGGCCCGCAGCGCTGTTGCCGGCCCCCTGCAGCAGGTCCACCTTGAGAGCCGCGTGGTACTTCTCCTTCAGGTGCGCGCCCACCTCGCGGAACTCAGGCAGCTGCAGCCAGCAGGTCTGCGTGGTGCAGCTGCCTGACACACCGTGGCACTTACACGTGCGTTTCATGGTGCCCTTCACCGCCTGGGGAGAGAGCTGAGAGTGAGCTGGCCAGGGTCTAGGAGGTGGGGAGGGAGTCGACCACTGCGGGGGTTGTGCGGCCTCTAGCTAGTCCACATGGCTGGCCGGCTTGGTCCCTCGCTTTTCCAATCCGCCAAATGAACTGAAGAGCAGTCCGCCCCTAGGGCTGGTGGATGGAGCCAGCTGCCTCACCCCAGGGGCTGCAGGACTCACCTTGCGGCCGGCCTCGTTGTTGTGCAGGTTCATGGCTGCCCGGGCATCCTGTCCTGTCTCTAGGGCGTCGACGAACTGCTTGGATATTGCCTCTCCGAAGCCCACGTTGTCACTGCAGCCTCCCCACAGCCAGCCTTGGCCCCCTGGAAGAGTACAAGGGGAGGAAAGGTCGTTGAGCAGGCGGGCTTGGGCTCCTGGACTACTGTTTCTGATTGGGTTTGGGGTTGGGCAAGTGCCCTGTCTCCAGATCAGTTTCCGCCTAGATTTGTTTAGGCCCCGTTTGCGCTTCCACTTCCAGCCTCAGCCAGTCGCCTGCTCGGGACTCCATGACCTAAGGAGTTGCAGAGTGGATTCTCTGCAAGATGCCGGCGGCTTGGCCCTCTACACGCTGTTTCTGGTCTTTGGGCAGAGTGCGTTCGTGCCTCGTGAGTGATTGACATCCACAGAATGGCCCGGAAAAGGAGAGGAAATCGGCAGCATTGAGAGGGGGGAGAGAGGCGCAATAGAAGTGATATGGACCAACCAAGTTGGAAGGTTGAGCTGGAGGGCAGAGAGGATTCGAGAGGACAGCGGAAAGGAAACAGGGACAAGCAATATGGAATGATGTTCCCCCTATTCTGAGAGAGTAGCAGGATTGAATCCATAGGGAGTGTTGTTCCTTTATGGTGTTTAAATTAAAGAAACCCCTCACTTAAAGAAGGAGGGCCCCAAACTACATTGAGCCTGGTTTTTCACTCTAGGGTTTTGGCTTAACCTGGGCGGCCCTGATTTTCCCCAGATTTAGAAGAATACAACTCTTCTTCACCCCACGGAACTTTTCATTCGTAGTGAACTTTGCCAGCCTGCCCTGGCCACCCACGGTACCTCTACTCACCCAACTGCCCATTGCGGGAGTCGTCACAGCCGCAGTTGTCAAAGTCACCAAGGCTGCAGTTCCTAGTCAGAGTGTACATGACCCCAGCAGAACTGATGGCGTGTACAAACGCTGTCTCCCGATTAGCTGGCAGGCAGGAACCAAAAATGATGCGTCAGAGGCAGGGGTTGCAACTCAGAGTACCAGTCACGCTGTCTTCCATGAACGCCATCATTGCGCTCTCCTTCCCAGCTCCATCCTGTTTCCCCATCTTTATAATGTACCTTACTCTCTTCCACGGTCTGCTCCAGCCTCGGTCTCAGCGCTATGCTTCTCCCCTCCCATCTTTTCAGGTCACACATTATGACTAGGTGGCTAGATTACTGTTGACATACATGGTTCTAAAGGATTTAGGTGGCAAAGAGCCAGAGGAAGAAATGGGAAGGGAGATGAATCTGAAGGCCAGGTTGTAAAGAACCCGTGCCTTTTTCTTCCTGAAATACTGAAGTCTAAGAGGCATGGGCCAGCAAATCCTGAAAAGAAAATCTGATTGGCAGCTATTTCATTTACTGGCATGGCCACTCTTTTTCTTCTCCTTGGGAATCTGGTGTCCAAGTCAGTCCCCACTTGTCCTGTACCTCTCTGCTGAGCTGCTGAAGGAAGGGGCTGAGAGGCATGAAGAATTAATACTCCTACCTACCTCCTGATGCTCTTTATATTGTGAGGAAGCCCTTAGCCAACTGGGAGGCAAAGGATATAGGATTAGGGGTGAGACAAGGTCCATTCATTGAGCAGTGAGGGTGTTGGGAAGAAAGAAAAAAAGCTTTATAAGTAAGAAGGAGTAGATGGAGAAGGGACAGAGAAGATCCCAGAGACAAGATCACCTGAGAGCAGAGACCAGGTGAGCACTAGGATGGGGATGTAGAAGCAGCAGGGGGCCACCCCTGAAGAGTGGGCTCTAACCTGTGGCCAGGGGGTCCAGGGAGCTGTGGCCAGGGCTTTCCTTACCACTGCGAAGGCCACCATGGCTGGACAGCTGCAGGGCTCTCTCAGGGCAATTCCATCGGTCCCAGGCAAACTGATACTTGCATTCTTCAATACCACTCTGGGCACCAGCTGCCACACTGCTGGAATAGATCAGGTAAGCCTACAGAAACACAGGGGTCCAAATTCAGACTCCCAGCTGAACTTGGGAGGCATTTGCTCTGAAGTGGCTACACATCTCTTTTCCTGCCCACTCAATCCTCCTTCAGGAGTAGTGACAAGAGTAAGCACCTTAAATATGCTGTTCCATTTAACATCACAAATAACCTTGTGAAATAGGTACCATTTGTATAGATTAGGAACCTGAGGCTCAGAGAGGTGAAGTAAAGCAGTTTGCTTAAGGTCCCACAGCTAGCCGATGGTAACAGTAGGAATGAAATTCAGTGTTACCAGACTCCAGACCTCACTAGCCTTTATTCACTATACTATTCTGCCTCTCCAAAATGAGCCCAGATTACATAATTCATGGATTTTCAGCTGTTCTCATCCTATTACTGTCTTAGAAAAAAACATTTGGGGGCTGGAACTGTCCTTAGAGATCATGGAATACAATGTCAGCATTTTAAAGATGAAGAACTGTGTCTTACCACTGCATCGAGAAGGACGTGTGTCTGCAACCTGACACCTGGGAAAGGCTGTTGACTTTTGTGGCTCTGGAACTTCTGGCCATATATTCAGAATCAATACTCCTGAGTTCTTGCCTTTGTCCTGACACTAGTTTGCTGTGTTCTTTTGGGTGTGTCCCTAACCCTCTCTGCGCCACGGTTTTTCCTTCCATAATATACACAGCTAATAAAAAATGTGGATATAATGAAAAGAAATTGACATGTATAGTCTTCAATCAAGAGGCTAAGATTAGTGAAATCCAAATAAGTCAAAGGACATTTTTTCTTACCTTTGGACCAGTCATCAGGAAATTGTTCACTGACCTAGAAGAGAGAAAAACCACAGAACGTAATGGAGATATACCAACTCATTTCTGTTGCCAAGCATTATAAGGATTACCTCAGCAAACATAATTGATAGGAAGAAATGAAAATGGTTTTGCCAACAAAAAGTTATGCATAAGGAATCTATTAAAGATAATTTATCTAATAGAATATGTACAAAAGGAGCTAACATTAGGGCGCCTGGGTGGCTCAGTCAGTTAAACGTCCAACTCTTGATCTCAGCTCAGGTCTTGATCTCAGCATCGTGATTCAGTCCCCACACTGGGCTCCATGCTGGGCGTGGAGCCTACTTAAAAAAAAAAAAAAAGGAGCTAACATTATGCTTTCTTTTGATTTTTAAAATTTCAAATACCGAAAATGTTGGGAGTAATATTTGATTATTATTTTGCCATGGAGTGGGGAGAGCATTAACTCACTACTGTGAACCGACACTCTACTGTGAGAATTTTACATGTTGATCTTGTTAAATTCTTGCTCTCTTGGCCATTAATATCCCTATTTTTTAAATAGGGAATCTGAGACTCAAAAAGGTTGATATATTGTTCAGGCTCACCTAGATAATAAGTGATTGAAGCAGGATTGAATCCACGTCCATCAGACTCCATAGAACTCGATAGTTCTCTAATCAGAAAGAGGTAAATAGTAGAGTGTCTTTCTAGGACCTGAGTCATAATTAAATTCCAAAAATAAATAATCTGACTCTGGAAAATAGTTTGGCCATTTCTTTCAAAACTGAAATAAATGGACTTGCCATTCAACTTAGCAGTTCCACTCTTGGGCATTTATCCCAGAGAAATGAAGATTTATCTTTACTCAGGAACTTGTACATGGATGCTTATAACAATTTATTCATAATACCCCAAAACTGGAAACTACTCAAATACCTTTCCAAGGGTAAGTGGATAAAATAACTGTGGTACATCCATGCCACAGAGCATTACTCAGTGGTAAAAAGGAATGAACTAATTGATACATTCAATATCGTGGATGAACCTCAAGGACATTATACAAAATGATCAAAGCCAATCTCAAAAGGATACATACTTTGGGGCACCTGAGTGGCTCTGTTGGTTAAGCATCGGACTCGGACTCAATTTCTGCTCAGGTCATGATCTCAAGGTCGTGAGATCAAGCCCAGTGTCAGGCTCCCCACTGGGCATGAGCCCGCTTAGGATTCTCTCTCTTCCTCTCCCCCACTCATGCTCTATCTCTCTGTCTCTCTCTCTCAAAAAAAAAAAAGGATACATACTTCATGATTTCATTTATGTAACCATTGTGAAATACGTAATTACAGAGCTGGAGAATAGATTAATGATTGCCAGGGGCTAGGGATAGGGGATGTGTGTGGCTATAATGGGGTAACACCAGAGAGTCTTGCTCTGGCTCACAGAGGCAATCTTTATGTTGGGCATAATTTGCAAAGACTTTTGGACATTACCAGGTCAGACAGAGGCTAGTTCCCATTCAGAGGATAGACAGTATCAGGAAAGAAAACAGCAACAGAACAAAAATCAAGTGGCAGACAAAAGAGAAAGCTTTGCCATGAGCCTGGGTGAAGAGACACACTGTGAGAGGATACTAAGTTGGAATCACAGGGAACCATGGGCCGGGGGGAGCGGGGTGGGGGCAGATAATAGAGGATTCTTTTCTCAAGATCCTACAATATGTAAAGATTTGTATGATATGCTGGTTGAGCCAAAATGATTAATCAATTAGATTTAATTGAACACCTGCCATGGGACAAGACTGTAGGCCTTGTGTGGACATTTCCATTAATTAATGTTTGTTAACCCTGGAGTTATTTGCAGACATATTCAAACCGTTAGGGCTGGCTTCCTCATATTCAGACCATCCAGTATTAAGAAAAGACTTGGGATAGGTATTAACTAGAGTTATTGTAATGATCATTTTGCAGTATGTTCATATATCAAATCATTCTGTTGTATACTGGAAACTAATGTTATATGTTGACTATATCTCAATTAAAAAAAAAAAAGACTGTGTGTCCTTGTGAACACCAAAGGAGGAGGATCTTGTTCTTAATTAATGAGACAATGGCAAGATTTTTTATTAGGGAGTAAAATATAATATGGGTTATAGAAAGCATAGTTAGTGTGTGATGTTAGAAAGTGTAAAGAGAGCCAGAGAGGAAGGAATTTAAGTGTTTGTATGGGTATTACCTAGGGACAATTATGTGATTGGAGGCAGAATGCTAATAAACAGTAGAAGATATAAAATGTGTTTACCAAGTGGAGGCAGCTCAATAGAACATGGTACAATCAGCATGCTCCTAGACGAAGTACAAGCTTCCCATCCCCCATATGGACAGTTGCTGAAGATACTACCCAGACTGAGTGTCATTCAAA
Source organism: Mirounga leonina (assembly GCF_011800145.1). Lineage (NCBI taxonomy): Eukaryota > Metazoa > Chordata > Mammalia > Carnivora > Phocidae > Mirounga > Mirounga leonina. The sequence continues at coordinate 26,330,781 of NW_023270265.1, read as the reverse complement.
AGGCTTGTGCCTTACCCTCCCAACAATTCTCAGACCTTTTCTTGAACTCCAGACTTGCATATCCAACTATATTCTTGACATCTCCACTACAATGTTTGATGGGCATCTCAAACTTAATACATCCAAAACTTAACTCCTGATCTTTGCTGCCACCATCCCAAACCTGCTCCTTCTGTAGTCTTCCCCACTTAGGTAAAGGACAGTTTCTCCTTCTAGTTGTCAGACAACAATCTTGGAATCATCTTTGACTCCTTTCTTTCTCTCACATCCCATATTCATTCTGTCATCAAATCCTGCCAACTCCGGCTCAAATTATATTCAGACTCTAATCAGTTCTCAGCACCGTCACTGCTATCACTGGGTCCAAGCTATCATTGTCTCTTGCCTGGATTATTGTTTTGTTTTTAAGATTTTACTTTTAAGCAATCTCTACACCCAGTGTGGGGCTTGAACTCACAACCCCGAGATCAAAAGTCGCATGCTCTACCAATTGAGCCAGCCAGGCACCCCGTTGCCTGGATTATTGTTAAAGCCTACTGACTGAGCTCCTCGCTTCCACCCTTATTCTCCCATATATTATTCTCAAAATGATTGGTCCCTTTAAAGATCAGTCCCTTTAAAATATAGATCAGGGGCACCTGGGTGGCCTCAGTCGGTTGAACATCCAACTCTTGCTTTCCACTCTGGTCATGATCTCATGTGTCATGAGACCGAGCCCCATGTCAGGCTCCACGCTTAGTGGGGAGTCTGCTTGAAGATTCTCTCTCCACCCCTCCCTGCACCCCCTCTCAAATAAATAAATAAATCTTTTAAAAAATAAAATGTAAATCAAATTTTGCTACTTTCTCCTCAAAATCTTCTAATGATTTCCTATTTCACATAGAGCAGAAGCCAAACTCTTACCCTGGTTTATAAAATCCTATACAATCTGGCCTCCGTTAATGCCTAATCTCATACTACTCTCCCCTTACTTACTCTGCTCCAGCCACACTGGTCTCCTTGTTGTTCCTCCAACACACCAGGCACTCTCCAGTCTCTGGGCCATTGCACTTGCTGTTCTTTCTGCCCAGAATGCTTTTTACTCAGATATCCACATAGTTTGTTCCTTCACCTGCATTCGTCCTTTAAATCCAGTGTGTCATTCTCCCTAAAGCTTTCTTTGGTCATCCTATTTAAAATGACAACTCCCCCATCTTTCTCTGCTTCATAAGATGTATGATTCTATTTATACAAAATGTCCAGAATAGTCAATTCCATATAAACATTTTACTTATTTTTAAGTATCTAGTTCAAAAGCCACAACCAGCATTTCTTGAAGACTCACAGCAACTTTCTTCCGCCTTGTATTAAGGTTTCCTTTTATTCCCCACTACTTGACTATTAGTAAGGATTGCCTTAGTTTTCCTTGTATCACCTTCCAGCTCCCACTACAATACCTTGAACAGAATAAGTGCTCTTTAAAAATGGATTGAACTAAAGGGTTTCAAAAAAAGGATGGAAGGATCATCAGAATGAACAGAAAATTGTAGGATAATAAGGACTGAAAAAGATCTGGGGAAGGATATGAGAAGGAAGTCTGGCAAGCCAGTGCTCCCACTAATTTTCTAACATTGTGAGCAGACGACCGTGCTACGTTAGCAAATGATCATACCACAGGAGGAACAGACAGGGAACACTAAGCATATGTACACAGAGGTTGGTGTTATAATCAAAAGTTTTAGCAAAGTCAATCTGACACACTTCATGTTATGTATAATTGTTATTGTGCTTCATAGTAATTAGACATAAGTGGTAAGCAATTTGCATAAATAACTGCAGTTAGTTTTGTTTTTATACTGCCAAATAAAAATTTTGTAATTGTTTCTCCTTTGGACAGTCTTCCAGTATATATACTGACACCATTTAAAATTTAATTTACATCACACAGTAATAGCTGACATTTATCATGTCTCTTCTAAAGGAGTGCTTTACCTGTATCATCATTTTTAATTTCCATGGCAACCCCATGGGATAGGTACTGTACTATTTACTGAATGTTTACCTGGTGCACACAAAATACTTTAAGTGCTTTCTTTACATGTTTCAAGCTCGTATAATTGTCACAACAACTGCATAAGGTAGAAACTATAATGTCTTCCATTTTACAGAAGCAGAAACTGAAACATACAGTGGTTAGCCAGGATCACACAGCTAGTTAAGTGGTAAAGCCAGGATTGGAACCTAGTCAGTGTGATTCTGGAGCATGTATTCCTTCACTGCTATGCTTCTCCGTAACCCATATTTCTCTTGCTCTTATTCCCACCTGCTAATTCAGGACTCCTGATCCCCCAAAAGTTCGTGAGCAGTATATCTTGGAGATCTTAGTGATGTTTTGCACACATTCATAAACAAGCTCAGTTAACTATCACATTGTCTCTGCTGCTCTTCCATTCTTCCATTGCTCCAACCCTCCCTCTGTTTGTATGTCCACCAGGCACCCATATCTGCCAGGCCTGGCCTCTGCTTTATCTGGGTAGCACCTCATTCCCTGGGCATATTTTGCGGAGGACTGTTGCTGCTTAGACTGGGTTCAATGCATAAAAAAGTAGGAATCTACCACACTAATTCAGGATGTTAATAATGGGGGAAATTGTGCGTGGGGGAAGGGGGGAATTTATGGGAACTGTATATTTTCTGTTCAAGTTCCCTGTGAATCTAAAACTTCTTTTAAAGCAACTATTAATTTTTTTAAAATACAGGGACAAATGTCTTTTAATCCATTTTAGGGTTTTGCTTTTTCCATTTATGTATCAAAACTGCCATTTGTATACACGGTCTTACAGGGTTTTAAGTAAAACAGTTCTTTCAGGTTTTGCCTGTAACATGACCTCCTAGTCACCCTCCAACCTCCTTCATTGGACTGAAGGGCTTGCTAACACATTCCAGTGACAAGCTTCATTGCTGGGATCTTCTCGATTCCCTTCCCTTAGAGCAAAGGCTATCCTGGGAAGACTCCAACTTATTTAGATAAACTTCTGGAGTCTTCAGCCCTGCCAATTCTCCTGACCTGCCCATATGTGCAGAATTCAAGTGGTGGGCCCAGCCTGGAGCCCCTTCAAAAGGTGCCATCCTCACAAAGAAATGGGTGATTAAGAAAAGTATCAACTAGGGGTGCCTGGGTGGCTCAGTTGGTTAAGCGACTGCCTTCGGCTCAGGTCATGATCCTGGAGTCCCGGGATCGAGTCCCACATCGGGCTCCCTGCTCTGCAGGGAGTCTGCTTCTCCCTCTGACCCTTCCCCCTCTCATGCTCTCTCTCTCTCATTCTCTCTCTCAAATAAATAAATAAAATCTTTAAAAAAAAAAAAAAAAGAAAAGTATCAACTAGAGTTTCTCTAGTGTTTTGTTGATACCTTTCCTGGGCTCAGCTTTCAGTGACCTCCCGCTAAAAGTGCCTTTGTCCCCCCAAGAGCAATATCCTTGGCCTTGGCACACTGGCTATTATTGATTCACCCACACTGGACCTCCTGCATCCCTATAACAACTCCCTCAAGAATAAGCACCAGTGCACTTTCTGATTTAGGAAAGACTCTTTATTACCTTGGGAGCTGGCAGTTTCCATTGGCTCAAAAGCAAATAGATGGGGCTCTCCTGCCAGATAAGCAGATAATTCTTCAATGAGATTCTTACTGAAACTAGCCCTGCCTCTATCTCCGGATGCCCAAAGAAGGTGGCTTTGGTGAAAGCATCTCCCCAGATCTGCCTGTGGCCTTCCCGTGAGTCCCAGTGGTGAAGGGTATAAGCAACAACCATGCTCCACCAATTCCCTTTAACTGTCAGGTGGCCTAGTGCCTGGCCTAGACAGGACTGGATTCTTCTACCTCCTGTCTCCTGGTGCCAGTCTTGCTCTGACTTTTTTTTGAAGTGTTCCATCAGTCTAGGACAATGGAGTGCAAACTTTAGTGTTGTATGTAAAACTGGGAAGTCTGAATAAGCTTTATGGAAGAAGTACTATGGTTATAAGATGTTAACACTGGGGAAGGCTGGGGAAAGGGTGCATAGGACTTCCCTCTATGGTTTGCAAACTTCTGTAAATCTGTAAAATGTTATTTATATAAAAATAAATTGATAGGGGCACCTGGGTGGCTCAGTCGGTTAAGCATCTGCCTTCAGCTCAGGTCATGGTCCCAGAGTCCTGGGATCGAGCCCCGCATCGGGCTCCCTGCTCAGTGGGGAACCTGCTTCTTACTCTCCCTCTGCCTGCCGCTCCCCCTGCTTGTGCTTTCTCTCTCTCCCTCTCTATCAAGTAATAAAGAAATCTTTTTAAAATACATTTATAATTTAAATATATAAAATATAAATATATATAAATATATAAAAATTAAATGTTACATGCATACATACATACATGATCTGGAATGCCAGAGATCTGGAGAATAGACTTCAGTGTAGGCATTTGAAAATTAATCCACATGGATTAGCTAGTAGAGTCCATAAGGAATCCTCTGGGGAGTTTATTGAACATGAAGATTCTTGGGTCCCAGTTCCAGAGACTCTTGTTGAGCAGTGGTGATGGGTGGAATAGATGGTAGGAATCTGTATGTACACATTCCTAAGATGATCCTCAGAGTCCACTTTGAGAAACACTGGTCCAGGGGGAGAACAGGCATCTAATACCTAGGCAATAATTTGAGGACTTGGAAAGCTTAAATTATTGCTTCGGTCTTCTAGACAAGGGCTGCTCCAGATTGGTGGACATGCTCTTGTTTTGTTTCTGGATGGAGTACCTTCTGGTTTCAGCAGCTCTCACAGTGCTCTCTGGTCACTGCCTTGAGGCGCTGGGTCTCTGACTGCACTGAGCATTAAAATCACGGGGATCTCTTTCCTTCCCTGCAGTTTTTCTTGGTACTGTAGTGTTTTATTTTTCCCCCTAGCAATTGTAACTGACTTGTTTATGCTTACCTTTGTCATACCAGGCATAAAATATTTTGGGCGGTGGAATGTGCCCACGAGCATTCTGAATGTTTGTCTAGGGGCCATCTGTCCTCTAGGAAACATGCTAACTACCTCCATTCATGGAAGTCTTCAATGCCATAGCTATGATTTTATTTTATTTTATTTTTTCAAAGATTCCATTTATTTATTTAACAGAGAGAGACACAGCGAGAGCAGGAACACAAGCAGGGGGAGTGGGAGAGGGAGAAGCAGGCCTCCCGCAGAGCGGGAAGCCCGATGTGGGACTCGATCCCAGGACCCTGGGATCATGACCTGAGCCGAAGGCAGACGCTTAACGACTGAGCCACCCAGGCGCCCTATGATTTTATATTCTTAGACCACCTCCACGTTCTTGTCATCAACCCACTGTCATCAATGAGTCTGTAATTCAGTCTTTATTTTGTACTTTTTCCTATAAGCTTCTAATGCCATGTCATCCTTCTCCCAAGTTAATTTACCAACAGTAAGAATTGGGAGAGCAATAATCTCGCTCTCTCCATCATTCCTTCTCAGCTCTCACAATAATGTTTCACCATACCTTCTGCTGTCACTTGCTCCTGTCTAGGCTGATTAGCTAAATCATGTCCTCTTGTCCCATTTTCACTGTCTTTTGCCCAGCTCCCCTACTGTCAACATTTACAAGTCCTTTCCCTTTCATTTCAGTGGGTGTCTAAGTCCTTACTAGTCTCCTAATTACTAAATATTTTTTTCAGTTCTTGTTAAACAACCATTCAGATACAGATGCATTTGTAGTTTCGAAGCTATGGGTAATGCTAGAGCAGAGTCCTGTGGACTTTCTATCATTTTCCCATTGCTTCTCTGCCCTATAGATCTAACCTTGCAACACCTCAGTGGCTCTAATCAGCCACGATCTAACCACAATTCAAAATTCTTTGATCTAGGGCACTGTAAATCCTCAAACACCCACAGCTTTCAGCATTGTGCAGCTTCTCTCGTGAGCTATATTGCCTCCTGAATTGCCTATTTCATAATCAGCCTGATCACCAGCAAAAATTTTTCCCAGGGAGCTGGGACAGGAGGGGAGGGACTTTGGATCAACCCAAATACAAATGCCATAGCTTCTCTTTTAGCTCTTGGAAAGTCTCCAAGTTTCTTTTGTTTCTTTGTGTTTTCTTACCTAACATTTATGATCCATGATCCATACACCCTAATTTTATTTTATTTTATTTTATTATTATTTTTTAAAGATTTTATTTATTTATTTGACAGAGAGACACAGCGAGAGAAGGAACACAAGAAGGGGGAGTGGGAGAGGGAGAAGAAGGCTTCCCGCAGAGCAGGGAGCCCGATGCGAGGCTCGATCCCAGGACCCTGGGATCATGACCTGAGCCGAAGGCAGACGCTTAACGACTGAGCCACCCAGGCGCCCCGATCCATACACCCTAATTTTAAAGCCCCTCTTCATGTGATACCATTTGAAGAAATTTATTTTACCACCATAGGAAGTTCACAGAAAATTGCAAGTTCCCACTCTCTGGTAGTTACGTCTAATTGTGGATGAGCAGTTTAAACCACTATCCAATTAGTTTCAACAATTTCTTCCCATTTGGGGGAGTTTTCCAAAGTAGTGTAGCCCGTGAAGCTGTCTGTTGCACATCACATTGTGTACTTAGCAGTTCAGCAGCCGTGGTGAGAACACATGCCTGATTCTATATGGTCTGGGGCACAGATGGACACAGGAACAGCAGTACCAAACACGATGCTGGCTTCAGACTTACTTCTCCCTTTGCATGGCCAGGACCCTGTTACGAGGTCAAGTTCATGTGCTGGACTCCATCTCCCCTGCGTAAGAGAGTCCTTTCCCGGTGAAGAATTCAGTCCCATGCAGCAAGCTTCTTACAGGCCAGCACTACTTTGCCAAGTGCGCTCTGATACACTTGAATCCCAATGGTTAACGTAGTAGCTTAGATTGAAGCTAGGATTCCCTTTTTGCCTTCCCCACACATGTGTATATATATTTTTAAACCTGTGTAGGTTTTTTTTTTTTTAATTTTTTTTTCTTAAGATTTTATTTATTTGCAAGAGAGACAATGAGAGACAGCATGAGAGGGAGGAGGGTCAGAGGGAGAAGCAGACTCCCTGCTGAGCGGGGAGCCTGATGTCAGACTCGATCCCGGGACTCCAGGATCATGACCTGAGCCGAAGGCAGTCGCTTAACCAACTGAGCCACCCAGGCGCCCCCTTTTTTTTTTTTTAATTTTTTTTAAATTAATTAATTTATTTTTTTAAACCTGTGTAGTTTTGTGGGGTTTTTTTTTAGATTTTATGTATTTATTTGAGAGAGAGAGCACGAGCAGGGGTGAGAGGGAGAGGGAGAAGCAGACTCTCCACTGAGCAGGGAGTTCGATGTGGGGCTCCATCCCAGGACCCTGAGGTCACGACCTGAGCCGAAGGCAGACTGAGCCACCCAGGTGCCCCCCTCCCCCACATATTTTTAAAAAGCAAAATTCTGAATGTGAGTCTCCAGAATTTAGTGTTTTCCTCTCAGGGCCCAAAACTTTCATCTCAATGTACTCTGATACCCTCGTTTATTTGGCACCCACCCCCTTCACTTTCCTCACAAGTCTTTGAATAATAGGTTTGACTTCTCCCTACCCTTTAATCCCATCTTTCGAGGTCCATAAAAAGTCTCTGAAGCTCTAGCTGGCCTATTTCAGGAGAGACCATTTGATTACAAATTGGGGGAATAGCCCAGGGAAACAGAGAAGTGGCAGGGAATGAATGCAGATGCAGATCTCTGTCTGGTGATCTAGCACAGAGAGAGAATGGGAAAGGAGTGAACAGGTTAAGGGGAGGATCCAGAGTAGGGGAGCCGCCTGGAGCTGTAGCTAGAAGGTACACCAGGGAAGCAGCTTCTCTTTGAATGAATGTGTGACAGCCAGCTTTTCACCTCCTAGAACTCACAAGATGTCTCGGGCCAGGGAGAGCCCAAAGACGGTTCTTTCTGAGCAAGTCTCCGTGTGATTCTCTCCGTCTTTTACAGCATCTGACCCACAGGACACATGCTCACCAGCACACGTGGAGATATGCACACACACAGTGACATAGAAGACAAGCTTTACGAATGACTGTGAAAGAATATCCCATAGGCCCGAAGTTTTTCACTACCCCCTCTGACAATACCCAAGGATATTTAAACTAGGAGCATTTTGCTGTACAATTAGAAAGAATTAAATTTAAGATGCAAACATTTTTTAAGGCGTGAACAGCATGACTAATTCTTTTCCATTGTAAAGTCCAAATAATTGAGATCAGGCTCTTTCCCATTTAGCTAGGGGAAGGGATTAGAAAGTAGAAGGCACAGATATCTGAAGTCTTGAAGGGAAGAGAAATATCCAGAATTTCAAAGACATGTTGCCTTCTACTTAAAAATCTGTCCGGAAGGGACAAAGGTGATCTTAGTGGAGAGATCTATTTCAGTAGGAGCAGAGGAACAGAAGCAAGGTTACAGCAAACGAGCAGTTATGAAATGAAAGCTGCCAGTGAAGACTCACTGAGGGAGGAAGGCATTAAAAGGAAAGACAGACATGATTGCAGTGCAGACTGGGGCCAAGTGAAGGTTTTTTCCAAGATAAGTATAAAAAAAAAATTAAGGAACGTGTTGTTTTGTCCTATTCCCATACCTAGGTCTCTTTCTTCCAAAGGAATTCAGGCCTATAAATAATTCTCAAACTGTTTTTCACAAATGTAAATTTTCCATATTATAATGCAGTGCCCTAAAACGTACGAAAAAGAAAAGTCTTATAAACCACTTAGCTAAAAAAAAAGTTAAACAGATGCATCAGTTTTAGTAGAAGTCATATTAAAATTTATAATAAAGTCCCACATTATCTCAAATCCAGCCCGTGCCAAATAATTCCTGGCAAAGACCATACAGTAGCTGATGGGACAACTGTGTATTATAGGTCTCTGCAAAACAATCCCAGGCAGATTCTTTCCCGAGCAAATCACAAATTTTCAAGGCACAGTCTTTTCCTCTGGAACTAAAACGTCAAGTGTATTCCCGGATATTTTATAAAGTGATAGGCTGTTCTTCCTTGTCCTTATTTCCTTCCTTCTTTATGTATTGTGGCAAACTCTGCTGAGAAACGCTGAGCTACAAAAAAGCACTTCAACACTTAGCATTTAAATGAGGACTCTAACTGGGAATAAGCTGTATTCTGTCTCTGTTCTGTGGCCTCCAAGCAAAAGCTGCTAAGGAACAGCCCAAGCCACTGTTCCCAGAAAGCCTGGGATTACAGGAACCTCTTCCAGGATCGTTATGGAGGCAGAGAATTTTGTTTTGTTTGTTGATTTTGTTACTTTTGTCCCTGTAGTATAGGGTTTAGAAAATGTTCATGTTCTCAACTGCACTGATGAATACAATACCAGTTGATTTCAGGATCAAGAAGGAAGGTGTAGGGGCTCCTGGGTGGCTCAGTCGTTAAGCGTCTGCCTTCGGCTCAGGTCATGATCCCAGGATCCTGGGATCGAGCCCCGTGTCGGGCTCCCTGCTCGGCAGGAAGCCTGCTTCTCCCTCTCCCACTCCCCCTGCTTGTGTTCCTGCTCTCGCTATCTCTCTCTCTGTCAAATAAATAAATAAAATCTTAAAAAAAAAAAAAAAAAGAAGGTAGGTGTATATGGTAACTCTAAGAATTATCCTACAGAGCAACTAGGTGAAGAGTTCAAGCTGAGAAATTTGACAAGTTTTGGCACTTTAGTGTCATTTTTTACTATTTAATGGAACTGAATCTAAATAGATGGTAAAAATGTTCTGTCCTCAATCCAATCCAACTATCTACTTCTGCTGCCTTTGCTAATCAGCCACAGCTCAAACAGAAATAAACTCAAATATGTATTTGAATGAATTTTCTCTTTTTACTAATTTTTATTTTTGATTTTTCTCCCCAAGGGCAGTTGGTCATATCTGTATGTTCTCCAAGATTCACTCTAGTCACTGACTCTAGATCTCTCAGAGGCAGGATAGGAGATTTTTTTTCCCTATTGCTCCTCTTCCAATTTTGAACCATGGTAGTATTTAGAAGATTTAGACAAAGAGATACATGCAGTTGAAAATGTGACAGAAAGTATAGATGAAGCAAGATAAGCTAGTGGTTGATAACTATTGAAGCAGAGTTTGGGTGGTTCATTAGATACTGTTCTCTCTCTCTTTGTTGAAAAAATGAAATTTTCCATAACATAAAATTAAACAATACACTACTTCGGAACCAATAATTTATGCAGTGTAGGTTCCACCAGACACCTTGGATTAACGTGAAGAAATGTCAGACAGGATAATTTGGTTCACTATTTATTATCCTGGCTCCTGGTGTGGAATGGAATCTTTCAAGTCAGGTGCGGTGAGCCTGAAGAGCTTGAGTAAAGGAAAAGGACTGAGATTTATGGCAGCAAAAGAGAATTAGTTTTGAATGAAGAGGAAATCTCTCATAAGGCAGAATATTTAAGTTTGGCCTATAAAGCCTAAGAATTTCATCTATGGAGTTGTACAGAAAGACTGAACTACTGGCCCACTGACAGGGCCTCATGGAGATGACTGGAACACAGCCTCATACTGTGCTGGTTCCAGAGGATGCTGAAGTTGGGGAAACAACCAAAAGTGAATTTGGACTGGTCAGGTAATGGTGAATTTAAGTGATCCCCTTATGGTCTGATTGCTCTTGGCTTAGAGATAACTCTGACCTAAGAAGCATACAGAGAAATGATATGATCAATAACCAGAGCCTACAATAAAGATTGAGAAAAACAAGCCATAAAAGTTTGGCTTATAATGAGACTAGAGAATCTGTCCAAAGTGAATGGTGGTTTCTTTTGAGAGGCCCTCCGAGTGTAGATATATTTCAATGGGAGGCAATGGGGAATGTTATTTATGTGAACTGAGCTCAGTTTCCCCCAGGCTAGTCTTTTACTTAGGATAAAAAATCTGCTTTCTGCAAAGTGAGGGTTTATCCTAAGAAAAATTATATTGATCTCTCTCTCCTAGCCCTATGAATTCTCCTCTGCCTTTCTGATGGAGATAGAACAGAGTTCTTTCCTTCTTTTTCTTTCTTTCTTTTTAAAGATTTTATTTATTTGAGAGAGAGAGAGAGCATAGAGGGAGAGGTAGAAGCAGACTCCCTGCTGAGCAGAGAACCCAATGCGGGGCTCAGGACCCTGAGATCATGACCTGAGCCAAAGGCAGACGCCCAACCGACTGAGCCACTCAGGTGCCCCTCTTTCTTTCTTTCTATCTTTCTTTCTTTTTCTTTCTTTCTTTCTTTCTTCCTTTCTTTCTTTCTTTCTCCTTCCTTCCTTCCTTCCTTCCCTCCTTTCAAGACCAACACTGTATGTTTATTCTCTACATCTCCCTGTCACATGTTTGAATTAGGGATCTTGGGGAATTTGTTTTTGCCTCTGCCTATTACTTTGAATGTAGGGGGAATCAAAAGTAAAAGAGCTCTAAAGATTCCAAGTGTCTCTTTAAAAGCTGTTACATGAAAAACAATGAAATGGAGGGCACCACAATAATTCTTGGGTTCCTGCAGATCCTAAGATGTGCTACAAAAATGGGTCTTTATCCTTAGGAAAATATCGTCAGAGCTAGCTTTCTTAATGCTATACCGGAAACCTTAACATCACAGGCAGTACAGATAGTTTTTGAATGATCTTTAAATAAGCACAAGCCCACTACGTTGAAAAGAACAGGTAATTTGAGGTTTTTGGCAAAAGACGGTACACATGTAATCCAAATCAAAGAGCCTGCAGACAGTTTTCAGTGAGATGAAAGGAATGAAATAACAGAATGAAATAATATAAATTTGTTGGATAGGGGCGCCTGGGTGGCTCAGTCGTTAAGTGTCTGCCTTCAGCTCAGGTCATGATCCCAGGGTCCTGGTATCGAACCCCACATTGGGCTCCCTGCTCGGCAGGAAGCCTGCTTCTCCCTCTCCCACTCCCCCTGCTTGTGTTCCCTCTCTCGCTATGTCTCTCTCTGTCAAATAAATAAATAAAATCTTTTAAAATAATAAGTGTAAGATAATTTAAATAAGCTAACAGAACTAATTTTTTTAACATAAAAATACCAGTCAGGTACAAGCTTTTGTTTCTTAATGCCAGACTTCTAAATGTGGATCAGACTACTGTTAACATCATTAAAAATTCCCAGAAGAATTGGAGTGTCAGAGAAAGAAGGATGGCCACAGCAGGAAGGACCATGGTCCAGTGTTCTGGCTCCTGAGCTATGAATGTGGGCACGGAAAACCAAGCAAGGTCCTATCTGAAGCAGAAGGGCTTATTGGAGAAAAGCCATGAGTGCTGTTGATTCAAATTCCTGTCTTACCACTGACAAGTTTTGTGTCTTTGGCCAGTTAGGTAGTGAACATGTACTAAGTGTTGGTTCACATTATCATTATTCCTGAGATAGATTTTGTCCCAGGATATGGGGCAGAGCCAAAGCTAATTCTAAATGACCCTTTTTCAGAAGACGATAGCAATGCAAAAGTAAGGACTTAAGTAAACCATGGAACCTTCTGCTTTTAAACTAGAAAATATGAAAAAGCTCTGAGAACTGATACCTACTTCTGGAAGTTTCTGAACTTAAGAAAAGATTAAGCTTAAATTAAGATTGAAGTTTCCTGTCATGGTCTTCCCTTATGTAAAATAGTTTACATGCAAAGGTCAGTTCAAAACACATTCGTCAGTAGGGCATAGTTCAGCCTGAGGCCTCAACAACCAAATTTTCTGTGTTCACGTTCCATCTGGATCATTATCAGTTAGGTGATCTTGCCAAGTTATTTAAGATCTCTGGGCCTCAGTTCCCTCACCTGTAAAATGTAGATGACTATAGAATCTACTTTGGAGGATCAATATAAGGATTTGTAAAGCACTTACAACAGTGCCTGCCTACATAGCAAGTTACCCATTATTACAATTGTGGTTAATTTCCACATAAGAGACACAATGATAGATAAGGCAAGGTGTCTGATCCTAAAGGAGTTTCTGGGCTAGTGAAGAAGACAGATTCAAAAGCAGAATTCCAATAAAAGGTACCAAGTGCCACAGTGGCTTAATCTGCCACTGGATATAATGGGGGCAGAGAGAAGAGGTAGCTAATTCAACCTGGGAAGCCTTCCAGGAGGAGGGAATACCTAAACTAAGTCTTCAAAGATGAGTAGATGGCAAGGTTCTAGTGGAATCTTTGGAATCTTTTAGCCAAAAAACATTTCACCCAAAATGTGAACAAATAAAATCCTTTCTAAATGTCTTAACTGATTTTAATAATAGTAAACATCAAGCAGATTAAGAGAACTTGATCATATCAGTTGGAAAAGAAAAAAAGCTAAGAGTAAATTGAGCCCAGGAAAAAGGGATTTGTATTTATAGTCCCAAGAGAGAATAGCATTGCCTAATATATAGCATTAAACCAATTGTTCCAGGTGGGAAAAAGAGAAAAAAGTAAACTCTTTCCATGGAAGAGAGAGGGTTTGGATCGAAACTCCTTTTCTTCTGATCCTTTTTTAAGGAGATCCTTCTTTGTGTCATATTAACATCCACATGCACAAAATAAACACGCATCATGGAGCATCTGCCCTATTTAAACAAACTGGTTTTGTAAGAAAAGCTGCAATGAAGTGTCTCTTCCCAGGACCTCCTAGCCTTTGCAAATGATGATGATGATAGTAATAAATATTATTAACTAATTAATTATTATTAGCTAACTTATTTTTATTCATGGCAGGAAGTATAGAGACTCTGAAAGTAAAAATGTGGGGCTCAAGTTGTTGACAAATCAATGACAAAACTGGGAATTAAACTTCTGTGATCATGTCTCAAGCCCTTAGAAGAACCTCCAACAGTGCAACTACTAACCTAATCCCCCTAAGAGTTACCCCATGAATCCCAAGTCTTTTCATGGGTTATGAATTTTTTTATTGATCAGGGAAGCTATTGGTATGTGACCCTTTGATACTCGCATATTATTTTCCAGATTCCAAAGGAACTTTCACTTACCTTTTATTTCCCTAACATCAGAGATTCCCAGCCTCTCTGAGGATGAGAATTTCTTTTTAATGTAACAAAGTTTAGTGCATCCTCACTTGATTGCACTTGTTCTTTTGTATCTGTTAGTGAAAAAACTTAACAGAAACTTGACAACAAATTATCATGAATTCAGTAATTTTAAGTGTGTATTTTATTGTTCATAATATACATTTGAAAAATAGTAGCACATGTATGTGGAGAATAATTTTAGCTATAGATGATGCTTGGAGAGGGTATGGATGCAAGACAACCCCCCTACATTCACTGAAGCCCTTGCTGATCAGGGGTTCTGCAAGTCATTATCAGGTGAAATTTCACAGAAATTCATAGAAAGGTCATAGAAAGGTTACTTTAAATACATAAATGTAGCTAACCAAGGAACGGTGTATTTCAAAAGCTGCCTTAAAACCCAAAGATTTTCAATAAATTCTTGCTCTACCGCAGAAAAGAAACTGACTCTGTTTAAATGCTTTGGAAAGAATGAGAGCAGAGCCATAGTTAACCTCTGTGTTCCAGTGCATCTTTCTGATTTGGTCATCAAGTTGGGCGGGTGGAGGAGAGAGAGAGAAAGGAGAAATGGGCAGAATTGGGCAAAACCTAGGATCATTATGAGACATCATTTGAAGTAAAATGAAGGCAACAGTTAAGGAAAAACGTGTTCCAGGCCCATTCATGCCAGATGAGTGAGTGTACTGGAAATGAAAAGTCAAATTGGCTCATCTCTGGCCACCATTATAACCATCACTATCTGCTTTTTTGGGGGGGAGCCATTGGGATTAAGGAAAACAGATTCAAAGAAAATATTTTTCTCCAGTTACTAAAGGAGAATTCTCAGGAGTGTCCCAACAAGAAGAAACGGTGGAGAATGCTTTTTAAAAAAATTTCCAGTCATCTTGCCTTGAGAACCCTAGTAAAACTACATGTTGTAAGTGAGTGTCATCTTTATTTCCTCCTTTCAAGCCCAAGAGCTTCTGTTGATGGACTTTTTTGACAGTAATTTCAGGCAAGCCTACAATTGAACAGCCAAGCAGAAATTGTGGTTCTCTATTTGTTAAATGCTTTTGAGGTCCTTACATAAAAGGCTGATAATGAAGTATTAAGAGAAGCATCTGAAAGGCTGTGGTTGGTCAAATTTCTCTGCATGGCACAAAGGGGAAGATGACCTTATGCAGAACCCTGATAGTTCCATTATAAGAATAATCAAGACTTAATGTTAAATGTAAAAATCACTCTTCAAATGCTACCAAAAGCAGACCCTTGGCGAAGTGTAAATGTTTAATTCAAATTAGGGCTTACAGAGAAAAAGCAATTAAAATCTCATTGCATTATACAGGAGATTTGTACATTTTCTCCTCAAAGTCAGGCAAGGCGAGAAGGGGTTCTTAAACCCTGTTTTTAAATTAGAACTTTCTTTCACATCTCTTTTTTCTTTTTTCTTTTTGAATCCAGACACTTGAATTTGGACAGACAAGCAACCCAGCCACCTTTCAGTGTGGCTCTGTCAGTATTGGAATGAAATGAACATGACCCCCTCCAGCAGGGAAGGAACACACAGTAAAGGTATTTTTTACAGAACAATTCTTCACACTGCCCTGGTGACTGGGGAAAGGAATCTCGTGTTTCTCTTTTGCTGATACTGAATCAGCTGAAGAATACCATGAACATCAGTAGAAATGCTCTGAAATAGTCTCCGCTCCCTTTTGTCTTTTTGTTCTCATGAGAGGAAAAAAGAGAGACTTTTTTTTGAACGTGAAATATTTAATTAAAATGCCAGTTAAAAATTGACCAATTATTTGGTAGTTCATTTCGTAATTGGAGGTGTTGCAAATGACTGCCTTGACTTGCAAATCATTGTATAAATTTGGCGTATTTCTTAACCAGCTCTCTCATAAAGATGGCTATACTAGCTTATGATAAGAATACGTTCTTGGCACAGGAAGCTGATTTCAGCAAAGAAATCCCTATCCTTGCTTCATCAACAGTTTATGTAGCAATTGGATTCATACCTTGGTTAAATGGTCACAATGCAAACTGATAAAGAAAGAGACTGAGCTTATATATCTCAGTATATCTCCAAACACCCTAGCAACCTGCACTTCCCAGGTCTTTCTTTTGTATCTCATTGCGTAGTTACTTGTTAACATTTCCATGTATAGATACTTTATGTGATTTCCAAGAGCTAAACAAAACTGACAATAATATCACCTATCATTTGTGAGGTGGTTTATAGTTTCCAAAGCACTTTCACCAACATTGCCTCATTTCCTGAGCAATTTAGAAATGTTTGTAAATTGTATACATTACATAAATTTGTAGAAAGTTTAGATTTCTAAAATATTTTATCTCAAATATGTTTGTTAACCCAATACCAACTCAACAGATCAAGCTAATTTTTATCTCTAAGACACAATGATGTGAGTAGTTACTTGGAATATTTTGAAAAAAGTGAAGTCAGAAAGTGCAAAGTAAGATCCCATTGTATTTTGTCTCCAGCCTTCACCTCAAAGATCAGATTCAAACACAGTAGAACTTGCTTTGAACCACCTTCCTTTTCTCCACAATGCTGACATCAGGATTTGGTAAAAAAAAAAAAAAAAGGGGGGGGGGGGGGGGACTACTGTCCATTTCTCCCAAAACCACTTAGAATATTTGTGGTACAGCAATTTATTAATCTATTTTTAAATCTATTATTTTATTAGTCAGGGTCCTAAAGATTTACTGAAATCAGCCATAAATTTAGGAAGAGCCCCTACTCCATAGAACAGTTTTTCCTAGGAGAGATCCCAAATCTTCCTACATTTCGGGAAATGAAAAAGAGCTCTCTCCCATATATTACATACATTTACCTAGTCCCAGTTCCAGGTAGGAGTCCAGGTTACTTACCAGGTGTAGCTGAGTCGGAGGATACAGGTGAAAAGGAAGATACACACAGAAGGCTTCGTAAGCAACATAATCCTCTGGCGCAACAGAGATAGAAAATTCTAAAAACTTGGGAGACAGACAAGATGGGGAAATATACTCCTCAGTGGTAGTGGGATGGAATTCTCCTCAAGTCCCAACTTTCGTGGTGTGTAAGCGATCCCAAACAGAGTTAAGGGGAGGTGAAATGGAGCTGCCAAACTTCCAAAGAAGAGATTATCTACTTAATTAAAGTTTTTTTTTCCCCCTTCTAAGTCCTTCAGCCAATCAGAACTCAAGTGCCAGAGAAAGATTGAGTCGATCAAAAGAACACTCCAGGATCCTCCCAGACAAATGCAGAAGAAGGAGACGAGGAAAAGGGGACAAAGCGAGGAACACGGAGAAAGAGGACAAAGAAAGAAGGGGGGGAGGAAAAGAGACATAGCAAATCCCCTCCACATAATCACCGCTTGGGGTTTCTCTCCTCCCTCTTGCCTATGCCCTCCCGCCCCACCACAACCTCCCCCACCCACGCACACTCACCCGCAGACTCAGACACACAGGGAGGAGAGCCTGGTCCCCAAGGGGATTTAGAAGGGACTGTGCTTTCCCGGTTGTCCTTTGTAGGGCTTTGAGCCTTAATCTGCATTCAGAGTAGCTTTCTTCAGAGAAAAATATACCATGCACTGGGTGAACCTCAGCCCTCTGATTTGAGAATGTGGGGGATTCAACCCAACCACCTCTGTAAGTTAGAAAGAAGCTTGGGCTACTTTAGGGAACCTGATGGTTTCTGCCTTTCAACTTTTCCATGGAACACTTACTTGTTGAACACCTATTACATTCTCAAACCGACGCTAGGCATCATGGACATTTTAAAAAGACAAAACATGATTTCTGTCCTCGAGACATTTATAGCCCAGTAAGGTGGTAATATAAGAATGTAATTTAATAAGGTATTAAGTTGCTTCAAACTGACTATAAATCATATAGGCTTATTTAGGGAAGGTTTTCTAAAGAGGGTAGAATTTGAACTTAAAATTCATAAATTTAGGAAGAGCCCCTACTCTTCCTAAAGGGTAGAGATTTCAGTAGGCAGCCAAAACCCTACCCTCTTAAAACTCTGGTGGTGAAACAAGTAGGGCACTGAAGCTTCTTGCTCACACATCTCTGAGTTGCTGTCCCTTTTGTCCGCTAGAGAGGAAGGGTCACCTCAGTCACAGTTCTGGGGTCCTCAAAGGGCCCCCAGCTTACTTGCACGTGGCCACATCTCCTGGACTGGCATCCACATCGCCTTTCCTGAGGGCTCCCCAGAGGCAATGGTCTGTCTTTGTTCTCTTCCTTTTATCCTTGTTGCTGGCTCTTCAGAACCCTTTCCAGCCAGGTCTACACGGGCAAACTCAACTGGAAAAGAATTATCAGATTAATTCATTGTCAGATTATTCAGGCTGGATGATTGAGGGCTCTTGACCTGAGTATTTTGACTGACTAATTTGTTGTCCACCTGGAATCTTCCAGACCAGGCCTTTATTTGTGATTCCTAAGTGTGACATAAGCTTAGTAGATTTTGACTTCCACTCAACCTTAGGTCCTTCGTTCTCTCTTCTTTTCCCCCTCAGCTTTATTGAGGTATGATTGACAAAAATTGTATACATTTAAGGTGTACAATGTGATGTTTTGATACATGTATGTATTATATTGTGAAATGATTGCCACAATCAAGTTAATTCACACATCTATCACCTCACATGGTTACTGTGTGTGTGTGGTGAGAAAATTTAAAATCTGCTGTCTTAGCACCTTTCAAGTACACAATACAGTATTATTAACTATAGTCCCCATGCTGTACATTTGATTGCCAGAACTTATTCATCTTACAACTAAAAGTTTGTACCCTCCTAGATCTTTCTGTCCTTTATCATTCAGAAAGGGAGCAGCCAGGGGCACCTGGGTGGCTCAGTCATTAAGCATTTGACTCCTCAGATTCCCGGTTTGAGCTCAAGCCTCTGACTCTCCGTTTAGGCTCAGGTTGTGATCTTGGATTTCTGGGATGGAGCCCCACATTTCTTGGCTCAGAGGGGAGTCTGCTTCCCTTGGTTCAGCGGGGAGTCTGCTTCCCCTCTCCGTCTGCCCCCCCTTCTCTCTCTCTCTCAAATAAATAAATAAATAAATCTTTAAAAAAGAAAGAAAGGAAGGAAGGAAGGAAGGAAGGAAGGAAGGAAGGAAGGAAGGAAG